>NC_092806.1:21597633-21911543 GCF_040954645.1 Diabrotica undecimpunctata | reverse complement strand
TAGTTTGAACCATGTTCTTTCAACCATCAATTAATAGAGTACCGGCATCATTTAATTAAACTTTGTATCGTGACCTCTGAAGATGCTTTGCATATTGTAGAAAGCGAAACCGGTCGTCTGATTAGTTAAATTAAATTAATTGTGAGTCTAATTTATTATTTATTTATTATTTATTATTTTATTATTATTTCTTTTACCTTTTGAAATGGACTCACACAAGCAACACATTCATGATATATATATATATATATATATATATATATATATATATATATATATAATATATATCATTTAAAAATTTACGTAATTTCTACTTTGACTATTTTTTTCTCGTTTTCTCATTTTCTCTAAGTTTTTCTTATTTTTCTCAAAACTATGCAATGTGCACGTGGACGGTTAGTGTACCAAGCCCTTCAATTAATAGAGTACTAATAATACGAGGCATGTTTTTAAGTAAGTACCGTTTTGCGATTCCGCCGCCACAGCGCTACGGTCGGCGTTCTGCGCATGAGCGCTGGTTACCTACATCTCTTGTCTACGGACTGACGCCATTACAGTCTGATTCTTCATTGTATACTTGTTTACTCCAGTGTTTAAGATGCCTCCAACAATCGTGAGTCACGCTGACTGTGAAGTACGGGCTGTTATACGATTTCTTAGTGCTAAAGGCGTAAAACCGATCGATATTCATCGTGAGATCGTTGAAGTTTACGGACAAAACATTATGAGTGATGGAATGGTAAGGAAATGGGTGAGAGCATTTAAAGATGGCCGCACAAATGTGCATGATGAGAACGGAGTGGGCGTCCTTCGGTCGTTAATGAAAATTTGGTGCAGAAAGTGGACGAAAAGGTGAGAGAAAATAGACGCTTTATAATTTCATCATTGTCCGACTGCTTTCCTCAGTATTCTCGTAGTGTTTTGTATCGCATTGTTACCGAGACCTTGAATTACCGGAAATTGTGTTCACGTTGGGTTCCAAAAAATGTTGACGGATTTGCACAAAACCCAACGTTTAGGCAGTGCATTGACTTTCCTTGAGCGGTACCACAGTGAAGGTGAAGATTTTTTAGACCAAATTGTTACTGGTGACGAAACGTGGGTGGCCTAAGTCACACCAGAATCGAAACAACAATCCATGGAATGGCGACACTGATCATCACCCAAAAGAGTGAAGTTTAAGCAAACAATTTCTGCCCGGAAAATCATGTGCACAGTTTTTTGGGACAGAAAAGGAGTATTGCTAGTGGAGTTTCTGCCTCGTAATGAGACAATCAATGCAGCGTCTTATTGTGAGACATTGAAAAATCTGCGTCTTGCAATCCAGAACAAAAGACGTGGCAAATTGACTAAGGGTATCGTTTTGCTGCATGACAATGCCCGTCCACATGTGGCTAATCAGACCAAAGATCTCATCAAATCATTTAAATGGGAAACTCTAGATCATCTACTCCCAAATACAGCCCTGATCTGGCGCCCAGCGACTACCATTTGTTCCAGCACTTGAAGAAACACCTGGGCGGTCAGCGTCTTCAAGACGATAACGAAGTCAAAACATTTGTGATGCAGTGGTTAACAAGTCAGGCGGCAGAATTTTATCAGAAGGGTATTCAAAAACTGGTGCCACGTTATGACAAGTGCCTCAATATTCACGGAAATTATGTAGAAAAGTAGATTAAGGTACAGGCTTTCATGTAAAAATAAAATTATTGCCATATCTTTGCACGTCTTTTTTTAATTCCAAAACGGTACTTACTTAAAAAACACGCCTCTACATAAATTGTGGTTACTATGGTTTAACACAAATACCAGATATTACGTTTCTCAGTTTCCTTCACGTGACCGTTTGATTTTTATTATTAAGTGTAGGAAACTGGTAAATTTTGTTTATGTACGTATAAATTATTGAACATATGGTATTTGAACCTTCCGACATCTGGCTACATTCTAAGCAGAAGATACATTAATCACATCTCACACAAATATCTATATTCTCTAAGATATGCATCAGAAAGGTTGTAAAACCATTGCTCTTTCTACATTATTAATCTCTTCCAGTAGCGACACACCTGTTACTATTAGCCGTAAAAAATAACAAGAATGTATTACCCATAAACATGGACTTACTGATCCAACGGAAAAAATCACTCAATGCCGTCGGTTAACATAAATGCTCGTACTCAAATATGTCACTACAAAATCGGAATTGAAAAAACCTTTGCTTCACACAAACTTTTTACGACTCGCCATTTCTGTGACTGCATTGCCGAGATATTTGCAAGTGAGCAGTGGCAGCTACTACATAATTTATAAAGGGAGTGTTAGATCAATGATGAATATTTACTGAACAAAAATTCTAACTACGCAGAAATAATCTATCGAATAATACATCAAATGTTGTACAACGAAATATTAATATCCTGATCTCCATAGAGGAGGAGTAAGAAGTATAGTTCGTCCCAAACCCTTCTTTCAGTGCGTCATAGTTGATCGAATTAACACATTAAGCTAGAAGTGACAGAAAAAAACGTGAGTCTGTGATTATTATACTTACATAGAACTTAGAAAATGATTTATCGTAAAGCTAATTCTACTTACGGGTGTATAATTGATTGGAGTTTAGAATACGCTAAATAGATATCCAATCGATGATGCGCATAAATATAATTTGACGCAAAAGGTCTCGATCTTGACAGTACTTTCACAACGTCAACTGATAAAATAATTGTCATTCCAGGTTAGTATTATCAGACATTTTACAGTGAAAATTTAATTTTGTATTTATTGTCATAAAAATATTTTAAATATGCCGAGATATATCAAGAAAGAACAAAGACTTATATTAAAATTATTAAATTATTTTCAATTAGAAAAAGAGGGATTACGATCCTGCAACTGTCAAATTTAACTAAAATGACATGCAATAATTCTCGACATTCTTAAAATCCTATATTATGTCAAAATTAGTGACGCACTGAAAACAGGGTTTGGGACAGACTGTATTTACATCCGAGTAAAAGAACGAGTCACAGTAATTCAAGAAGTTATTAGACAGGAAGAAAAAAGTGATCAATTTAGGATTGGAATACAAAATACATCAGCTAGTGCTGCAGAACAAAAGTATGATTTAAATAAAGAATTACACAAAGTGGATAAATATACATCCACTTAACATGGAAATTTAACTAGTTTGTTTGAAGTAGTGCCGTGCATTTCTATGTAGTATGTCCACCGTACATTGTCTTGTTTGGTGAAATTTTACATAGCGAGGATTAAATTATTAAATTTTTAGGAGCATTGTGAAGCATTTTATTACTGTGGATTCCTGTCTATTGCCGAATGTTACGCAAACTTGAAATCTTTCCCCGCCATACCTTTTCCTTTGCATTACTCTCTGTATTTCCTTTAGTACTAGCTGCTGAAAAGTGTATCGTTCTACTCGTAATATGTGCCTTAAATATGCAGACTTTATTATCCTTCCATGATAAGCATTTGGCGCAGGAACTATATTTCAAAAACTTCAAGAAGTTTTAAGATTAATAATGGATCTGGTTTTTAACTTTCATGCTTCTATTCTGTATAAGAAAACAGGTCAAATGTACCACTTTAGCATCTTGTATACCAGGTTGAAATTGAAGTTATGATCAGTCAGAAAACGAAGTTTCAATTAAGCATTTCTGGCTTATTCTACTCTGCTCTTTATTTCAAGCTCAGTCTCGCAACTATCGTTTGTCAGGAAACCTAAGTATTCGAACTATCTGACTTAGTCGATTTCTTCTCCAGATACGTATATATTTGCATTTGGCTAATTATTTTTACCTTCAATCACTATTTTTGTCTTCTTTATATTTATTTTCAAACTCAAAGCTACACTTACTAGTCTTAGATCATTTAAAAGACATTGAAGATTTTGGATGTTATTTGGTCATGATATATAGACCTAAATTAACTACTCAATAAACACTCATTCTTCAAACCTATCAGGTCAGCCTAATAACCTGATAGAATGAGTAAGAAAGATTGAAATAAAATAGTACGGGTTAACAGTACAAGAACACGACGACAAAGGCGTATATATTTAAGAAAACTGGGCTTATCCTATGGTGTTTTCCTATTAAGTATCTCTTAACATGCATAACAACTTAACATGCAACGTCAAATCTCATTAGGTTTTGTGTCCATAATAAATATATAGACTAGTTCGAAGGATTTTGTCCTTTCGAGTATCCGTTATATTGCATGGTCTCAAGAAGCTGGATTGCCACTGTGGTACAAGAAATCCCGAAAGAATATTTATTATATATTTCGTAAATTGTTTACCCATTTTAATTAGTAAAATTAGAAACTAGAGCCTCTGTAGTTCTGGGGCTCTAGTTTCTAATTTTACTAATTAAAGTGTTAAATACAGAGGCATCAGTGTGATAGCATGTATGGGCAGGTAATATGGAAAAATACTGAAAGAAAAACTGGAAAAATCTATCTCAAATAAAATCGGAGAAGATCAGGCGGGGTTCACGGCAGGAAGATCTTGCATAGACCACATTTATACACTCCAACAATTAATTGAAACAAAAATGGCCAAAAATAGACCAGTACACATGGCATTCATAGATTTAAAAAAGGCATATGACACGGTCCCCAGAAAACAACTATGGAACACGATGAAGGAAATCGGAATAACTCAGAGGTTAATAGAAGCCGTAAAAAACCTTTACAACAACAACAAGGTAAGAGTTAAAACCGACAATAAATACTCCAACGAATTTAAGACCACAAAAGGCTTATTGCAGGGATGGTCTACATCTCCGACACTGTTCAAGATATTCCTTAAACAAATATTAAAACCATGGAAAAGGAAATGTGAAGGGATGGGAATACCAATCCGGGACAACTTCTTGTACACATTAAGCTTTGCAGATGACCAAGTGGTAACGGCTCAAGATGAAGATATTCTCCGAAAATTAGAAAAGGAATACACAAAAAATGGACTGGAAATAAATCTAGAAAAGACCGAATATTTAACAACAGAGCAAGAACTAGTGAGAAACTTGGAAATGGACGATAATAGGGAAATTAACGGCACTGACAAATTCAAATATTTAGGATTCATACTCTCAAAAAATGGAACCATCGAGCAAGAGATAACCAGCAGATTAGCACAGACAAGAACATGTTTTAAACAAATGAACGGGGTACTGTGGGATAGACAGATTACCAGAAATAGAAAGAAGAGAATTTATAACACCTTGGTACGCAGTATAATGACCTATGGAGCAGAGAATTGGGTAATAAATAAACGAAACAGGTACAAAATCACAGCAACTGAAATGGAGTTCATGAGAAGAAGCTGCAGAGTGACCAAAATGGATCGCATCAGAAATGAGGAGATAAAACGGAGAATGGCAGTAGAACAAGACATACTCAGCTACATCGAAGAAAAACGTTTAATTTGGTATGGACATGTGAGAAGAACAGATCATACAAGATGGATAGCAAAGATTTCGGATTGGAGCCCAATAGGAAGGAGGAAAAGAGGTAGACCCCAAAGATCATGGAGGGATGAAGTGGACGAGGCCATGGAAAGACGAGACCTTAGAGATGGAGAATGGCAGAACAGAAAGGACTGGAGACGTTGGCTGAAAGAAGGAAGGCGGCGACAGCTGTAAAAATCCTTGTATAGATAGAGATAGAAACTAGAGCACACGTATCTATTGTTGACATGTGTGTCTTGTTTCATAATACTTTCTCTACACTTCAAGTTAGCCTTGTATACTCAGCAATCTTCAACTTCTAATCTTAAGAGGAGGCTTAAAAGCTTCAACATGTGGTTGCATTTTGATAAATGTCAATTTTTCTTAGAATATTTTTGGACGCAGAACGATAATAGTTGCATCATAATCTATAATCGATCGTAGATAAGCTCTATAAAACAATAAAGATGTTTCAACATCACAACTCCATCACACAGATACTGCTAATTTAGCATGGAAAGAGCGAACTACAAACTTAGGTTTTGCATACCGTTTTCATGTTTCTTGCTTTTCGTATTGGCACAAAAATTTTCTGCATATTGTATGATTTTAAATGAGATGTTGTTTATTTGCATATTATGTATGTAAGAGATATAGGTATAGATTAAATAAGATTGGCTATAATACTAAGTCTTGTGGTATACCGTGATAGTTTGACAGTTACGTCGAGGTCCTATTAGCTTGTTATTGTGATCTCTGACGTAGATTACCCTATATGTATAGAAACTGATAATTGTGTTGACGAAAGCAATTAACATTTAAAAGAAATTAACCATTGTGTATTTTAAGGTTATTTTTATTTATTTATTTAATACACGGGATAACCCCATTAAAAGTTTAAATTACAATATACAATATCACGGTTACCGTTAAAAACTTGAAATTACTTATAATATAAAATCAATATGAAAAAGTTTAAAAATGAGAATAAAATCTTACATACTAAAAATATAACAAGAACAAAATTTAATAATACCATCACAAAACAAGAGATCTTTTTAACTGTGTTAAAGTTATATTGAAAATATCAAAATCGAGAACATTTTATAGCCCCACGTATCTATCCAATGGGTTATGAATACCATAGATTGTTCTGTGCTGTGGAAAGGAATATTGAAAACATTGTGGTAACGTAGATATTGATGGGAAACGTTAAAGTTGAACTGGCTTAACAGGTTTGGATAATCAATAAATCCATGTATAATTTTATATATAAATATAGCTCCTGACATATCACGACGGTTCTTGAGTGAGGGTAAAGATAATAATTGTTGTTCGATACGGGAATAATCATGATTTTCAATAGTAGTGTGGACATGGTAAGCACAATATCTCAAAAATTAATACTGGACTCTTTCTATGGTATTAATATTATTCTGAAAATGGGGTGACCAAATAACTAAACCGTATTCCAAAATAGTTCGAACTAAGACACATTACACTAATCTTGTTAAGTCAATGCAATTATTAGTAACGAAACCAAGAAGTTTAGATGCCTTTATTGAAATAGAGTTTATGTCGTCACAGAAAGTAAGCTTTTCATCAAAAATTACACCCAAATCCCGAATAGAAGAAACATAATTCAGTGGCTGATTATTAATAGTATAGGTTGTTTCAATTCTATTGACTATACGAGAAAAACTTATAAAACAATATTTTTGATCAAGGCTTGATCTTTTAAGCTATCTATAACTTTCCAAAATTTCAAGTCATCCGCCAACATTAGATATCTGCTATTTAGGAAACAGGAAGTGATATCGTTAACGAAGATATTAAAAAGAAGCGGAGAACTGTGTCCTCCTTGAGGAACTCCAGATGTTACTGAGATACAACAGACAGGTTGTTAAACAAACTGATTCATACGCTCCTTGAATATACAAGAATATTGCTGCTAAATACTTATTCCTAATATAACGCATCTTATCTTATTTATTATATACCTTTATTTCGTATGAAAAATCTCTTTAATTTGAAGTGCAAAATCCTGATTCTTTTTGGTGTTTTTTATCCCACATTTATGCTAAACTTCCTGGAGTCTCCACCACTGTCCACGAGTAATGAAGCCAGATCGAAACCGTTCTGTTCAATTACATTTGTTTATAAGGAATCGTAATTGTCGGTTTTTTTTGTTATCGTAATGGGAAGCAATCAATTCCTTTGGATCTGATTTGAAAAAGATTGATTGACCATTTTTGTAGAAGTAATCAAAAGGAATGCTTGGCGGTTTGCCTAACATCACGATAAAAATGCATAAATTTAACCTGAGTTTTTCAGTAATTGTTAATTGCATTTTTTAGTCTTTTTTGGCATGTCAAAGAATCCACAACAGGAGGACTTATGTAACACCGCAGAATTCTAGAAACTATAAAATAATTGCAGTAGCAGTATATGCCAACCGGTTGTAAAAAATTCCTAAAATTTTACCATGTCGGTCGGTCGTAAAAGCAGTTAAAATAATTGTGAGGGTTGTATATAAACTTGTAACACAATACGTTGGATTGTACTACGAATTGTGTGGCGTTTGAAACCAAAGCAGGAGAAGCAATAAGCAGAAAAGGTAGAAAACTATTTATACGCGTAAAGACCAGTCAGACAAATTTGTACACAGCAAGATTTAACGCAAAATTTCCGAATAAAGATGAAAAACTTATGATTAAAGAATTAGAGGTATTCAAATGGTATGCAATTGGACTATAATTAGTATTAAAAAGAGAAGCTGAAAGGGTGCATAGTACTGAAATTAAGTAATACTTGCCAGATTACTTATTTTCCCTAGCGTAGTTGGAAAAAGTTACGTTAAATAAAACAATTCGACAGTCGAGTAGAATAAGCAACAAAAAATGTGCTTATAAAACAGTTTGACAAGAAGTGATTTAACCTAAAAATCAAAAATCTTCTCTTCTACGTTCTCGCGTGAAGTCAAATTTTTAATATTTTATTAGTTCAGAAACATACGCTAACACTCCCATTTATTCATGATTCGACAACAAATTTAAAAACAAACACTTGATACAAATTAACAAATACATAGTTTAAATTGACAAATTCAATCAATCAATTAGTTTATAACGTTCTAAGCTGTCTTCTGATTTCCAGTCTTCATTTATCTCGGCCGTTCCAAAGGTTTTCTTCAACTTTCCTCTCCCATGTCTTTATCGATTCCTTCTCTCCAACTTTATCTCGGTCTACATTGCTTTCTTCTTCCATGCGGTGTAGAGTTCAATACTTTCTTTGGTATTCTGTGTTCAGTTTTTAAGTTTTTGTCTTAAGGTCTATGTTTTAAATTTTTTCCTTTTTAGGCCATACCTCAGTTCCATATGTAACAATGCTTTTTATAATGCTGTTACAGATTTTGTGTTTTTTTTTCATTTGGAGATTGTTTTGTCCCGCAGTACACCGTTTAATTGCCTAATGACTTGTCTTCCCTGGTGATTTCTATGTTTAATTTCTTCGTTGGTTATTTGGTTAATAATTGTTGGTTATTAGCATGCCTAAATAACTTTTAATCTCTATAAAATGATATGTGTTCGTTGGAGAATTAAATAACGTAACTCTGAATGAAATACACAAATTTATTTAGATGTTAACAGTTTAGGGTATAAGACTATACTAAAATTAAGAATTACAAACTATATCCTAAAAACCTCTCAGTTCTTGATAATATCGTAAACACTTCGAGATACTCAGCGTGGATGTTTATCATCTTCTAAGTAGTCTGAATATTGAGATAAAACACACACACACAGTGGCGTGCTCGCCATAACACCTCCCTCCTGAAGACCAAAGCTTGGGTGTCCAAGAAGGGCTTCTTTTGCAGCTTCGAAGTTTTGACTTGTAGTGAAGAGCCTCTCATACTCCGTACAGGACAGGTAGGTCCACATGGAACAAAAAAACCAACCGGCAATAACTTATTCTACTTTTGTTGTTATGAGAAAGCCGTAGATGAAGTGTACCACAAGGTAATCGAATTATATATTGCAGTCATTATTGATTAAAATGCCTTTATAATATGGATAATTAAAGCTCATATCTACTACTTGTCGTGTTACACTTCAACTTCGTTTAGTTAATCGCATCATAAAATGGTTTTACATTATTAAAATGAAATTTTCGAAATGATATACATTTCTGTCATTCTCATCGTATAGATATAAAATATTCTTATTATTAACGTCTAAGATTTGCTCATTAGAGTAGGAGAAATTATTTAAATTTAAGTTAGTTTTAATATTCTCAAATTCGATATATTCATTTTGTTTTTGATGGACATGGTTTAATCGAATTCTTGGCAGAGCTTCTAATTTTTGTTTACTTACAATAGTATCGATTTTTTCAGTTACGTCAATAACATTATTACTTCGGACTTGATGTTCGTGTATATTATTTACACTAAGTATATTATGTTCCTGATCAGATTGAAACAATGGGATTTCCTCGCGATTAGCAAAAAAGTATTTAAACCAAAGTCAATAACACATTTATTCTTTTCTAAAAAATCATAACCAAGTATTCCATCAAAAGGAGAATTTATGTCAACTATATAGAATTTTTGAACACCCGAAAATAACTTAAAGTTTACGCTCTTTGTAACTTGAATTGGTTCGTTATTAATACCAAATATTTCAAAATTTTCATGATTAAAGTGATAAGAGTCTAAAATTTTACCTGGTTTCAATATTGATATAGCTGCCCCTGAATCAATTAATAATTTTATATTCAAATTTTTAATATGCGCGTAAAGAAGCGGTTTATTTGCTACTTGGTAAACTGTAACGTTGTCAGCGGCACTTGATCTAAAAAAATCCTGATCAACTTCGATTTCTATTTCTTTTTCTGAACTATCGTTGTCGCAATAGGTATTATGAACAACATTGTGAGATTGTGGTTTACGATAACATTTTTCTGCTTTATGTCCATATTTATGACAAACAGTGCACTTTGGAATGGTTAATTTAATTGGTGGATTTATCGATTGATTTGTTGAACCGGCATCAGAAAATGTTTTTTGCGTACCTGCAGTACTTGAAAAAATTTCATTGTCATTATTTATATTTAATTTAGAAAAATTGTCATTCGTTTGTTTGAAATATTGTTGGTTTTCATAATCGTTTAAAATTTGCTTAATTTGAATTAACGAACTAGGATTTAATGAGCGAAGCATTTGACACAAAGGTTCTTTTATGCCCGTAATAGCGGTCAGAATTGCAGTCTTACTGTGAAAATTATTTAAACATGTTTTCTCAACATTGTTCAAATTTGAATCGTATTTGATAACTTTATTGATTCTTATTAATTGTTTTTCAATTCTATCAACGAAATTTGTAGGTTTTTCATTAGAACGTTGCTTAAAATGACATAACTCAAAATTTAGACACTGCAAATCCAAATTTTCACCAAACTGAGAAAGGAGAGCATTTTTTATCTCTTGCCATGTCGAAAATTCTTTCGAGCCAATGAAATCAAGAGCTTTTCCCTCTAACCTGCTTTTTACAATAAAAGGAAAAATTTGCAATTCCTCTGGGTCAAATTTTGCAAAAATGAAATCAACAGAATCTATAAAATAATGTAATTTTGAAGAGGACCCATCAAAAACATTTATAAGCTTGATAGCTTTGTCACAATTAATATAATTATTAGAAGTGGTAGCGGAAATTATTGGCGTAGTTGCTGTTACGTCGTTAGTTGCCATTGTATTATCAAAAATAAATTAAACAATTAAAAAAAAATGCAAATACTAGATATGATAGCTTAAAAGTTTGAAAATTGCGACACAGAGTAAATAAAAAAAAATGAAAACAAATAAAAAATTAATATAATTCGACTAACCTCAAGTATTTCCGTGAGAACGTGGCTTTACACCGGAACTGGTCGAAAACGTTGTAGCGTCTCAGATCAAGTGGATTTACACTGGAACGGGTAGAGAACGGGTGAAGAACGTTGTACCTTCTGGATCAACTGGGTTTACACTGGAACTGGTCGAAATTCTAAACTGTATGTAGTCGGAATGGTAGCCGAGATGTTGCTTCTTCTGTGGAAATGCTTCACCGTTTCCAGGGTCGAGTGGCTTTTCACTAAAGCTGGTTGAGAAGATTTCACGAAGTTGCTAGTTGCGCCTCCCCAGAACTTCCGAATTACTTTGTGGCTTTACACAACAAGTGGCCTTACACTTGGAATTCTTCGAAGTTGCTTACGGGTTCATTCAGTTTTCCTTCCTCGTGACCTTACACTCGGAACTCAAATACTAAGTCACTAATTCTCCAATTTTCCAATTAACGATAAAAATCGATTAAAAAAAGGCTTTACTTTTTCTAATTGGAAATCCTACTGACTGCGCCACTTTTAATCTCTATAAAATGATATGTGTTCGTTGGAGAATTAAATAACGTAACTCTGAATGAAATACACAAATTTATTTAGATGTTAACAGTTTAGGGTATAAGATTATACTAAAATTAAGAATTACAAACTATATCCTAAAAACCTCTCAGTTCTTGATAATATCGTAAACACTTCGAGATACTCAGCGTGGATGTTTATCATCTTCTAAGTAGTCTGAATATTGAGATAAAACACACACACACGCACACACACACACAGTGGCGTGCTCGCCATAACAAATATTTGTATTTTTGACAGTGATTTATTTCTCGTTGTATTTCTTCTAAGATTAGATTTTGTTGAATTCCCCCAATACATCTCTAAAACTCAATTTGTACAATATTGCGTGGTTTAGAGGAATTTCCATGTTACTGCATTTTATTTTCCACGTCTTCATCACTTGCTCCGACTAGATCTTAAACAAAGTAGGAGACACGCATTATCCTTGTTTGAGTCCTTTGCTAATAGTGAAACCCTTGGATACCTCCTGACCTTTCTTTATTTTACTTGTGTTGTTTTTGTAGAGGTCTTGAACAGCCTCGATTTAGATATGTATTGGTTGATTTCGTTCTACGT
This sequence comes from Diabrotica undecimpunctata, assembly GCF_040954645.1. Taxonomy (NCBI): domain Eukaryota; kingdom Metazoa; phylum Arthropoda; class Insecta; order Coleoptera; family Chrysomelidae; genus Diabrotica; species Diabrotica undecimpunctata. Next base: position 21,899,058 of record NC_092806.1, on the reverse strand, counting down.
TTTTTTCGATGAGCTGAATAACAGTAAACGGATGGTCAATAGTTGATCTACCTGCTCTAAAGCCGGCCTGTTTCGTTCTCCATATCACAGAATTCATCTTCCATTACTTTTTGATGAGTTTCCCGTAAACTCTCGAGATGGTGCTAAAGACTGCGATTCCTCGATAATTGTCACATACATCTTTACTTCCCTTCTTATGTATTGTGGTGATAAACGATGTCCTCCACTCCTCCGGTATACTCTCTTCGTTAATACATTTTTGGTGAAGGCTGGCTAGCTTTCATGCTATATAATTTGCTTGTACCGTACTTGAGTAGCTCAAGTGGAATATTGCCAGGGCCTGGTGATTTTCTATTCTTTAATGCTTGGCATACTCGTGCTACTTGTTTGTCGTCAATCCTAATTTTTGAAGCTTTTGTATGTACTTGCACCTCTGATTGTGTTTGAGGTGGTTGCAAATATTCTACCCTTTCTTACGCCAGTAGATTTGCGAAGTATTCGTTCCATTTATCTAGGCTGATCGGTGAGATGATGTCTTTAGTCTTATCTTGTCGAAGAGATCGAAGTATTTTCCAGCTTTCGGTGCTTCTGCTACCCCCCAAGTAAGTGTTTATTCTGGAGCAGTTTCTTTCCCAGCTTTCGTTTTTCTTCTTAGTTGTACGTACGTGCACCTCGTACGTTTCTTTGGGCTATTCGATATTCGTTTTTACTTTGATCAGTATTTATATTTAAGTGTTTGTGGTATTTATCTCTTTAATCTTTATTTTTTCTTCAATTTCTTCATCCCACCAATATAGCTGCCTTCGTTCGTTTTTTTCATATTTACCTAAAGCTTCTTCTGTTGGATTTTTGAGACATTGTTTGTTTTATGTAATTGTAATGGTGTTCAACACTATCAAAGTTTTCTTGTAAGAGCTTTTCATCGAGTCGCTTTTTGTGCAGTGTCTTTGTGCTTCCATGGTTGAGGCTATCCAAGTTGTATATGGTTTCTATTGGTTTTTGCTCTTGTTCCTCGTTGTGTTGTTTTTTCTTGGCAAGTCGTTTGGGTATTATTTTAGCCTTTACTATGTAGTAGTGCTTCCTCTAAATGCTCTGACGTCTTATATATTGAGTTGCATATTTTGTCGGGCGATCACATTGTCTATAATGGATTTAAAGTTTCTTGAATATTGGATCCAAATGAATTTACGTATTTCTCGGTGGTAAAAAAAGCCGTTTAGTATTCTCAGGTTGTTTTGTTCACATATGTTGATAAGCCTATCTCCATTTTCATTTCTAGTATCTTCTCCGAATTAAGAATTGAGACTCCGAATTGTATCTTCTCCGAATCTCCTAAAAGGACAAATCTCCTAATTGATGAATTTAACTTATTTAATAAATTATTAAAAACTCTCTTTGACAATGCTTTGGTGAAGAAATCGGTTAGTTAATTGCTCGAATTGACAAAGCTGTTGTGCCTGTATTTGCTTGATCGCAGATTGATTATCAACAAAGATGTTGACAGGTGAGACATCAATTCCGATCTCTTTTAGAAAATGTTTAAGGCATAAAAGTTCTTTAGCAGCAATGTCGTGAGGCATGTCTAGGACTACTATCTGGCCAAAATGTTAAAATTCTTCTTCTTCTTCTTTTACGTACTTAGATTTTTCAGCCAGGAAATTTTTCGTCTTCCTGGTCCTGGTTTTCTTTCTACTTTTTCTTGAAGAATTAATTGCAGTAACCCATATCTTTTGCTGTTCCTCATGATGTGACCAAGGTATTCAATTTTTGAAAAGCTTAACCATTTTTTGAAATGCAGATCTTGCTTCCTCTATACTAGATTTTATTTCTAGAGAATGGTCCCAATTTTCATTGACGTCCGTACTTGTATGTTTTTTCTCTTTCTATTGGTTGACCATTCACACTGATTCTTTTTAAAAATAACTTTAAAATGTGGCTCATTAAGCTGATGATCCGGAAATCATTGCAGGATACGGATTTTGTTTTCTTTGGTATAGCAATAAACGTTGACTTCAGCGATGATCTTGGTATTCTTCTTCTTCATGTGCCATGTCCTTTTAGAACGTTGGTTACCATCATAGCTATCTTAATTTTATTCACTGCCACCCTAAATAGCATGCTTGTATCAACACCATACCAATCTCGCAAGTTCTTCAACCATAAGGTTCTTCTTCGCCCTGGACTGCGTTTGCCTGCTATATATGACAAACTAGTTAGCCAAACTAAAACAGGAAAAGCAGCAGGCTTCGATGGAATGTATCCTGAGTTTATAGTCCACACTGGTACAAAAACACGACAGTGGCTCAAAAAATTCTTTAGCGACATTGTGAATACAGCTGTGCTACCCCCAGAATTCAAAAGAACAAAAATTATCGCAATCCAGAAGCCTGGCAAAGACACCAAGCTGCCTGAATGTTACCGGCCTATTGCCTTACTCAGTTGCTGTTATAAATTACTATAACGACTTTTATATAACCGAATATGAACACCATTGAGGATGCTGTACCAATTGAACAAGCTGGATTTAGAAGAGGACGAAGTTGCTGTGACCAAGTGCTGTCCTTAACTATATTTATTGAAGCTGGCTTTAAAAGACGCGAAAAATCTGCCATAACATTTATAGATCTCACGGCTGCCTATGACACTGTGTGGAGAGAGGGCCTTATTTATAAGCTGATGAAAATCATACCTTGCTTCAAAACTTGTCAGCTGATAAACAAACTACTGATTAACAGACTGTTTTAGGTATATATGAATGATGCACAGAGTAACGTTAGAAAACTTAACAACGGCTTACCTCAAGGCTCAGTGCTAGCTCCTTTATTATTTGACCTTTATACAGCAGATATACCTGAAACAAAATCGAGAAAATTTGCTTATGCTGACGACCTGGTCATTGGCTTCCAAGATAATAGTAAAGAAGCAGGAGAACGAGCTCTAAACGAGGACTTAACTACACCAAGTAACTATTTTAAGAACTGGTGCTTACGTCCTAACACAAGCAAAACTGAAACCTGTCTCTTTCACCTGTCGAATCAACTTGCGGGCGATACTCTCAATGTAACTCTAAATGATACAGCTATCAAACATAACAACAACCCCAAATATCTAGGCGTCACACTTGATAGAACACTTACCTTCAAAAGTCATCTTACAAACGCAGTCGGTAAACTAAGAACAAGAAATAAGTTAATATCAAAACTTGCTGGAACACCTTGGGGTGCTTCTGCAGATACTCTTCGGACCTCTGCTCTAGCTTTGGTTTTTTGAGTGGCAGAATATTGTGCACCAGTATGGCTAAATAGTGCACATACAAGCAAAATCGATGTCCAACTTAACCAAACCATGAGAATAATCACTGGAACAATAAAACCAACGCCAGTGTGATGGCTGCCTATTCTGAGCAATATTGCTCCACCAGATCTACGCCGTACAGCAGCATTAGTGAGAGAGTACCAGAAAATTGTAGCCAACGTACAATTACCAATACATCAAGATATCCCAGACATCTCAAAAGAGCACCAGCGACTGAGATCTAGAAATCCTCCAATACGATCTGCCCGAAAAATTGGTAATTTCTATGATACACATAGGCAATGGACAACAAGATGGATGCCAACAGTAGAATAGGACTATATTAAGATATCCACGCCAACTCAGGGTTTCATCGGATCAAATCTGCCCCGGTCCACTTGGGCCATGCTTGATCGTATACGTACCGGATATGGTAAATGTGCTGATTAGCTGTTCAGGTGGGGTCGTGCAGAAAGTCCACATTGCGATTGCGGACAATCTAGACAGATCATAAGCCATTGTGTTTCAGACTGCTTGAATCGTGCATACCGTGGAAACCACCAGGACTTTGCGGAATGCTCCCCAGAAGCCATTGAATGGCTATGTAAATTGGACATTAATATTAAGTGTCATTCATTCTATCTTTAGTGTTTAAATAATATATTTAATATATATGTATATATTATTGTATTTGTATATTTGTCGTACTGTGAAAGTCCATACGCTAAATAAATAAATAAAATGTATGTATTTGGCCCATATGCATATTTCTTGATTTTTATCTGTGATGATGTTCCCCTGTTGATCTTGCAGTTTGCTAGCTGTGTTGGATTTTTAAAGACAAACTGCTTGTTTTACCTTTTTTGTTGCTGTTATGTTAAAATAGTTAAGGAAAATAGGCATAAACTGCTTTCATGACCACAAACACTCCAAATAAATTACCAAACCACATCAAATCTATCTGTAAACAAACTAAAGATATGACAGAATTAAAATTCATGATGAAAGAACTTAAAAATCAAATGGGTACAATGAAGACGCTGATTCCTACTCTCGTCAATAAAATATCCAAATGACTGACCTAATTAAAATTGCTGAAAGCTGAATATATAAAATAATAATTTAAACTGCTTGTAAGTGAAACACATTGTACAAATAAAAGCTATTTTAAAATACCAGGCTACGATACATATCATACCGAACATCCAGATCGGAGCAGCATCTGGCAGCAGCAGATGGGAGTTTCCGCGCATGGAGAAACTGCTTTGTAATCAAACGAAATATCAAACGTCACATGATGAAAGGATATAAACGAGATTATCTACAGACAACAACAGTTTGCGTTCATGACTTCACGCGGCCAATAGTACTATCTGCCATATACTGTCCGCAAAAGCATAACAACAAAATGGAACAATACCAAGATTTTCTCAGACCGTTAGGTAAGAGATATATAGCTGGTTAAAACTGGAACGTTAAACATACACAATGGCAAGAAATTACTTGCAGCCATATCAAATAACAAGTCAACTTACTTAAGTACTGTTCAATGAATCTATCGCCCAGCGATAAACTGCTCGATCTATTAGACTTTTGAAAGTTAAAAGGAATCAGTAAAAATTATTTTCAGGTTGAGTCTTCTCTAGATTTATTGTCGGATCACTAGCCAATCATAACCTAACTGTTCAATAAATTTATTGAAAAACCAAGACAAACAACTCTATATAACCATAATTGGGAACACTTAGATGCACAAATCAATCTGCAAATGACATTAAAAATCCACAAGAAAAGAAAGATGCAACAAAAGGATTCAAACAGCTATACAGAGGGGAGAAGAAAGAGAGAAAGACCAGACTACAGCTGGAAAAGAACTACAACGGAAGAACACGAAAAAATTGGAATACGATGAGATGAAATGAAAAACAGAGCAAAAAATAGAAGATAATGGAAGGAACTAGTACACAGTTTATTCAGAGAGAGAATAAATAAGAAAGAAAATGCGTTGACCCGGCCAGTCAGCAATCTTACACGTTTGGCCAAGAAACGCATAAGCGCCCAATACACCACGAGGAGGGATGCAAATAGAGAGAGGGATAGAGAAAGTGAAAGTGGAAATGAATAAAACACGAGAAAGAACTCGAGGAAAGACAAATTCAAAAGTACCACCATACCAATGTGAAAACGACGTGCACTAGACATAGAGAGAACTGGAAGAGGTTTGTATTAGATATCGGATAGGAAAAAGTGTCAATAAAATAAAAATAAGCATTTTTTGTTTCAAACTCTTTCTGATTCTATTAGATTTATTGATAAATTATTACAAACACATATATTAATAGCAACAGCAGTGCAACAGAATAACAGATACCGAATTGATCATAAAAAGATAGAAAGTTTGGAGAACTAAAAGGTTTCATCATATACAGCTGATTCAATTAAAAAAAAAACAAAAAGAATGAAAAGATATGTAAGTTATTGCACCATTAAAAATAAACAAGATAATTGCCCGCATAGACATTGTTTAACACGATGTCTTTGTTCTTTAATTTAATTTTTGCAGCTGTCGACGATAATATCATCAATATTAGTAGTTCACACGACTAATGACCAAGGTGGACGTATAATTTACCAGCCCGAAAAACTAAAATCGACCTAACTATCTCCAACAAGGTGCTAACCCATTAATTACATAACAAAGTGACAAATATTTTAGGAAAATGGCAGTTCCATCAACGACTAAATAATGCAGAAATAATAACCTATCGGAAACACGGTATAATTTGGGAATAACAAAATAGGTTCACAACGAAAATAGACCCGTCTTTGGGGTGTTCGTTGAGTTAATAAATGCTATAAACGTACAAAGAAATAAAGTATCATTGTGAAATATAATGCAGCTGTTCTGCGTAATCTAATACTACAGAAATTCACTATTCTTATAATACTTAAAATATAAAACAAAAGATTTTTTTCTATTGCATTCGTTTCTTCCAAATGTCTTTTCCACATGGAAATTTGGCAATAAACTTTGTGTTGCTCTTGTTGATTTTAGTCTATATTTATTCACGCTGGTATTTTTGTTATAAAATTGATCTGTCCCTTTTTATAGCAATAAATTTTCTTTTCTTGCTAATTCCACATCTTTCTTCAATTATACGTTCCATTATTAATATTCTTCCTAGTGTATATTTGATTGAATACATGTCACCAAGAGTAAACAATGTTATTATTCAGTTTGCACCGCCTGATACCACCAATAAACTTCAGGGAACATGCTCTGAAGAGGAGAGAAATGACTAAATAGAAAATCAAATAGTTCACTAAAACATTCATAAAATATATCAATGAAACAAATAAGGCAGTAGTAAGTCTTTAAATCAAAACAAACGCCGTTTTTTCGAATAATTGGAGTATGGAATGTAATTTAATCTCTATTGATATTCCTTGAATTAAATACAAATGTTAAGGACTACATCTTGAATGTTCTAGAACAAGTTAATATACAATATTTTCAACAACTAGAAAATCAAATTTTCTTACCGGATAATGTTCAAAGATTTCATTGGGCAGTTGTCTCTGCCAGGATCCTTCCTCCTCCTAAGTGCCTTCTCTGTTGAGGTTGGCGATCAATATTCAATCTTGCCTTCTAATATTACCTGGAGCTGCTCAAATTCCCTATGGCGCATTATGTGTCCTAGATATGATGTCTTTCTAATTTTAGTATTAATAGTATTGACCAGATGAGGGCGTGTGTTCATTGCTCTCAGTACTTCTTCATTCGTAGTTCTGCTGGTCCAGCTTATTCTTAGCATTCGGCGGTACATCCACATTTCAAATGAATTTAATTTGTTACCGTCATACTGTTTTAATGTCCAGGTCTTACAGCCATATAGTAATAGAGACCACACATAACACTTTAGTGTTCTCAATCTTATTAAGACTGATAGTTTGGGGTTACAGAGCATTTTACGCATATTCATGAAACCAGATCTTGCTATTTCAATACGTCTTCTAATTTCTTTTGAGTGATCTAGTTTACTATTTAGTTCTCTGCCCAGGTATATGAAGCTTTGGGAACTCTAAAGGGTGATACCATTTATTTGTATGTTAGGTGTAACTTCTCCATTTTGTGGAACACCAGAATTTTGGTTTTGGAAAAGTTAATGTCCAAGCCCAGCCTGTGACTTTCTTCTGATAATATGTTCATCAATATTTTTAGTTGGTCTTCTGTTTCTGCTAATACTAAGGTGTCATCGGCATATCTTATATTGTTAATGATGATTCCATTGGCTCTGGCACCTTCAGGGTGATCTTCAAGAGAAGCTCTAATTATATGTTCGGCATATACATTAAATAATAGGAGGGATAAAATGCACCCTTGATGCACTCCTAGTTCTATGTTGATGTACTTGGTGTTTCCGTTCTCTGTTCGAATGCATCCTGTGTGGTTGCAGTATGTATTACTTATGGTAGCTATGTCGTGTCCGTCCAACCCTACTTCTTTTAGCACCTCGATCAATTTTCCGTGTTTGATGCGGTCAAAGGTCTTTCTATAGTCGACAAAGCACACATACAGCCGTTTTTGAACCTCAAGATCCAGGATCCTTAGTGGCCCTTAAAAGTATCATTCTTTTTTAGCTAGATCTCTCTGTGTAATGGCGCTACAGCCCAAATCAAGCCATGATATTATCAAAACTATGCTTCCAACGTTGCCGGTCTCGCCCGATCTTCTTCAGGTTCTCACTTCTAGCAAGTGTCCTTCCTTTTGGTCTTGCGCCCTGCATTTTTCTATCTAGGGCTCTTTTTGACAATTTTTCGGTCTCCTCTCTCACTACAGGACCAGTCCATTGAATCTCTGAAGTTTAACGAATTATTAGATCGGTACTGAGATCCAGCTTTCGTTTCGTGTCTTCTGTCATCACCCATGTGTCGCGTGCATAACATACTATTGGCCTGATAATAGTTTTGTAGACCCTGATTTTTAATCTCCAGTGTGTGTTTTTGAAGCGGGAGCATGGGAGCATGGGAGAGTGAAAAGTAAGCTTTGTTTCCTTTTACTATTCTTCTTTAAATTTCTGGTTCTTCTGTTCCATCCGTTAAGTTTCGATATCGTTCTCTAATTCAAACGTGCGTCTATTTCCCCTAGCTCTTGCCCGTGTTAGTTTTTTTGTCTTTTAAATATTTATTTCTATTTGTGTCCCTTCTGCACCTGTTTTTAATTGTGAATATATTTCTATTCTGCGAGACATACTGCTAATGACATCGGCATAGGCGGCAATCTGTATTGATTTATTTGTTAGGAGATTACCTCCTTCTGTATACAGCTAGCTTATAACATATTCGAGAGGCAGCTTGAATAGTGGTCGGTGCGAGCTCGTCTACTTGCATTAATCCTTTGACTATTGAGTCCATTGTTGCTTTTGTTAATCGGATATATTTTTGGGAAATGTTAAATCTATCCAATATTTAATATCACTTTTGTCTATTAATTCAGTCGTAGCTAGATCTAGCCTCCCTTAAATTTCCACCTATTAAACATGTATGGTATATGATAGGTAGAATATTGGATTCAGCTCCTAGCTTAATTTACGAAACTGTTTTAACTTAACAGGGATCCCAATTTATATTTGCCACGCAATGGACAAGGAAATTTTTTTGGCATGACTTAGAGGCACTTTCCCTCATCGTCGCGCTTTGTAAATTTATAAAATACTATCAAAAAACCACCCAAAAGCCAACCCAACTAAAACCCAGCTATCAGCTTTTAAACCCAGTCCCAAAGAAAACTGACCGTTGCGTAGAAGGGAGTCACACAACGATAGGGACACAATTTCTACCCCAAATACCTGGGAGATACCCTAAGCCGTACTCTTACATACAAAGCACACTGCACAAAAATAAAGAATAAAGTACCTATCCGTCATAACATCATACGGAAGCTTATTATAAGTAAATGAGGAGCCAATCCGTCGGTTCTAAGAACTTCAGCTCTGGTCGTATGTTACTCTCAGAATATGCTTGCCCGGCCTGGAAAAAATCTGCGCACGCTAGACAACTAGATAACATCATTAACCGAGACCTGTAGAATAATTACGGGATACTTAAGAACAACTCCAATAATAAAGCTTCAATATTTGGTCTGTATAGCAGACCATAGCATTATTCTTACTACTGTAGCCATCATCGAAAGATAAAACAGGGAAACTAATGATTCCCATTCTCTATACGAGCACCAGCTAGCAAGAACACGACTAAAATTAAGACAGAGTTTCCTTCAAAGGTCGAATTTATAAATATAGCCTTGCTGAGAAACAGCAAAGATATATCTGTATAAATAAGCTGCTCGACCTACCATAATGGAGTCATCCCTCAGAGGCCTTACCATCATCGAAGAGCTTAAATATACTTAGAAGCGGAGAGGGCAATACCAAAGATAATCTTTAACTACCTCGGTAACGTTATGTGAATGAGGAGAACAATTAACCATTCAACATTTATACAGCTGCCCACAGTGCTCAGAGACCTATACATTGGAAAACCTTTTACCGGCGAAGGAAAATCTCATTAAAGTCGCCCAGTTTTGTTTCGATAAAGTTTAAATTTGTGATTCTCTTGTTTATATATGTATGTAAAGTAATGTCTATTAATAATGTATTTAAATAAGTATAATCTTTTGACACGAAATAAATATTTTTCCAATCTCTTAGGTCACATATGGAACAACGTCCGCAGAATAAAAGGAACTAAATACTTCCGAGATATAGTACTCTATCATATATAAACCAAATACAGTCAGACAAGGAAGATATTCCTATGGTCGCAGGCAACTATAATCCCAATCCTTAAGTATAATAAACCAAAAGACGATCCAAATTCCTATCGCCCAATATCACTAAAAACAAAAAATTTTAATATTTATTGAGTATTTTTAATATATAATACACATTTTTGACTTTAAGTTTTAAAGTAACAATTTACGAACCTTTGGTGTGTTATTGTGTAAGAGACAGGCCTAAAAGTTTGTATATAACAAAGACCATTCGTGACTGAAATGTGATGGCCCACGCCGCTGCTAATATTTCCTTCGCATGTGCACATCACAGCGGTTCTAGCTAATAATTACACATTGTCTCGCTCTGGCACTCACTTATATTGTTATCAGTTCATTCTATTGTTTGTTGCTGCTCGTTGCCTGATGCCTGATGCCTGTCTGTTCTACTCGGTAATAATTCATTACAAATTATGTCTGAATTATACCGAAGGAAGACAAATTTATGGCTACGAGAAAACCTATCTCTAATTATGCTTAATTGATTATGTTTTAATGTTTGTATAACTTTGATGTGTGTATTATTATTTAATAAATATAACAAAGGGCACTTAATAAAAAAATATTGGTAATACAGTTAAATATATATCTATTTTCACAAAGTTTAGTTTACCTATGGCCACGGATGGCATATTTTTTACCTAATACATATTAAAATAAGAGATATAAGAGAGCTTTGATGTAGCTACAGTATATCGTCGTCAGCTAAAGTGTTAACCTGCTAAATCCATTTTACTCAATTTTACAGGAGAGGCAAAAAACGATTTCGTAGCATTTTTTTTTATAAAAATCAATGTAAAACAATAAAATAGTGATCAAAACTATAATTTTAGTTTTTAGTATTTTTTGGGATATAGCTGGTTATCAGTTTTTCTAATTAGTCTAATAATGGACTTGGCAGTTTAATGCAATCAAACACGAGTTATTCTATACAAAGAAACTTTATTATTCTTAGTACCAAAAGGATAAAAACAATATTAACGCTACTCATAGGGAAGATCATCATCAAATTTGTGGTAGTCTAGTGACAATGTCTTCTTAATTGCCTTCATAAGGTCTTCATATTTTTTGGCGGTTATTTTACGTCTTTCCATGTATAGTAGCTTTAATTGTTTAATTGTTGTTCTTCCGTTGAGGAATTGTTTTCCATTGATCAGCAAAGCTGACTTTATAATAAATTTCACCTTCATTTGTATACCTCAAACCATGAATATTTGTAACTTTTAAATCACCTTTATCTCTTCCTGGTGTAATTGTTTTATAGAGCTGAATTTAATCAAGATTTAAAAAGAAAACATGTGTTAAATAGTTTACTTGGTAGAGAGTAGGCTTTTTCCTTTCTTTTAGACAAATAGGTACATAATTCGCTGGTAGGTTAATGACTTTATCTTGGAGTTTTTGTTCGATGGTTGCATGAACAGAATCAATATTGCCTCCTCCAGATACCGTGAGGCAGACCTTAAGTGTGTGGGATTCAGAAATTTTCTTGCCCACCTAGGGACCATTTCCTTTTGTTTTATTATGCGTCATGATGAAAGGGGGGGGGGGTATAATGGCACTTTAAAACCCCACGCTTGCCAGGCGGGTTGGTGAGTTAGTTATCAGTTGCCCATTGTGGGTCAGACGCTGTTTGTAGCCATCCACTCTGGATCAGACGCTACATTTAATTTTATACTAACCCTAAAATCGGGGGACCATTTCGCCATACACACCATACCGAAGATGTTCTTCTCCGCCGTGGATACCGTTGTGGTCTTCATCCGTGACCCTGAACAAGGGACCCTAAGCAATCTACTAGGACAACCTCTAAGTGTGTTCTTCTATTAATTATTCGTCTATTTCGATTTAGGGATATCGCTGTGCATTTGTCTGAGAGAAATAATCTGTACTTATCTCTGTATACTTTTTTAAGGAATATATTATAACCTTTCGAGACTGGCTGAATGACGAAAGTCAATGCCACAAAAAAAAAAAAAACCTCCAAGTGCATCTTAGAAAATTAAAAAATTTGAAAACAAGAATGGGCTAACCCACGTAGTTGTGGATTGCACGAAAATTGTTCAGTACATAAATACGTAAAGGAATGCAAGAGTGGGCTAACCATCCTCTTTGAGGGACAGACCCGTAGAAATTCAGATATGTAAATCTTTTTTATGAAAACCTTTCAGATTTGAAATGGTAGGATAGGCAGACTTTAAACAAAAACATAAGCTGGAGTTGCACCCCGTGATAAAAGAGACGTAATTCAGCAAATAATACAGGTGACGACAAAACTATTAAAGTAAAAGAATTTATTAGCAAATTTCCCACATACGAATCACATTATACGAGGCATAAAAGTGAACATAGAAGATTTGAGTGTAGGAATCCTTTATACCTTTAACAAAGCAGAACATTTTGACTCACTAGATTTCAAAAAAGAGGACAACTAGAAAAATACTTTAGCTAGATCATTTTTATTCCGGTAGACGTCTAATAACCGAAGCAAAGAAATCTTATGAAATTCTTTTTATTAACAGCTCCAATACATTATGGATTTTACACAAGCACCAAAACAATAAGAACATATATCCAGAAGAAGGGTTCACGAGGAAGATTAAGTATTTTCGTTACTTTTATTTTCAACATTGATATTGTTTAATTGTATTGTACTCTAGATCTAATCCACATTCATATCTTAATTTTTAAGGACACTCTGGTGCAAAACGGGTCTAATCCACAAAAAAAGCTAAAATTTTTATTTTTTTTATTAGATATATTGCACGATCTCTGAGTTCTTTTACTAGTTAATGATTTTTAAACATTTGAAAACGTTTTGACAACATATTTATATTTTATAAAATTTCAAAAAAACGCATATGTTCTTGGTTCATGCAAATCCATTATATAATATTTGGGGTTAGACCACTTTTGCTCTCATAGCCTCAGTTATGAGAGGAATCTAAATATGCGACAATATATAGCGTGTCCTATTTAAAAAATTGTATTTTTGCTTTACCACATAGTTATTGATCACCCTGTAGAATTCGGCATATTATCCAAACCGGGAGAATGGCATTGCTTACATTTTTCCCAAATAACTTTTTTTAATAATTTTTTTCTTTAATTATCGACTTAATTATTCATATTGAATTAAAAACTTATCCTGTATATTGAAAATTTAAGGTATTATCTTGAATTTACAAAATAATTGTCTTCCACAGAATTTCCAATTTACAATAATATTTTATCAGCTGTTCGTTCTATAGAGATTTTTCTCGTAAGGAAATCCTAGTTTTTTTATTCAAATTTACACAGCCAATTTTCGTTTTTCTATGTTCTCTACGAAAATAAAACGATTAATAGAGATATATTCTCCCCCTACTGATGTAATAAAACTTTCGACAGTTATTTATTGACAAAAGGAAGTAAACGTATCCCCTATAACTTGAAAAAATAAGAATTTCATTTGAATTTTATCGTCAGCATCTGCGAAATTGCATATTATGGTCCGATATGATACGGACATAAATAATTTTTACGAGTTGTAGGCGGAAGAAGGAATGTTCCAAGGGACCTCGAATTATTGTTTTCCGATGTTTATGACACTGTTTCGATTTCATAATTCGACAGAACACAAGGGATTTGAGTGCACGTTTTTAATTTATCGGGCCCTATATCAAGGATACGGGCCGTTAGTCAACAGACCCCAACATTTCCACAAATCATTACAGATAAAATGAAAAAACATATTATTTCAGACGATTCTAATCCTAAGATATGTAGCATACAGTAAATGCTGATCCCGAAATATTTATGGCAAATCGCATATATATCAGATTGTTGTTCGCTTTGTTTTGTATCGGTTGACAGGCATGATTTACCGACTGTTATAAAAACGTTTCTTTTAGGCCTTGAATACAAGTAAGGTAGGAAGTTTTATTGGTCATGTGTCGTGAACCACAAAAAATATTGGTTTATTTTCCTCCGTTTCGGCCTGCCTCATAATTTTTACTTTACATAAATTTGGATTAAGATCCGAATCAAACAAGCCAAAGGTATTAAGGTGGTACACAAGCTGAATAAACGAGTGGATTATAGACCCGAAAACAAATTCAATTCTGCTACACGTTACGGAGGGGTTAGTCAATATGTAGGTATGCGAGGAATAAAGTCAACCCAATCCATCCATACAACGCCTTAAATTAATTTAATTATTGAAATCAGCAAATAATTCACCCTGCAACTTATATAAATTTTCCTTAAAAAATGTATTAAGTCAATAAATTATTAGTATTTATATCATTGAAATAAATTGGATAAGTAAATAGTACCTACTGAAAGAATATCAGTTATTCATCTTGTCTGTTTTTGTTCACCCAGTTAACTCAGTTAAAGTAATTTGTGTCTTGTATCGTCAAACAGTCCTTGCTTTAATCTTCTGTTTAGGTATAATTGGCTCCCTCCATTGGCAAATTCCTTAAAACTGGTAGAGGAACGTCGCCTAAGCCTAATATTGAATAGATAGAGAATATATTCCGATTGAATGAGAAAATTCCTGCTTTACAAAACCCAATGGCTGATATCTCAATCTGAGCAGTCGCAGATTTCTGATAAGCAGAACAAAATAATAAGCATATTTTAAAGGGTCCTGCATTTCGACAAGGATTATTCTTTAACCAATTTTGGATTTCTCTTGAATAATTGATTCTTTTGAAATCGTAACAGAATTGAATAATTGTTGCATGTGGGGTCTCAAGCTAAGTGTATTTAGAAAGAGTTATATCACATATTGTACGAGGAAAGGTCCAGGGGAGGTGTGGCTGTATTTATCTGATCAAAAAATTTTGGGAATTGAATATTATGGAAAGAGAGATATCTTCTGATTCTCTCGTAAAATGGAGGGTTTGTTCTTTTTTTATTTATATAAAGTTCTCTGTTTATATATATTATATAAACTTTCTTATTCTCTTATTTATATAAGTTTCTCTGAAAAGTTCAACGATATTATGACGGAAAGTGGGATGCGATTTTATCGCACATATATACGCGTATGTTACATTTTTCTAAAATTTAAGGATAGTTCCCCGGTTAAACATTGTAGACTTTTAATGAGGCTAGTACAGAATGCTCTTGTAGCCATTCTTAGTGCTGTAATTTGTATGCTTCTAGTTAAGCAAAAGTGTCTTTTTTGCAGATAAGTATACAACTGATCCATAATCGAGTTTTGATCGTACTAGTGATTTGTAAATATGAGTCAAACTTTTAAAATCTGAGCCTCAATTACGATTGCACAGTGTTCGCAATAAGTTGAGACCAGTTTGACAAGATTGCTTAATTTGCATAATATAGTATTTCCAGGATAGTTTCTTATCAAAGATCATTCCTAATTTTTTCTACATAAGTTAAGTTGTTTCCATATAACTGAAGATCTGGATTTGTAGAGCGCCGTTTTTTTTTGAAAATAAAATACATTTGGTTTGGTTGTAGAAAATGTAGAAAATTGCAATCCCACAGCTTTCGACCAGTTTTCAAGGTGATTTAATGCACATTGTAAGTTTTTCTGTATAGAAAGAATATTTTTTCTCTTGAATATATGTATATAACTAAATCGTCAGGTTTGGTTTATCGGTAATAAGAATACTGTTGAACTAGTAACAGATCCTTGAGGTGTTCCATTTGTTTGGTCTTTATTGCTGGATACTGCAACATCTATCTTAACTTTAAATTATCTCTTGCTAAAAAAATGTATGAATAAAATATAGCATGTTAACTTTGTCACCCCAACGACTCAGTCGTATCTCCAAGCCATGTCAAAGCCGCTTTGTTCAGTGATTATTAATTTATTAATTTCCAAACCACCTTAGTCTATACTTCACCATTTAAGATTTTGCACTACAATTGTCCAAGCCAAGAACAAACAAAAAAAAGATTTTGCACATTGTATTAATAAGGGAAATTGGCCTATAAGAATCAAGATCAGTTCGTGATTTATTTGGTTTTAGTAATGGAATTATTATCGCCTGTGTTCATTTTGTGGGAAACGCATTATTTGTCCAAATTTGTTGAATGGGTAAAGAAGATATTTTTATCTATTCAACATTATCCATTATCTGGTAGATTTTGTAAGAAACGTAACAGAAATATCGTCTGGTCCTGGCGCTAATTTTGTGCTGGTACTTAAAGTAAAGGAGGACTTTTCTTTCGAAGACTTCCAGTTTTCTTTTTGTCTCTTCTGTCATCACCCATGTCTCGCATCCATAACATACTATTGGTCTGATAATAGTTTTGTAGACCCTGTTTTTGTTAGTTTTTGTAATCCTTGGGCTATCGTAAAGTTTTCAGTGAGCTCATTTTGGACTCTGACAGTTGCTATTGACGAATCCATTGTTGTTTTTACCAGTCGGATGTATTTTTGGGGGATATTAAAGCTCTGCAATATTTGATATAACTTCCTATTGAGTCGTAGGCTTGTTTGAAATCTATGAATATGTTGTGGACGTCAATGTCGTATTTCCACGATTTGTTTAAGATTTGTGTTACTGTGAATAAATGGTCAGTTGTAGATCTTCCTTGTCGGAAACCGGTTTGATATTCCCCGACAATATTTTCAGTTAGTTGTTGGAGTCGTTTGTTTAGTATGTAAGTAAAAATTTTGTACGCCGTGCACAAGAGGGTTATGCCGCGATAATTTTCGCATTTCAGTTTATCCCCTTTTTTATAGATTGGGAATAGAATCCCGGTTTTCCAATCATTAGGGATCTTTTCATCATTCCAAATCTTGTTCATGAGCACATGCATTTGTCCTACTAAGTGATCGCCACCTAAATTTTATATCTCAGGGGGGACGTTGTCAATACCTGGAGCTTTATTGTTCTTTTGTGCTCGTATTGCCTGTTTTACCTCTTCCATCGTTGGGGATTCTATATTTTCTGTGTCTTCCTCCCGATTTTCCATTACTTAAATGTAAACACAATTGTATTACCCTGTTCTGGATCCTTTAGATATTTTTGATGGGCATATTTTGACTTTGGTATAATGTATTCTATCGGTATCTTTTTTAGTTCCAGTATAGTGATCCAATTGGGAGTCAATAATTACTTTTATATAGTCAATCACTCTTCAATCTTTAAATAGTCTTCATAAAACATTATGTCTTTAATAAAATGTTGAAAATTTTGATTTCGATAACTCTTCTATTTGTGTTATTTTCTGAATTGCTGATACTATTTCTTCGTAATTTTCTACCAAAATATTTCTATAACTAGCTTATATTCTGACTACAGTTCTGTTGGGATTGTTGAAAGAATGACAAAGACAGTATATAACAGATTATAAAATTCTGAGCACAGCTTTAAAAAAATGATATCAAGTTAGAAAAAGAACCATCACGTTCGTTAAGATACAATGTACATAAATTTTTTATATTACAGTAAAACGGTTAGGCTCTAGTTTTTCAAAATTATTCTTTATTACTTATTCATAGAAGTAACAGTTGTAAGATAAACTCTTTCATTTGTCGTAACTGACAGTCGACGTACTTAAAGACACATCTTGTAGGTTTAACCTGTCAATAATAATGGAGCACGCTTGGCTGAGTGTCACAGATGGTTTAAATCGATCCTAACCCATGTCATTTCTTCCAAATCTTCTGACAAATCCTTATTTGAAAATTGAAATAATCACTACTTGAAGTATCCTCTTTCCAAACACACAATAGAGCTTTTCAAGTCGAAGAATATAATACCTCCAATTTTATTATGTCGCCTTTTGCAAAGAACAAACAATAATAACACAAATTACTGATCTCGCTTTTCAAGGTAAAAAATCGAGTCTATATCTACCTAGTTAGGAGCGGTTTTTGGGGAAATGAAAGGGATCACAGTAGGCGACTGCAGACCATTAGACGAGGGGTGTTATTATGAATAGCTTTATACTAAGGGGCTTACAACAACGTTAACCTAAACTTGTTTGGTCTTTTTGTAATTTTCAATGGCGATGGCTAAAACGAGTATAATCAACCACCATGAATTTTTAAATTTGAACCCCACGGTCACAGCAGTAGGCCGTCAAATTTATATTCATGCCTTAATTTTAGTGTTTAATAAAGTATTTTATGAAACACTAATTTATTTAAAAGCATAATAATTCATTTTACATAAAAAATAGTTCCCGTATACAAAAAAAAGCATAATAATTCATTTTACATAAAAAAATAGTTCCCGTATACAAAAAAAAATTGAAGGAAATCATTAACAATATTTTTCATGTGCTAATGAATCAAATAATTGAGTTAAAAAAGAAGATTTGTGATCATTGAAGAAGATTGTTGGCATTTGTTTTCATATGAATTTGGTTACACTGGTGGACTCAGATTCCGGAGCCGGAGATTCAGAATTATAGTGTAATACACTGGTTCTGAAGTCGACTGAAGACATAAAACGGCCTCGTAAACGAAAGGAAATAGGCACAGTACATGTCATTAAAGAAAATAATACCTATATACGAAATACAACACGGTGACCATTTACAATAGCTCCCCTGCCCTATCGCAGGCCCCCGCCCATTACATTCATCATCATTCGGACGTGTACGAACTCATCACTATATAGCCCCCCATAAAATTATTAGACCCTCGGAGATATAGTAAACTGATCACCGGCATCCTTTGGAGATTGGTAAACTCATCACCGCAGATAGGTAAACTCATCACCGTAATTTTTGCCTGGTTTCTAATGCGAAAGATTGCCTCTTACCTGTTATACTTCTCGTTTATGTGATAATTTAATAAATTCAGAAATAAATTATTTTAAGCAAGTTGCTTTAAAATTTAACTGAGATATTAATATATCTCACGGTGTGGCCTATTAGACGTATCTGCCAATCTAAATGGTTTTGAGATCTAAAAATTTAGTTACATATAATTTCGATAGTGAACTTTAAAATGAAAATATTTGTCAACATGTGCTATTTTTGTTTATATCGGAAGTAGTCCCAACTTCGTTATTTGATTTTCATTGCATTTTTATATTTCTCATTGAATTCTCGAGATAATTTGTTAAGCATACATTCGGTCTAAGTCTTACTGTTTTGGCGTTATTTGACTATCTTGAAAATAAAGGACGATTTTGGACAGGAAGTAAATATAAAATGACTAAAAAATAGGAAAAGCTAAAAACTTGAGTGTGCTATTAGTGCGTTGAAGTCGAAGGAAACTTAATTTTTTACACGTGCAAAGCTTTACATTTTATGGCATCATTGGCGGAAATTTTTAAATTTAAAGTAATCAGCAATGCATTTATTGTGACAGAATGCATCAAAATGCTTAAGTACAGTTTCCTGTACTTTATCTTTCAATGACTTGTACAAAGATTCCACAATTAGAGGGATTTTAAGAGCAATTTTTTTACATTTTTTGGTTAGTTATCGCCATTATTTGTAGGACTCAGATGAGTTGTTCATTTCATTTTATAAACATCATGACAACTAACCTCAGTTAGTGTAAGATACAAAATAATTTTTATTCTGTAATTTGTACTAATTTTCTTTATTGTAGCACACTGATGATGCAAATAAAGATTTGCGAAAGCTTGGTAGACTAAAAAGAGTACTTCTTTATCCTATCTTCAGCTGCACACCCAAATAGTTGTGTTTTGTAGTCTAACTGATCAGCGTTGACTACAAGCGTTTATCGCTTTTTCAGTATATGTACACAATGTGACTTTAACAATTTAATTTAAATCTCAAAATGTAATATCAGAAAAGGTAATCTACAGCAACAAAGTAATATTATGCCTTGCCTACAAGAAACATCTTATACAGTTAACTTAAAGAACTTAATTACGCTGATTTTTTTCTGTTTGATCAAGATGATTCGCGAAAACCAGTGCGAAACAACTAAACAAAAACGGTATAAAATTTCTACTCACCAGTTGTATGACATTTAGTCATACAACTGGTGCGACACCCTTTCGTCGTACAAGTCCACAAAAGGCAATTCGATTTTTTTAGAGTCTTTCGCAATTGAAATTTGAAATTATTGATAACCATTATTTTTTGTCCGCGTTGGCTCAGGACGTAATCAATTAGCAGTTCACTATCCATGTTGAAGAAACAAGGGCAAATGAAGAGAAATTTTTCTTTTCGCATGATTTTAGATACCTATCAATAGAATTTTGTGGAATTCCCAAATAAAAACAAATAAATTACCAAAAACTAGCCGTTTGCTGGGATTTTATGGTCTATACCTGATCCGGGGTGCAGGTAGGCCAGTGATCAGTTTACCAATCTCTTAGGGTCTATTTTGAAAACCCTACTTTATGGCGGTGATGAGTTTGTACTATGTACGAGGGTATTTATGGTAATTGGTGATGAGTTTACGTGTACCCCATCATTCTGGCTTTACAACTCTGCGTGGGTCCTAGCCTCGTCAAGAATTTCTCTCCAGTCGTCCTAATCCATCGCCTTTCTCCGCCAAGCACGTATTCTCATATTTCTCAAATTTTCATAGATGTTATCAAGGAACCTTGTTCTGGATCTTCCTCTTTTTCTCTGAACAATGGGTCTATCAAGTAGCGTTTTTCTAGCTGGATCATTTTATTCCATCCGCATTACATGCCCCATCCACCTTAGAAGTCCTATCTTAATATGTTTTACGATATCAGGTTCCTGGTATATTCTATAAAGTTCAAAATTGTATCGTATTTTCCACACTCCATTGTCATTCACTGCTCCATATATTCGCCTTAGTACTTTTTTTTAGAAACATCCTAACATGTTTTCATTATTTTTTGTTAGAGTCCATGTCTCTGAACCATATGCTAGGACTAGGCGTATTATTGTTTTGTAGAGGTTAGTTTTGTATTTATCGATATAATTGTGGATTTAAGGAGGAGACTGAGCCCAAAATAGCATCTGTTGGCCGTGCAAATTCTGCAGTTTATCTCTGCGGTAGTATTATTTTCAGTGTTATACAAATTCGTTCACTGCTTCGATGACGTCGTTTTCTATAACAAGTGGTCATAGGATTTGTGGTTGCGTGCTTATTTTCATATACTTCATTTTATAGGTGTTTATCATCAAACCCCTTTTTTGTAGCTGATTCTTTTAATGATACATACGCCTCTCGTATAGCGGTTTTCGTTCTCCCAATAATATTAATATTATCAGCATAGGCCAGGATTTGCACTGATTTATTATATATTGAACCAGTATTGTGATTTGTGACATACGTATTACTTTGTCCAGAGCCAAATTGAACAGTATGCAGGAGGGAGGGTCTCCCTGGAGTAGCCCTTTATTTGTTTTAAAAGGTTCAGACAGTTTCCCCTGAATTCGTACTCTACATTCAACTTTTTCAAGAGTTAGTTTTGATAAATTTACCAACTGGTTTGGTATTCCTAGCTCATTCACTGCTTTGAACATGTCTCTTCTATTCAGAGTCGTAGGCTGCTTTGCAGTCTATAAATATGTGATGTGTATTAATACCACATTCCAGTGTTTTTTCCAAAATTTGTTTCAGGGTTGCAATCTGATGAATTGTCGATTTACCACCTCTGAAACCAGCCTGGTATTTTCCTACTATCTGTTTTGCATACAGTGACATAGCACTGTGGAAAATATTTAATTTATCTCCTTTTTTGTGTATGGTGCAAAGTATTCCAATATTTCAATCATTGGCGAGGGATTTCTGTGTCCATATTTCTTTTATAAGCTGCTGTAATGCCATAAGGGTATCATGGCCACCTTCTTTATATAGTTCAATTGGGAAATTATCTATTCCGGGTGATTTATTTCTACCTAGTTTTTTAACTGCATCTTTAACTTCAAGAATCGTTGGTGGTTCCTTTTCCCTCCCGCCTGTTGCCCTTACCTCATCTCTTTCGTGTTCATCTTCATTCTCGTTCATGACATTAGCGATAAATCAGTGACCGACGAAAATTCAAATCCAAAAGAAATTCTATTTCCTGAAGGGGCACGTAGCCCAAAAAAGAGGACCCTCTCTAAACAGAGAGTGATGTACTGATGTTATCAATCAATCAATCAATATTCTTTATTTCATCTGACTTTTGCAAGTATTGAAATGCGTCAAATACAATCTATGCTCAGTAAAAACTATAAGTACATAAAAACAGTTAACATAAAGACATATAAAATATACACAAAAACATACAAATTGTTAAAAAAATGCCTGCAAGTATTCCTCTATCGAATAGAAACTGTTTACCAGAAGTAAATCCTTAACTGTTCTCTTAAATAGATAAATATTTGACTCTAACATAATTTGGTAAATTATTATACAAACGAACGCATGTTGGGTAAGGACCCTTGCCTACAATGGTCAAGTGACGAACAGGGGTCACCAAATCATTTCTGTAACAAAAATTGTAACCACTCATTAAGGAAACATCATTTCTGCAAATAAAATTGCATCTTTGTGACTTTACATAAACAATACAACTAAAAATATACAGCGAAATTACAGTTAAAATATTTAATTGTTTAAAATCTGGTCTACAGGAATCTAAGCGCCTTCTAAACGTCATGGTACGAATAATTTTTTTTTGAAGAACAAGCACCTCATTAATTCGCGAGCAATTTCTCCAACAAACCAAGCAATATTGCAAAATTGACCCTACATGAGCAAAATAGTAAAGTTATTGTTGTACGTAAGATCTTTTGAACAGTTTTCTGTTCATATCCGAAAATTTGAAGTCATTTCTCGAAAACCTTTTTAGCGTTGCTTTAATTAGAATGTTGGCTTCTATATTGTATATCAGGTTATTAAATATATAACATCTTAGCTTTTACAGCAAAAATGCAGGTTAATCTGTTCATTTTACATGCAGTTGCGATTCTCATTCTCAGTTCCATTGCGAAGTTATTATTTTCATTGATTAACCCTGCGTTGGTGTGGTACTTGGAACTTACGTTCTTGGTGTGGTGGAGTATAACATACCCCATGGCACAATACGTCTCAAATCTAAATTAAATATATACATTAAAGACATATTTTATGTAAGATATAGTGTGCATTAATAAAATCCAAAAAAAGTAAAAGTTAAAATAGTAAAAATAAAACTAATACACTTTCACAAAATTTTATTACAATCGGTTCAGGGGTTTTTAAATATTAGGTTGGACAAACATTGTGACACGAGACTTCAGTATCCATAAAAATCAGGTTACTACGATGTTATATCTTTCCTATACTGCTGTACGAAGTTGAGTCGTGGACTTTCACAGACGTTACCTGTAAGAAAATTGAGACTTTGGAAATGTGGCTTTATCGTAGAATCCTGAAGATATCCTATATCGACCACGTCAGTAACCAGGAAGTTTCCTTAAGAATGCAAAAAGGAAAATAGTTGTTAACCACAATAAACACAGCCAAAATTGAATACCTCAGTCACATCATGAGGAACAGCTAAAGATACGGGTTGCTGCAACTAATTCTTCAAGGAAAAGTAGAAGGAAGACGGGGACCAGGAAGGCGAAGGATTTCCTGACTGAAAAATCTACGTACGTGGTTCAACACAACAACCACAAATCTTTGCAAAATACGGATAGACACTACAAGAAGAAGAAGAAGAAGAAGAAGAAGAGTTTTCCTTGTCATTCAGAGAAAAGATAAGGTGGCGCCTTTTTCCTTTTGGTTTAGTTCAATTTTTATCCACTTCTCTTTTAGTTAGTAAGAATCTATTTCTTTTTACTCTCTTTCCAACGTCACTATCCCCCGTCTAGAAATCTGTTGACGTATTTAGACCTGGAGCTTTTCGTCTAACTTAAAATTAAAACTTTATCTTGGATTAATTTGTACGTTACCCACAATATTACTCATTTTTTGGATCTCCTTTCTAGCCATCAGATTCAATTTTCGTTACAAAGCAAGTTTTTGATTCTGATTCTGTCATACATTCTAGTGTTCCCAGTGACGACTATATTTTTATGCGTGAAAATAAGCGTGAAGATAATGACCAGCCCCTGTAAACATAACGTTTGTAAATAACAATGCTGAGAATGTTCATAATCTAAACGGAACGAGAACTTTATTAGAAAATGCAAGAGTCTCTTCAACTGGTAGGTAATAAGTAACCGTAAAGTAAGTATAGTGGCAAAAGAGGTGTAAATCGTGAGATGCGTAGCGGATGTAGATAAATAGAACGTAGGTCTGTTTTAGTCCTTCGTAAATTCACCGCTAGGGTAATAGAGCGCATTAACACCATAAAGAAGCCTTACAGTAATGGCTGCGAGTCGTTGAAGTCGTGAGAGGGTAATATGTTTCTATTATCGGTGCAAACTATTGCTACCAGCGTATTAGGGGAGAGGCTTCTCACAAAATTGCCTTCCATATAAATATATTGACGCTATAAATTTTCGAAACGATTCGGCATAAAGAGGACGTTTATTTTAAACAGTCACTTTGATATACAGCATATTGGCGGTATCGGGCTCGTTTGTTACATCGAATAAAAAGAGGAACATTGATGACATTTATCATTCCTGTGATAATAAAATATTTGCTTCGGGTTGCCGTATACCGGTTTTTGTCGCAGAGTTCGTAGATTTTGCTTCTCCGTAATCGGCTTCTTGGTCCTTTCAGCACTCAGCATTAAATGATTTATTGGTCTGCGACATCAGATTAAACCTGGTAGCAGCTATAAACGAAATAAATTATGTTTAACATAATGTATGCATTCATTTTGGCTTTACAGTTTAAATCGATAGAGCTAAAAAACTATATAGGAAAATACTGCAGTAGAAAGATTCTAACAAAATTGTCTTATGCAAATTGTAATTACTTAGTTATTCATTAAGAAATTCTTATACTGAATAATACGGTCTTACAGATAGATAGGCTTTTATCATTTTAAGGAACTTAAGGAAAGATTTTGCAGATTTAAGTTGTAAATTGAGATAGGTATATAATTATTTTGCCGAATATAATATAGATTTCTTTACTAACTCAGTGGACGGGATAGGTTCATAGGTTGAATTTCTGGTGGAGTAGGTCTAGTAGGTCTTGCTGGAAAAACATGTAGGTGTTTACGAATTAAGCAAACAGTTTCTAAAATATATAAAGAGAGAAGAGTTAAAATTCAATAATTTTTTTTAAAGATTCTGCAATGGGTTGATCTAATGAGACCAAAAAGACCGTATTGCTCTTTTTTGTAATTTAAAAATATCATCAGATTGGGCAGCTGTACTAGAACCCCAAAAAGGTAACCTCATTATGAAGATGAGACTCGAACAAAGAAAAATATGTTATTTTGGAAGATGCTAAATTAATTTTCTTCGAGAGAGATCTTATTGCATAGCAGGCTGAGGCTAGTTTCTTACTTAACAAATCGATTTGAAGGGACCATTTAAGGTTGCTGTCTATAAAAATACCAAGAAATTTTACAAAATCAACGATACTGATCTGGCGTTATTAAGAAGAAAAGGTTGAAGAGCTCCCTTATAAGATAGTTCTACTGTCTTGTCCACGTTAAAAGAGAGTAAATTAGAGTCGGACCAGGTTTTTATTTTAAGTAGATCAGAAGTTACACTTGCATGAAGAGTTGCAATATTAGAGTTTCTCCAGGTGGTACTGTTATTATCAGCAAAAAGAAAAAAATTTCCATCGTTTTTTAAGTTAGATATCATTTATAAAGATAAAAGTAATAAAGTAATAAAAGTAGAGGACCCAATGCTAAACCTTGTGGTACTCCACATACAATGCTTTTGTGACTAGAATCAGTGTCATTTGCTCTAACTAGTTGTTTATATTCCTCAAGTAGGATTGGAACCAATTCAAGGAAATACCTCGAATTCCGTAGAAATTTAGTTTTTTAATCAAAATGTCGTGATTTACACAATCAAAAGCTTTGGCATAGTCACAAAAAACAGTGGCAGTATAAAGATTATTGTTTAGTGCTTGGTACATTTATCACTGGTACATTTATTATATAAAAAGCCGAACTGACTTTGTGGTAAAATGTTGTTTTCAATGAGAGAGAACATAAGTCGGACTTTTATAAGTCTCTCAATAATTTTGAAAAGGACCGGTAGTAAGGCAATAGGTCTATAGTTGCAGACATTCGATTTTTCACCACCCTTATGAAGAGGAATATTAATGGCTGTCGTTAGACACTCTGAAAATATATCCTTTTCAAAGGAATCATTAATTAGTGAGACCAGGACTTCCAACACATTTTTGGGAGATTTAAAAAAATTTTTATGGATAGTCCATCAGTACTACAGGCAGATTTGCTTTGGATACTACTGATTGTTTGGATCAGTTCTTGTTTATCAACTGGTCTTATAAATAATGAATTCGAGACTTTTTTTTGAATTGGGGAGATAGGAAATAGGATCTTGTTGTGGCAAAATGAGCCATCTGCTTAAGGTATTTCTTCGCATCCTTCACACAAGAATGTTCAGAAAGCTGGAAGATCTAAGCGATGAGACACAATTTGGTTTCAAGAGCGGACTGGGTACACGTGAAACAGCGTTCTGCTTGAATACGCTTGTACAAAACTGCATGGATCAACGAAAGAATATAGTTATAACATTCCTCGATTATGAAAAAGTGTTTGATACCGTAAAACATGACGCAATGATAAGAATGCTACACAACGCTAACATTGACGAGAAAGATATAAGAGTTATCCAGAATCTCTATTGGAATCAAAAAGCACGAATGAGACTGAACAAATTAACCAACACAAAAGAATTTGAAATTTTAAAAGGGGAGCGGCAGGGGTGTATTTTGTCTCCTACGCTCTTCAATCTCTATGTGGAGAATATTTTTGCAAGGGCATTGGAAGGCACTGACTGTGGAATAAAGGTAAACGGATTCCCGATAAATAACATTCGTTACGCCGACGACACCGCGATAATAACAGAGAACGAACATGATATGCAGTTGATGTTAAATAAAATAAACACCGTAGGAAAAATATATGGTTTGAAGAAAAATGCTGGAAAAACTAAATCCATGGTAATAAGAAAAAACGCACTTTTAAAAATACAACTGCAAGTAGATAATGCTCCAATCGATCAAGTGAAAACATTTAAATACTTGGAAATAATGTTGAATGACCAATGGGATCCTCAACAAGAAATAAAATGCCGTACCGAACAAGCAAGACAAGCTTTTATCAAATTTAAACCGCTACCATGTAACCCCAATCTTTCCTTCAATCTCCGCTACAGGATGGTTAAATGCTATGTATGGTCCATATTGTTATACGGCATGGAAACATGGACGTTAAGAGTACCTTCCATTAATAAGTTGGAGGCCTTCGAAATGTGGACGAAGAATGTTCCGCATACCATGGACAGATAGAGTGAGAAACGAGGAAAGGCAAATACTGAGAGAGAACTACTCAATTTGATCAAGATACGAAAAATTGGATACCCCGGCCATATTCTGAGAGGAAAAAAATACGCAATCCCTCAACTAATCATCCAGGGAAAGATTGAAGGAAAGAGAGGAGTAGGTCGCAAACAAAACCACACAGACCACGTCGTATTATTTAAAAATTTCGTTTTGAAGAGACAACGGAATAGTAATTTCGGTGAATTAATTCAAGAACTGCTTCAAAAATTCGTTATCAACGAAAATATGTATTTTTCTGCTGTATAGAACGCTACTAGAGCGCTCCGATAAGTACTTAAAAGTGGTGATTTCTCAAGATAGTCTCCTTTTACCTCGATACACTTGACCCAGCGATGCTCCAACTTCTTTAGTCTGTCTGAAAATACGGTAAATAGATTAATAGTTTGTAGCCGAATTCGATTAATTAGGCTATGGCGACGGCGGAGGTGTGAGCCGGTGCATTGTCATGGTGAAAATTACTTTTTTCTTCAAATGGGGCCGTTTTTCTGCAATTCGGCGCCAAATCCAATAATTCGGCATAGTAGAGCTCTGTGACCGTTTTGCCCTTATCCAGATAGTCGATGTGATCACATCTTGTGAATCCCAGAAAAAGATTGCCTTCTTCGGAGCACGTTCGCCGGTGACGTCCACTGTTTCGACTGCTCTTTGATCTCTGGTGTATACCAGTGGATCCATGTTCCATCGACGATTACGAAACGACCGACGTAGAAACTCCTTCGAATTATGCTTAAACAGCATCAAACACTATTCTAAAGTGGTCTCTTGGTTACGCTTGTTGTTTGGAGTGAGCAAACGCGGCATCCATCGCGCCGGCAGCTTTGTCATGTCCAAAATTTCATGCAGGATAAACAACAAGTTTACTAAAATATTCAGATGGATTGTCCATCATGAATGTAGAACAAAAACTGAAAAGGTGGACTGAATATATAAAAGACTTTATACACGTAATAATTTGAGTATCTGTTTAGAATAGGGGCCAACCGTTATGAAGGAGGAAGTCAAATATAAATTAAAATATTAAGAATGTCTAAGCAGGCAGACCTGATGACATCTCAATTGAATTAATAAAACTAGTGGACGATAAGTCAAGTACGGTAGTGTCACAACGCCAAAACGGGTTAACGTACGGACATCTACGATATTTTACGTAATATGATTCGTTTCTAATCAAGAAACGACTACGGTAGCAAAAGCATTTGTAATACACGTCGTATCAATTTTTTCAATATTTCACAAATGTACGTATTCGACGGTGTCAAATCAGTTAATTAGGAAATATATTTTAGTTTCACAAGAAATTATCCTGTTTCCAACATGTTTGTGAAGTAAAGTTATGAAGCGTTTTGCGGCTTTGCACATTGCTCCATCCTATTTAAATCATTGCCTATGCAACTGCAAATTTCGTTAGCGCACGTTTCGTAAATTTATCACAAAAAGTGTGTCTAATATTCTCTTTTTAATGATTTTGATTAAGAGCATCAATAAAATAAGAACCAATAATCCCATATTCAGACATAGCATACCAAAAGTAACCCTTCCACTGTGCAGTAATTTCTTTACAGTGACGTCCGTACCTTTAGACAATGTTCCATATTGTCTAATACATTTTTAATAATAATCCAGTGCGTATTTATCATTAACTGCCACAATCACTAATTATATCGAAGAGAAACTCCTATTATCACACTCATGGGCGATTATGCTGATTATATCATTTATATTGTTTTCTTTTTCCTATATTTTCGATTGCTTTAATTAGCCATATACACTCTCATTTAATCTATGCAATGTAGTACTTCAAATCGACTTACTACTTGTTTATATTGTTATATAACTTTCTCTAAGGACCTATATTATTCTTACATTCAAGTTTTTGTTTCCGAAAAAGGACATACACTGAAACAACATATCGTAATATAGTCAAATTAAAAATGCATGGCTTTTACGTTTTATCGACAACAATAAGTGATTACACAACACAATCGACGTTTATATTCACCCAATACGTTACGCACAAACCCAATCTACCAGAACTAATAAAAAATGTTCCCTTAACAAAAACGATTTTCACCTAGTCATTTACCTCGCAAATAAACTACATACTGACAATTAATGTGACAGGCGTCCCAAACATGCTCACTGAACCATCATTAACTTTCTTCCCGCTTCGGTGGCTTAGTAGTTGAGGTGTCATTGTGCATCTGAACAATATTTCCTGATGCCGCCACAATAATTTATCCCAACTTTGATAAAAGCCAGAGAGTCTAGAGGTCCTAGGTCGTAATTTATAGAGGGTAGTAGTTTTAGGTTGACGGAACAATTTGGCAACATTTGGGAGGTTTTGACATGTAGATTTGTTGCATTTTGTTTCTTTTTCATCGCTATCTTTCACAATTAAAAATTAATTTATTAATCAATGGACACGTATACATTGAAAACTAAACAGTGCATATCGATTTTTCTCGAAAATAGTGCATTAAGTGGATTTCAGATGAGATATGGCCCCCTAAACAAGCCCTTTCTATCTTTATAAAAGGCTAAGATAGAATATCTCTCCTGGTGCCAACAATAATGTAGCTTCGCCTTTTTTTAAATTTTAAACTGTTTGTCCTTGTGTAGTGTAGTGTACTGTACATCTTTATGTTTATGACATTCTCAACAGATTGTTGGATAGGCCAAAATTGACGAAATGCCCCTGAAGATGCTCTAGGAAGCGAAAGTACTTGGACGAGATTTAATTAATAAACTGTGCTCGATATCTGCCGTTCATTAGATCAAAATGCTATTTTAATTTTGCCCGATGTGTTAAGAGCAATCTTTTATAGTAGACTACATTTGTGCTTAAATTCGGTGTTGGTTGGTAGGTTCTGTTGCAAGTCAAATACTAAAACAACCATTTTACCGCTACTATTTCTGGTTGTCTGCTTTCTTTTTCATTATAGGCAATCTCTGCTAGCTGAAGGTGTTTATTTGTTTTTTCATTCACGGCTACACGTATGTCTTCACTATTAGAGGATTTTTTCTTGTTTTCTAGATAATTAAAAGTCATACATATATCAATACTAGGATTTTAAAATTTATATCCAAGATTTTTAAACCCTTAAATGAATATAATACATACATTGTATTGTTTGATGCATAAAGATTATACATGAGTTTAATGTTTAGGTTGGAAGCTAGAAAGAGCCGGCTTGTGTGTCTTCGAGTGTAGTGGCTCTCATATTGGGTACACGTAAACTCATCACCAATTACCATAAATACCCTCGTACATAGTACAAACTCATCACCGCCATAAAAGTAGGGTTTTCAAAATAGACCCTAAGAGATTGGTAAACTGATCACTGGCCTACCTGCACCCCGGATCAGGTATAGACCATAAAATCCCAGCAAACGGCTAGTTTTTGGTAATTTCACAGAATAATCCAAATCCAGATGTCTTAAATGCAACTGCAATTTATTTGTTTTTATTTGGGAATTCCACAAAATTCTATTGATAGGTATCTAAAATCATGCGAAAAGAAAAATTTCTCTTCATTTGCCCTTGTTTCTTCAACATGGATAGTGAACTGCTAATTGATTACGTCCTGAGCCAACGCGGACAAAAAATAATGGTTATCAATAATTTCAAATTTCAATTGCGAAAGACTCTAAAAAAATCGAATTGCCTTTTGTGGACTTGTGCGACGAAAGGGTGTCGCACCAGTTGTATGACTAAATGTCATACAACTGGTGAGTAGAAATTTTATACCGTTTTTGTTTAGTTGTTTCGCACTGGTTTTCGCGAATCATCCTGATCAAACAGAAAAAAATCAGCGTAATTAAGTTCTTTAAGTTAACTGTATAAGATGTTTCTTGTAGGCAAGGCATAATATTACTTTGTTGCTGTAGATTACCTTTTCTGATATTACATTTTGAGATTTAAATTAAATTGTTAAAGTCACATTGTGTACATATACTGAAAAAGCGATAAACGCTTGTAGTCAACGCTGATCAGCTAGACTACAAAACACAACTATTTGGGTGTGCAGCTGAAGATAGGATAAAGAAGTACTCTTTTTAGTCTACCAAGCTTTCGCAAATCTTTATTTGCATTATCAGGGTGCTACAATAAAGAAAATTAGTACAAATTACAGAATAAAAATTATTTTGTATCTTACACTAATTGAGGTTAGTTGTCATGATGTTTATAAAATGAAATGAACAACTCATCTGAGTCCTACAAATAATGGCGAAAACTAACCAAAAAATGTTCCAAATGAACCATTCTGTCACAATAAATGCATTGCTGATTACTTTAAATTTAAAAATTTCCGCCAATGATGCCATAAAATGTAAAAATGCAATGAAAATCAAATAACGAAGTTGGGACTACTTGCGATATAAACAAAAATAGCACATGTTGACAAATATTTTCATTTTAAAGTTCACTATCGAAATCCTATGTAACTAAATTTTTAGATCTCAAAACCATTTAGATTGGCAGATACGTCTAATAGGCCACACCGTGAGATATATTAATATCTCAGTTAAATTTTAAAGCAACTTGCTTAAAATAATTTATTTCTGAATTTATTAAATTATCACATAAACGAGAAGTATAACAGGTAAGAGGCAATCTTTCGCATTAGAAACCAGGCAAAAATCCCGGTGATAAATTTACCTATCTGCGGTGATGAGTTTACCAATCTCCAAAGGATGCCGGTGATCAGTTTACTATATCTCCGAGGGTCTAATAATTTTATGGGGGGCTATATAGTGATGAGTTCGTACACGTCCCTCATATTTTGGGAAAGATTCTATATGTTTTATAACTTCAGCTTTTTCATCTGGTCGAGCGTTCTGTGATTGGGGTTTTACAGATCCATTAGTGGGTGATAGTTGTTTCTTTTTTATCAAAATATCAATTTTTCTTCTTGTGGTCCTATGAAGTTTCTGGAACATTTATTTGCAAATTTTTGATGTTTTGTCGTTATATCTGATATAATATGAAACCACAATTTGTCTATTTTTATTATTTCGGCGTTCTCCTGTATCTTTTCTTACTGTCTTTTTTAACTCTAGCTTTATTCTTTCAGAAATTACTTGGTCTTTGTCTTGTACTTTTTCAAGAAAATCATAAAAAATTTGTCATCATCATTTTCGAGTTTCACTATCAATGGTTGATCTTTTAATGACCACAATAAATTTGTTGATCGTTAAGTATTTTCTGGAATAATTATACAGGTTTCCTCTATTCTGTATAATTTTTAAAAGTATATAAAACTGATGAGAAATTTTTAAATATACATTTTGTTTCATTTAGTTGAAAGTGTTACAAGTGTTACCAGTGTTATACCTATTTATACCTATAAAACAGCATTATGTGGCGTCCGTGGAAAAACATTGATGGTGCTTCTTCCAGTGTTCCAGCAAGGAAACAGCATTTATCTGCTAACGCTAGAGAAATCGTAAAAACAATATATAGTTCTTTACTTACAAGAGGACTTACTGCTAAAACTGCTGCCAGTGAAATATCTGATTTAACGAAAATACCTCTAACCACAGTGAAAAGAATTACATCAAATCCCATTAATTCAAGAAGGAATCGTAAGGATGCCGGTTCTACCAAATGTATTGACGAAAGTGATAAGGACTTAATGAGACGAAAAATTTACACAATGTACGAAGAGCAATGGATACCTACATTAGATGCTTTAAAATAACGGCTTACTAATGATAATACACAAATAAACTGTAGCCGCATTAGTCTTTGGAGGATTTTGGCTAAAATAGGCTTCAGATATCGTACAATTGACTAAAGGCAAGTGCTTATGGAGTCCCATCGTTTACAAAAGTGGCGTACTGAATATATAACTTCCATAAGAAAGTAACGTACAGAAGATCGACCAATAATTTATCTGGATGAGACATGGTTTGACACTCATGAAACACCATCCAAAAGATGGTCCGATTCTTCCAACAGGTGTCAAACAAAAGCTCCATCAAACAAAGGGAAAAGAATAACAATTTTACATGCAGGATCAGAAAATGGTTGTGTCCCAAATGCCTTATGTCTTTCTGCAAAGAACATTAAAGACTCCTGCGTGGACTACCATGAGGATACAACGGCAGAGCTTTTTGAGCAATGGTTTAAGAATTGTCTTATACCTAACCTTCCTCAAAATAGTGTGATAGTAATGGACAATGCAAGTTACCACAGTCGTCAATTACAGAAGTCTCCAAGTGCAAATAACACGAAAATTGAAATTCAAAACTACCTGTTAGAAAACGATATATATTTTGAAGAAAGTTATTTAAAAAATGAACTGTTAGAAGTGTTAAAATCATTTTCTATTAAAAAAGTGTGTTTGTGACGCATTGGCCGAGGACATGGGACATACAGTGTTACTGCTTCCGCCCTTCTATTGTTTATTTAATCCCAAAGAGCATATGTGGCACCAACTAAACTCAAATGTTAGGTCACAAAATGTTTCTCCGACTTTAAGTGATAGTGTAGTCGAATTAATAAGGAAATGTGTTGATGATATCTCCCTAGAAAGTTGGAAAAATTCAGTACGCCATGTAATGAACGTAGAAAATTCATGTTACTTTGAATCACATAATTAAACCAATTGTTATTAATCTTGAAGAGGATAGCGACAGCGAAACAGAATTAGGTATTTAGGAATTCATAAATATATTTTGGTTATTTTGGGTATTTTTTTTTGTAAATATTAACTTGTATATATTTTTCTATATATTTTTTTTAATTCATCTATTTTTTGTACATTACGTATTCGTTTGTATGTATATACTGTAAATAGAAGTATTATTACTGTACATTTTTAACGATATCCAATTAGGAAGAGCAAAAACTTTTAAACACGCCAGTTTTTTGCTGACAGTCCTAAGCCTGTAAAAAGTGTGAAGGAAAGTAACTTTCTGAATTTAAATCCATATACTACAATTATTCACGTAGAACAAAATAACTACTTTCTTCATGTTAAAAATTGTTCAATTATCAAGTATATTCACTTGAACAACCTGAAAATACCATATGAAATAATTTAATAAATTTTTATAATCGTGTATTACACAGCTACCAATGAAATTTATTAAATAACAAACTTTCTGAAGTGCGACCCTGTGTACTTCGGTAGTTTATTGAGAGACTCTTGTACACACAATAGGATCAACTCAGGTAACCATTAAGCACTCAACCATTTTTCGTGAAACAAACTATACCACCATACATTTCTATTCTTCTAAAAAACACCCTTTAGATCTCAAAATTCCTGAAATGGCCTTCTTGGTCTTATTTTGCATTCTGTTTGCTTTTATGGTAAACTTTATATAAAGATCTGAAAAATAGCTTTTAATTCAATACTTTTAGATAATATACATAAAAAATTGTTTCACGTGACTTCTGAAGGAATCATATTTATAAACTGGGTAGCAGAAATCTCGATTAGCGATTCATTATTTGAATAATATCTATAGATATTTAAAATTTCATAAAATTGTATACAACTGTAGTGTCTAAAAAGACCTTGTACATCCTGACTATCAGATTAAAGCTTAAAATATCATTTTAAAAAGGATTAAATTAGGCAAAATAAAATAGCACTTTAATCGTCTAGTTCTAATTCAGCTCAGTTTCAATTGTTTATGAAGCTTTTAACGATGGCAACGTTGCTCTCGAATTTACGACCAGTGTCCTACAGACTCCACAACCGTAACTCAGCCTCACACATAACCTCACAAAAGGCAACCATTATCGAAATGAAATATAATTCTAGGTGTTTTTATATCTTGGAGTTGTAAATCTGTGGAATAATACGGACTGTGACGTTTGGCTTTGTGAGCGCCCTCTTGTAACCCGCTGGCAGTGGATTACACGCAAAATTGCACAGAGAGATCTATTTTGGAGTGACATCATGACGATGGAAAATATAAGGATGACCCTAGTGGGGGGTGAGCGTTCAATATATTTGACATAAATTAATGTGACAGGTCGGGACAGCCTTACCAGCAGCTGCTCACTGTTTGCCCTACGATTGTCCGACTTGTCACTTTAGACTTTCTTTGATCTACACTAAGAAAATGTATATGTATAGGTTCGTACTTTAATTAGTCTATTTTCTTTCTCTAAGTACGTTTTTAGGGTTGACAGACTATAGCGCAAGTCAAAAAACTGTAGATTTTCAGAAATTAAATATAACTATATTAAAAAATGATTCAATATTTCTTAAAAACGTTTCTTGCATTTTATGGAAGTGTGTATAACATATTTGCTAGTACCTTAGTATGACGTTATAAAAAGTAGGGAAAATTGTTTTTCATGACTTATGTTTAAAAAAAAAACGTTGGCATATTATGACTTAGGTCTAACAGCACAACTAGGTATTTTAGTTTGTTACTAAACAATATTTACTTAATATTATTCTTTATTATCTACAGTATCTCTATTCTTATTATCTACAGTACTAATGTTAGTAAAGAAATTAATTCATCTTTTTTTTCCAAAAGTTTTTCCAAGGTTGGAGTACCAAAATCCATGGCATATTTACTATCAAATTTATATAAAGACAGAAACGTATCTATGCGAGTAGGTCATAATATCATAGGACCAATGATGACATCAAAAGGCATTCCACAGGGTGCTGTTTAAGTCCACTATTTTTTAATCTGTACACATATGATCTGCACAATTCATGGTCTCCCAAAATTACTTTTTTACAATAGTGGCGGCTGGTGTGGTAAAATTTTGGGTAGGCCAAGCCAGCAAATTACATATAGCTATGTGTAATCAGTGGCGGATCCAGAGGGAGGAGTCACGGGGTGGGTCATGGCCCCCCCTTAAAAATATTTGACAACCCACTTATCCTATTGGTGGTAAGACTAAAGGTGACCTTACATCAGAGAAACGTAATCACCCTCAAGATCTATGACCTCTCCAAAAAAATTTCTGTAGTCGCCAGTGTGTCTAATGCATATTTTTTTTGTGTGAGAGTGGGAATCTTTTTTTTTGAATTTTACGAATTTTTTAAAATTTATTTGGGCAACCGTGCACTTGGTTGCAATTGTGTTGTTTGTTTAAAAATATGTTACAATTATAGATTATGTTACATATTTTTTTATCATAATTTAAAAGAAAATTTATATTATAATTCGATAATTATGTTGCAAGTGATAACGATGGTCGGCTTAGGCCTGATCGTCTGGTGCCTAAACAGCAAGCATAAACACGACAATATAAATCGTTGTCCGGCAAGCTGCTTAACTTCAAACGCTTTTTGTACGGGGATCATATGTGAGCTGTGTCGGCCAGTTCCGATCGGGCCTATTATTGATATTTAAAATGCCTGAATACGATTCGATGCTTTATGTGGTAATATAATAACATAGTTGTTTTAACGGACGCTAATGTATTGAGTGATTTAGTACATTTAAAAGTTATTTATATGCATTAACATAATTTTTGAATATATGTTTTTCAATTTTAAAGCTCTTAAAATTATTGGGTAGGCCCGGCCTATCCTGCCTACCCCCAAAAGCCGCCACTGGTTTACAATATGCTGCTGATATTGTCATCTATTCACAGAAAAAAAAATTGAATGTATTACTGAACTAAAACATATAATGTACACCTTCGATAGTTGGATTTTGTTAAATGACTTCACCATTTTGTACCAAAAATGTGCTGTTTTAGTTTTTTCTAGAAAACACCCTATTAAATACGACACTGTATACTTACAGGAGCTGCTGCGAAAAAAGGTATTGATTTACTTAAAATGCTCTGCAAGAGATCGGGAAGGGGGTGCCATTGACTAACATAAGATCTATTATAGATTACGCTTGTTTTGCATATGACTCCGCTAGTATAATAATTAATTTATTTAAACTTAATAGAATATAATTTAAAGCTTTGAAAATTGTTTTAGGGTTGATGAAAAGCACTTCAAATGATGCCACACTGGTTCTAGCCTCTGGAAACCTACTCTCATTATGCATAGAATATCTGGCAAACAAATACTTCCTTACAGTTACAGTTACAGTTCTTCGGACATGAATGAGATGAATCCAGATATGCTCTCCTTCAAGCCATCCTGCAAGGAAAAATATTTGGAAAACGAGGTCCAGGAAGCAGAAGAACATCTTGTATGAAGAACCTCAGTATCTGGTTCAATACAACATCTGTGCAGCTTTTCCTCGCTGCTGCAGAAAAGATAAAGATTGTCATGGTGATCGCCAACATTCGTAACGGATTCAAGAAGAAGAAGAAATACTTCCTTATACAACATTATCGGTGCACCTATAATGGTAAAATAATTAATCAATTAAATACAGCTGATTTAACAACTACATTCTTCGTAAAAGAGAATTCGCCACCACTTGCAAAAGCATTTGTAATTTGCAATGAACTTAGGTTCTAAGATCTTAAGTAAGTATTCAGATTACATTGCAATTTATACAGATGGCTCAAAATTAGTAACATGTACAACCAGTGCTTACTTTGTATTAAAAATGAAAACTAAAAAAGCATTTACTTTAAATAGGCAATCCAGCATCTTTTCCGCTGAAGCATGTGCTATATATAAAGCCCTTGAATGGTGTGAAAACTAGTGGAATAAAATTGTCGTGTGCACTGATTAACAGCAATATATTCATACTAAAAATTTTTTAATAGTTACTACAATTATCAGCTTTATCATATGATGTTAAATTCGGGACATTCAGGCATATGGGGTAATAGGATTGCGGATTCAATAGCTAAAAATCCATTAAAGCACCTACATTATATTGATTGAAGAATTTAACACATGTGATCTCCTAATGTTTAAATTACAACCAACAGTGGCTGCGAACCAATTTTACAAAGTTGTTGCACTAAGTAGAAATACAGTGTCGATCATCCCTAAGATTAAAAGTAGATCATGGATGTTTTCCGAAGCGTCTGTATAAACTCAGAGTTCTCCCAACAGACAGATGTGAGCGTAGAACTAGTATAGCTGATCTAAATCACATATTCTTTAACTTTCTCTTACATGTCAATACAAGTACGTGTCTGCTTCAGGAATTGCTGAAAGCAGGTTGACAGGCGCCATTCAACTTAAATGTACTATTAAGTGAAGATAATACAAAAATTTTTCAATTGATTATGGAATTTCTGCAAAAAATTCAATTAAAGGGGCGAATGAAAAATTTGTCGTTTGAATGGATATTTCCTTTGTACACCTATCTAACTTTGGTTTATGTTTTGTGTCTAATAATGAAGTCGCTCTGATGAACCCCTGAGCCGAAAAGTGTCCTCCCTGTACAATCCTGAATGAACGAATACTAATATTTGTATGTAATTACGTGGCTAAAGGTTCTAAACCAATGCTAAAATACAAAAAAAAACTTCAAGCTGATGTTTATATTATGTCTCACTCTTCAATTCGTCTTTTCTCTGCTCCGCCTTTGGAACTTAAGGATAGACAAATGATTGGTTGTTACTGATCTGATTTTCTTATCTGAGCAGAACGACCATATAAAGGTAAGTGTGCTTGTTTCTCGTTTTTTACTATGTATTCATATTCTCATATGTAAAATATCGAGTTTTTCCTTTTCATTTAGTACCAAATTCTTTTTACTTCCATTTTAGTTGGTATGTTTCAATTGTCAACTCTTTTCGATTTGCATTTATTTATGTTGTGTGACAGCTCTTCGAAATATATGATCGATGCTATTCCTTATTTAGGCAAGAAAACCAATACAAAAGGTTTGTCGTTGGGTAAATATTTTGTTAAGGAACTTACAAAATCAGTTCATGGTAGTAACAGAAATATTACCATGGACAACTGGTTTACATCAGTTAGTTTAGCAGAGGAGTTATTAAAAGATCGGTACAAATTGACAATTATCTGAATTCTTTGCAAAAAAAAGTGAAATTCTTTAGGAATTATTACACGTAAAGAACAGAGTCCCCAATACATCTATGTTTTGCTTTAATAAAAGAAAGACATTGGTATCATATATGCCGAAGAAAAATAAGGTAGTTTTACTTTACTTCACTTTACAACAGTTCACGAAGGTGCTGATGTTTCCAAAATTAATGGTAAACCCACTATAATAACTAATTATAATGGAACGAAAGGTGGAGTGGATACATTTGACCAGATGTGTTAGAATATGAATGCGGGCCGTAAAACAAGGAGATGACCTTTGTGTATCTTCTATAATATGACAAATATTGCAAGTATTAACTCGGATATTATTTACACCACAAAGACATTAAAAGCAAATAAGAAAGTTTTATCCCGATACGAATATATGGTTGAATTCGTCATCTCGCCGAACTCTGGCTGAAAGAACAATCGGGTATTACAACTTTACGTCGAAATCTTAAGCAAAATATTGAAGAGGTCCTCAAAATTTCCGAAGAAGTTGAACGACCGTTACCTGAAGAAAAGAAACGCGACATGTTTCCGTTGTCCAAGTAAAAAGAGGCGCATGACTACCACACATTGTAACCAATGCCATCACGCTATATGTGGCGAACACAGAGGTAATGTATGTAGAATATGTGCAAACGAGTAGTTATCGACTTTATTCATATTTGTATCACTTACTAAGACCTACATTTTTTCTAATTTTTTGTAAAATTTTTTGTAATAAAAGTGTTTATAATTACATTTGTTTTTTTTATTTTTTGTTAGATGTCATTAAAATGACGATAGTTTACCATAACTGCCAGTAAATTATACCTATAAAATATATACTCCTCGAGTATATCTATCTACTTTATATATATACTCTTCGAAAACATCAGCTGCCATCTCCTCGTGATAGTCTTTTGTGCTTTTGGACTGAAATTCCAACAAACCATGCTTAACAAATCCTTTTTCACTGCCAATGTGAGTTATTATTAATCTACTGCCTTTACCAGAAGGTGGGGAGATACCAGTAGACCAACCTTCCATAAAGGCTTGCCTGGAGCTTAATATACTTTTATCTGACCAAATTTTTTTTAGAGTATGACCTGAGTTTACCCACGTTTCATCCTGGTAGAAGATTGGCCTTCCTTCAGCCCGGAATTTTCGTATGGATCTTAGATAATTTCTTCTCCAACATATTATCTTCTCCCGGTCAATCAAAAGTGATTTTCGGTCTGATTTCTCCCACCGGAAATTTAATTCTTTTAAAACTTGCCACAATTTAGTTCGCCCGATATGAGGCAAATCCGGGTCGTCTCTAACTTCTTGTAAAATTTTGTTTAGGTTTGGTATTTCTTTTTTGAAAAAAAATCCATGAATTTTTTTTCGAATACCATTTTTGGCAAATTCATCAATTTCAATAGGCTTTTTCCCTCTCTTTAAGTGTTCGTTTGTGTTTGGGTTAGCTATACCGTGTTTTTTTCTTTCTGATAGGAACCTATAAATATAGTTGACTCTCCTACGCCAGTCATGTTGGCACAACTTTCGACTATGTTGCGAACAGTGTTTCTGGGACTTCTGGGAGACTGAGAAACCAGAGCATTGTGAACATTCAGGACAATAGTCTTCTCTCTTGGTGAATAGACAGACTTACTGACTGTACGGAATAGTACCGGTGTAAAACTTGATGATGTTGATGATGAAGCCATCGCAAATAATCCAACAAAACGAGCACGAGCGAAATGAACGTATATGTTCGTAGGTATATGGAATAAAAAATCACTCACACACTGCATATAATTCGCAAAAGAAATATTCGAGACGCTAGTTACTGCTGTAGAAGCGGAAACACCGACGAGCCATAAATTACATGCGATCAAAAACGTACTAAACAAAAAAAATGTTTTCGTTCGTAATAACTTCACCCTTTTAAGTTAAGTTTCTAATATAAACTGAACAGACGAGACACGTGGCCAAAGCCGGCATCTTTATACCCATTATACGAGTATTATTAAAAATCTGGGGAATTCCATCCTAATTATCTTGCAACGAATAGTACCTTCGGATATGAATTACAGGTTTTCTAGTAAAGTGATTAAACGCGAAGATTAGTATTGAAATATCCAAAGAGATAAAGTATTCTTATTTACAAAATTGTTAATGGTTAAATTCTTATTTTTATTAATATAATATAATAACCAACATTAGCCGTGAAAGTTTTAATTGTTTTTTTGCTAAATATATTAGTATTAAAATATTATTAATATTATATGTAACAGTATTAAAACATTATATTATTATTTTAATGAATAAACCCTTAGGAACGCCTATGATTTACGACCGTTTTATGAGTTTGAGGCACATTTCGTGCTATCAACAATTTGTGAACGGAGAATAGTCCACCTTTCTAGGGTTAAATTTGTTTAATTCCACGTTATACTCTTCATTTTTTATGACTTAGTAAAAATTGCATTTTGCATGTGTGTTGAATAAAAACGAATCCCCAGGATTGCCACATAGTTAAATATATTATTACTATATGTTATATGTTATTACTTTTCTTAGTGTACCTTATCTGTCTTTGTAAGCCCAGTCATTCTTTCATTCTTTAATCGACCCTGCTGAGCGTACTAATGTTCGAAATACATCAATATTAGTTATGGTTTTCTGGCTTTGTACTGTTGATTTATTAGCGCCCGAATTTTGTACAATAACCGACGTAATAGTGACACATTATTCAAGTGAATATAAACAGCCAAAAGGTTGTCAAGGTGACTGTTAAAATAGATTTATTGAGAGAGTTTCCTGGTAAAACTGCACTGCTTTTACTTCAGCGGTCTTGACAAAGTTTCAAAAGGTGGTTTGGCGTGCAGTGATTTCTCTTCTGTTGATTTTGTATTTGTCAAAAGGAAGTAGGTCATTTGTTACAATTTTTATTTCTATTCAATGGGTGTAACAGGACGTACCTATGTTATATAGTAAGCTTTAGCTCACATTTAATAGTTCTGGAACAAAACATTTTAGTTGGAACGCTGTAAGTTTGAAAAGAGGTCATACATGTGGTTTTATTGTTGGGAATGATCTATTAATAGGACAGCAATGAGGGGGTAATCTTGTAATTAAATATTTTTAGCAACCTTCTTTATAGGACTAAAAGGAGCTGGAAACTACTTTTCGTAACATTTTGTCATTTATCCCAAAAATTTCATTTTAGGGAAAACTCTTTTTAAAAAATATAATAAAATAAAATTTCCAGCATTTACAATTATTAAGATACACATTTCAGTATTGTTACATAAGTTATAGCATTCAGACATAATAAAAATGACCCAAGAAGATATTCGACAAATAATTTTGTATCAAATTTATAACAAGGTTTCAGCATGTATATTATACCTATAATAAACTTATATATAAAATTAGCATTATCGTCACTCAAGCGCAGGGTTTCATATATTAAATCTCATACATTTCCACATCTCTTTCTGTGATCAATAATTATTATGTTCCGGTTCTTTCAAAAACCTTTTCCATTTTTTTCTGTTTGAATAGTGCATGTGTCCCCTTGCGAACCCTCTTATACATACTTGTTGATAATCCTTCTACATTCTTTCAGATTTATATTTTAGATAAGCATTATTTTTCTTGGCAATTTACTTTTATCTCTTTTGAAACCAAGGTGAGTGTTTTGTTCTTATATTTATGTTTGTCTGTCTTTATCCAAGAGCCTCTTTTAGTGCTATTTTTGTTGATTTTAACTTCTTCTCAACTAATTTCGATTTCTTCTAAAATCTATATTATTTC
Organism: Diabrotica undecimpunctata; assembly: GCF_040954645.1. Taxonomy (NCBI): domain Eukaryota; kingdom Metazoa; phylum Arthropoda; class Insecta; order Coleoptera; family Chrysomelidae; genus Diabrotica; species Diabrotica undecimpunctata. The sequence continues at coordinate 21,855,869 of NC_092806.1, read as the reverse complement.
GATTTTTTCTTAATCAACTGTTGACAGTAAATAAATCATGTATCGTTGATTTCCCTGCATTTAAATGGACGTAATTTGATTTTAAGATCACTGTAATGATAAAAATTAGTTTGTGTATTATATTGTAATAAAATCTCTTTTGTTTTTTAACTTTTGTTAACAGTTGTGAACATTCTCCCCGACTACGGCTCCCGTCTTGATTGTGTAACAACTAAGAGAAGAGGTCGGTTGTCTCTGCCACCGTAATGTATACCCACCGTTAATAATTTAGTCAGAACGCTATCAAGTCGACTATGTACATATGTCGGGTCATTAGCAAACTCTGTACATCAGCGGCTGCCATCATAAACACGTCATCATGGGCAACGTTTTCAGTCGTTAGTCCTCACAAATAGACGACTATTAAGACTTTTGCGGATACCGAAGCGGTAAAGAAAATAAAACAAATGGCGAAAAATGTTAAAAGTCTTCCTTCTTGTTAACTTAATTTTATCACGAAGCAAAAACTCAAGCGTATAAATAAGGACAATCTTTGGAAGCTTTGTTCTTAAAGATAAATGCCAATAAGTTAGGATGACTGGCGCATATTTATAATAGTTTACTAGATTAGGTATTTCCTTCAAAATATCTTATTAACAATCTTTTCTATTGTTTTGGTTATAATAATTATTTTTTTAATAAAAAAGAAACAGCTTTTCTTTAAAAAGTACCGTCATTCCATTACAGTGTACTTACTTCTACCACCATCATTATAATTATTATTGGTTGTAAACTGATTTTGTTTACAACCCTGTAATTTTCAAAGTGTTCGTAAAATAGAATCTTTCCTTTTGTTTTTATCAAACTCACTCCACCCTGTATGCCTAGACGACTGAAATATTCCTTACAACAATAAAACACGATCGGTAATTAAAACCGCTAATTAAAATCAGGTTACTACGATGTTATATCTGTCCTATACTGTTGTTTGGAGTTGAGTCGTGGACTCTCACAGAGGCTACCTGTAAGAAAAATTGAGGCTTTCGAAATGTGGTTTTATCGTAGAATCCTGAAGATATCCTATACCGACCACGTTACTAACCAGAACGTTTTATTAAGAACGCAAAAGGAAAAGAGTTGATAACTACAATAAAAACACCCAAAATTTAATACCTCCATTAGATCATGAGGAACACGAGCACCAGGAAGGCGAAGAATTTCCTGGCTGAAAAATCTACGTAACAACCACAAATATTTTCAGAGTTGTAGTTTGCAAAATGAGGGTAGCCAACATCCGAAAAGGATAGGCACTACAAGAAGAAGAATTAAAACCTGTAAAAAAAAGACCAGTTCCCCTAGTTTACATCGGCGACCGTTCCAAATACAACAACAAGTCTGTTAGAAACTTTCGCGGAAGAAACATGGTGTTTTAATAACCAAATTTCTGATTTTGGTATATTGTACCTACCCATTTCTGTTACCTTTAGTACGTAGAGAAATAAAAGTTAGTTGCAAGTTACTCGTATTCTTTACGTACTACATAGACACAACAAAATAATACAGTCCACTCAACAACTTCAGAGAATATAAAGGCGGTATAAGTTAGTAGAAAATTAAAAGCACGCGGAATTATACATAATTCCATCTCAAACAATTAATATTACTTGAAAATGTATTATCAATATGTTTGGGGGTAAATATTATACGAAAAATGATTTTAGCGAGTTCCTTAATTTTTTTTAGCTGTAGTGCTCTTAATCTTTTGGCTAATGATGGTATTACCTTCGTTGACACAAAAAATGAGTTTGTCAAATTTTTTGAAACTTCTAGTTCAACCATCAGGGAAAATTTAACTAGCCACGGGTAATAATTGGCAATTCATTCCGTCACCATCACCTCACTTTGGAGAAGTTTGGAACGCGGGAGTAAAATCTTTAAAATATCACCTAAAACGAATTATTGGTAATACAATTCTTTCATATGTAGAATTTTCCTCTGTTTGATGTCAAATTGAAGCTTGCCTGAAATCAAAACCAATCTCACCAATGTCTAATGTCTAATTTACTTCCTTTTCTAATTGGATCCACATTTGCAATAATACCTGAACGAAACTTCTTAGATGTTAAGGAAAATAGTGTAAACAAATTCGAAAAGCTTCAACAAATGATGTAAAGTTATCAGGCTAGGTGGTCCAAGGCTTATATATCATCTCTGCAGCAGCGGAAAGTTAAGTGGAAAAACTTTTTAACAGTCTTCTCAAAATTAGGATTCTAGTTACTGTGTAGGCCGCATATGGACAGTTGAACTTATCCCAGTGGTTTGCAAAGTATTAATCATAGTTCCTATTTACAAGGGGTGAGACAAACGACTCCGCGAAAATTATAGGGGTATAACAGTATTAAATCGCCTACAAGGTATTATCAGGAATTATATACAGCCGCCTTACATCATTTTCGGAAGAAATTGCTGAATATGAATGTGGTTTCAGACCAAAGAGGTCAACTATAGACCAAATACAGATTTTAAGAGGTATGCATAAAAAATGTGCTGAATATAACATACCAATTACAACTTGTATATCGATTTCAAACAAACGTTTGATGTAGTAGGTAGACAAAAAATGTTAAAACAATTATCCATGTTAGGAATACCTACCGAAAAAGTTAATTAAATGTATACAAATGATTATGGAGGATTCCAAAACCATGGTCAGAATAGATGGAGATATGATAGAGGCATTTGATATTGAAAATGGAGTTAGGCAAGGTGATGCCTTATCAACAACACTTTTTAATCTACCTTTGGAAGCTATTGTCAGAAAACTAGATATGAACGACTGTATTAATACAAGATCCACTCAAATATGCGCATATACTGATGATGTTGCAATAATAAGCCGCAATAGAATGGTATTAAGTGAAACAACTATAGATTTAAAACGGAAAGCTGCATTTGGTCCAAATATAAATGAAAGGGAAACAAAATATATGAAGAGCACAAGGTCCATTTGTCAAAATTATAAAAGTAAGTTACTGAATCATGAGTCTAAGCTTAGAATCTACAAAGCAGTAATTAGACTAGTGGTCACATATGGATGTGGAACTTGAACCCTTTCAACCACTGATGAAAATCAATTAAGAATATTTGAGGGCAAAATATTAAGAAAGATATTTGGTCCAATTGTAGCGATGGTTAGTGGGAAATAGAAATGAACTATGAGCAGGATGAATTAATGCAGAGCGCAGCTACCGTTGGATTTGTAGAGTCACAAAGACTAAACTGGCTTGATCACTTGGAAAGAATGCTAGACAATCGAGTTGTAAAAGTAATCCAGAGATGGAAACCCCAAGAAAATCGGACAAGGGGAAAGCCCTGTAAAAGGTGGATATACGATGTAGATCTTAAAGCCATGGACATAAGACAGTGACCAAGGAAAGTATCCGACAGGGCAGAATGAAAGAACCTTGTTAAGTAGGCCAAGACCCACAAAAAATTGTAACATCATTAGACGAATGAGAAAAAAGTTAGCCTAAAGGAAGATGCCACTGAATCTTTAAGATGGTGCTTAAGAAGAGTGACTCAGTAACATGCGGTTAATGAAGAATTTGCTTGCGCCGTAAGAATTAAAAATAAGAGGTTTTTTCAAACGACCAGTGATAAAGGTGTGTGTCTTACCAACAGATTAGTGGCACTTCTGACTTAAACTCCCTACAGGCGTTTAAGGGAGGTGACTTTATGTTAAAACTTTCAGGAACCCCCATCCACACGGCCAGAGTCTTCATTCCGCACCCCGCTAAAGGGGAAGAAAGAAGACATTCATTTTTAAGAACTCATTTAAGTTTCTACTTATATAAGTATATATAAGAAGTATTTATACGTGCCTTTTCAATAATACAGTTGGATTTTCAGTGATTTTTTTGTATTATTACATTACAAGAAATTTGCGATGTATTTCTTTTAACTGCGTCTGTAACACCAGTTTTTCTCATAACTATTTAATTTCAAACTCTGTTTCTGTAATAGAGCGGTGAATAGTTCAGGAAAGATTTTTTTTTTTTTTTTTTTTTTTTTTTGTGGCATTGACTTTCGTCATTCAGCCAGTCTCGAAAGGTTATCATATATTCCTTAAAAAAGTATACACAGATAAGTACAGATTATTTCTCTCAGACAAATGCACAGCGATATCCCTAAAACGAAATAGACGAATAATTAATAGAAGAACACGTCGAAGGAAAATACAAGGACACTCGCTTCTCGTCTAGGGGTCCGTCAAGACATTTATTTTAACAGACAAACAATACTGGACCACGGATAAGGTGTTGTTACATATAGGATAAACAAAGGGTACAAGTCTAATCCTATACACGCTCATGAAAATTTTCATGAACGAGTACCAGATTTATAAAGCTATGCATGTGTCTGACAAAAATTCTATAATTAAATTATATATTGTTACAGAACCTATGGCTAATAAAGACTGTATATTATATGGAGCGTATGTATTGCATTTAGTTAATTTTGTATACAGGGAGTTTGAATGCTGAATAAATTTAGGACATTCAAAGAAGATGTGATCGAGGTCACCTAGCTTGCCGCAATGTTTGCAACTATCATCATCGATGACTTTAATTTTAAATAAATGGCATGGGTAGCATGCATGTCCAAAGCGTATTCGATTTATAGTAGTAATATATTTACGAGGAGCTTTGAAATTCTGAAACCAGGTTGTTTGAGGTAGAGTTGGTTGTATAGAGGTATACCTTTTATGGTTTGTAGAACAGTAATGTTTCCATTGCTCTTTCCATCTAAGTTGTTGATTTTTTTTGAAAATCGTAGTAACATCTGATGTGTTAAGCATATATTTCAACGTAGAGCCAGTTGTTACACTCATTTTAGCCAAGTGATCTACATATTCATTGTGTTTGAGACCAATATGTGCTTTGACCCAAATAAATTTTATGTTGACTCCAGTCGATGATAAATGATACAATCGGTCTTTTATTTCAAATATGTAGGGGTTGCTAAATGTTGAGGGTAATTCAATGTTTTTTATGCTCTGCAAAACTGAAAGGCAATCTGACAGAATTAAGATATGTCTATTACAGGTGTTTTTAACATATATTAGAGCTTCAAGTATAGCTATTGATTCCGCTGAAAAGATTGAAAATTCATATGGTAGTTTATACTTGAATTCTACGTTTGTAGCAGGTAAAAAGTATGCGCATCCAGTCCCTTCTGTTGTTTTTGATGCGTCCGTGTATATTACTGTGGCTTCCCTATAATCCTGCAATAGAGATATTAGAAGATTGCTACTCATAATGGTGTTCTCACTATAAGTGGGTATTATAACCTGAGTTCTGTGGAATAAAGAATAGTAGTCTAAGCTTCTGTCAACCGTGTCCAATTTCTTGAAAAAAATAGGATTATTCTGTAATGCCATGCATAAAGGCGGGGAAGGTTTTTTCTCCCAATATTTGTTTGTAAGATCTGACTTGTTCAGGAAAGATGGTTTGGTATATTAGTTGTCAAAAGAGGAGAGTTATGTAAATATGTTTGATGTTGAATTCGATTATCTAAGGAAAGCATGTGGTATATCCAAAAACGATCATATAATAAATAAAGATAGTAACAGGAGGACAAATACTGTACAGTCCATTTTATACAGGGTTGAAACTAGATAGCTTGTATGATAGGGTCACATAAAACAAATAGATAAAGATATATGGCTAAGGCAAATACGAGTACCACAACATCAAAGAAAGAGGCCTGTAAGTAAATATATCACTACCCTTCGCTATATTGATGACTTTGTTTTATGTTTGTATTATAATATAATATATCAACTACCGGCATTATTTCACGCTTTAACCCTTAACCACTGACTTCATCATTTTTTTTTAATTTTCTTATTTCTGAGGATATAATACAAGAAATATGTAAATGGACAAATAATAAATTACGTGCAATTCGTGAAAACTATAAAAGAATGAATAGACCAGAACTAAATGAAATTGATGAAATAGAACTAAAAGCCTTTTTGGGATTGCTTTTATACTCTTCAGCTTTCAAATGCAATGACGAAGATATAAATTCTATATTTGCTACAGATGGCACTGGTAGAGATATATTCAGATGTGTTATGTCAAAAGAAAGATTTGCAATATTTCTAAAATGTTTACGTTTTGATAACCCTCTGGATAGAGAAGAAAGAAAAAAGATAGATCCAACAGCAGCCATTAGTAACATATTTAATATATTCATATCAAATTGTCAAAAACTGTATTCCGTAGGCACATGTGTTTGTATTGATGAAATGTTGGTCGGCTTTAGGGGAAGGTGTAGGTTTAAAATGTATATGCCTAATAAGCCTGTGAAATATGGCATTAAAATAATGTGCCTGACTGATGCACGAACAAGTTACTTATACAATGCCTATATATATGGAGGCAAGGACACTGACACAACTGGGTTATCTGAGGAAGAAAAGAAGATGAACAAACCAACTCAATCTGATCTTCGGCTTGCTAAACCTATTTATGGAACTAACCGTAATATCACAGCTGATAATTGGTTTACTCCGGAATTCCAGCCACACCGAAGTAGGCAAGTAAATTCAACTACTTACGGATTTACGAAAAGTTTATCCCTAATTTCCCATGTGCCAAAAAAATCGAGGGCTGTTTTACTTATTTCTTCGATGCAGCATTCAATAGGCACGGATCAGATTACTAGAAAACCAGAAATTATAGCTCATTATAATCGTATGAAAGGAGGTGTCGATACTTTAGATGCCAAGTGTGCCAAATATTCTGTAAAACGTCGTTCTCGCCGATGGCCATTTACTATTTTTTACCGCATCATTGATATAGCTGTTAATTCGCATGTTGTGTACCAATCACTACAAGAAGATAATATGGAAAGGCTAAACTACACAAAGGAGTTGGCGAAACAATTAGTTTTACCTCATCTACAAAGAAGACTCGAAAATCGCAGAATCCCGAGAGAATTATTATGTGGTATTGAACGAATACTAGGACAAAAACGCCAAAAAGAAGCAGATTTTGAAGAAAGGCTTGAGAAAAAGAAGACGTGTTACTTATGTCCAAGTGCATTAAAGCGAAAGACATTTTATGTGTGCTTTTCTTGTGAAAAACCAGTGTGCTTACAGTGTACAAAGAAAAATTGCGGACCTTGCGCGCAAAATGACTAGTTATTTTATTGTAGTTTTTGGTTATTGTAAGAATTTTGTATTTTAGTTTCTCATTAAATTTAGATCATTAGTCTGTTTCTTTTAACATTATTTTACCATTTGTTAGTCATAAGTAATCAATTTTTCTTGTAATTTAGTTTATAAACGATTTTGTAGTAACGTCCACCATTTTTTTAAATATTATGCATGCATTCATAATATTCTAGAAAAAGTAAAGTTTATCTAACTTGTAGCAGTATATTATGCTACAGCAATGTGAAGAATCATTCCGTAGTTGATATAAAAAACAAATACAGTGATATAAGATAAATTCATATTAAAAACAAAGGAGAATAGGCAACGGTATGACATACCGCATGTCAGAGTCTACGTCGTGAAACATCCACGTCAGTAGTTAAGGGTTAAGCTTCTGTAAGTAGAAAAGTGATATAATATACAAAATATTTAGTGAATAATGAGATATATGTGTAAAGAACCAGCGGACCGAGTATATTAGTAATTTCGTTGTAGATGTAAATTGTGAATGCCACTTTTCCGATTTCCTAATGCATTGATGACATCCTGTATATTGTAATATGTTCCGAATGAATTAATACAGCTGTTCTTTGGCGGCGTAAATGTTTGTTTTGAAAAATGCGTGACTGAAAGTAGTTTTCGTTTACGTCCACCGCCGCCTTGTCGTGCCGATCTGTTTAAAACAGTTTATGTTGATCTTAAGTTGAACACCACGTGGACTTCCGAGAACTGTATATCACCACCGCAAGCCGTAAAGATACGGACTGCTACACATAAATTATCCCCGGCTCATTTGATAGCTAGCGCAGTAAGTGCTTTTCTAAATTCTCCCAAATGCCATTTACACTCTTAACTACACACTAAAAATGGAATACGACTACTATATCTGTATATTTATAGCCCGCCTGTCAAATAAACAAAAGATTTTATTACACATTGTTTTCTTTTGAAGAGAAGAAATATTCACGTTTTATGGATTTTCGCGGAAAAATATCCATTAGTTGTTTGAGGCTGCTGCATCTGTTGTGGCTGTTAACGATCATTTTCATTTAAAGATAATAATACACTTGTAGACGCACACTCCTTATGTTTACAATTTATATCCACATAAATGAACGTTTACTACAATATGAGTAAATTTGAACTGAAAAAGAAGTTTTTTGATATTTAACCCTTCGACTGTAACATGTCCTGAAATAAAAATTCCTGTAATGTGCAGTCTCACAGACCAAAACATAAAAGCTAAAAAAAGTTTCAAAAAATTTTTATTTGAAAAACTGAAAAATATAAAATTTACAATACATTTGATTCATGTTCGACATATAAAACTGAACAAAAAATTAAATTTTTGTCTATTACTTTGATTTTTTTGAATACACTGGCGTTGTATTGATTTTTCACTAGTATCATTCTGAGGTGAGCATCACGGAATTAGCACCACGAAATAGTTGGAAGAGTCCATTTGCGCGACGAAGAGCGTCTGTTATACATGTAAAGTACATTCATTTAGCAAATTGCCATCCGTAAATATTAGCACGTGTTGATATTCGCCGTGTCATTCGTCAAGAGGCTATTAAATATAATTTATTACCTTAAGCCAGACAGATTCCCATGTTACAGATCCAAACTTGCCAGTATTTTAAATTCAAATTGTATCGTGTTGATTTTTAAGTTAATATATTGTGTTATATTTATGTTATAGTTATTGTTAAGTTATTTACTGGTCGTGTTATTTTTTAGAGTTAGTTTAATTGTGATCTAATGATTAAATTTCAAGAAATTCTTACACTAACAGTTTCAAAATAAATATTTTAAAAAATCATATGACACACATCAGTACGACCCTGTGTGGCTTTCACATGCTTCTATTGACAATTGGGAATTTTTAAAATAAATACGGTTTAAACTTTTTCAATTTTATTAAAATCTATAACAAGGATATTAACTAACAGCAGTTTTATGTACTTTCGAATGTAGAAAAACTTGTTAAAATACATAAATAAACTTTGTAACTCAATGATTGTAAAAAAATTGTAAAAAATTTAAAACATAGGTAATATTAAGCTTCGCGCTGCTTTACAGGACCACCTACTGTACTACTTTTTTTTGGATGCCGTTTATTGTTTTAACCGGTAATACTACAGCAAATTGGCTTATTATAGATCTTCCATTCGTGTGACCTTCTGGCTCAGGTTAACAACTACTTACGTAGCTGGGACCGATGGCTTTACGTGCCCTCCGAAGCACGGTAGCGGCTCAGTGAAATTAGAAATTGAAAAATTTATGGTCTCTGCTGGGATCGAACCCTGCCGACTTGCTAAGCCACTACCTTTTTTTTATAATCTTTAAAGAGAAGAAGGTAAATCTGCATACAAACACCTGTGACTTACCCAGGTAGTGTTGGATTCCTAATACCCTAACGAAGTTGTCCCAGAACGAGATGCCCGAGGGGGTTAGACCCAGGCCCGTTCCTAGGGTAGTGAGCGCCTGCGTGCAGGATTTTTTGTGCGCCCCCATATTATGTTTTTAAGATACCTATATCATAACATGTTCTTGTGATATGATCGAAAATACGATATGAATGTAAAAAGAAAAATAAAACGAACCATATTTGAAAAAAGATTTTATTTTCAAAATTAAATGAAGAAAAAATTTCATTTTAAAACAATATTATTATGTAAGTTAACAGTAAGAAAGCAAACACTTAATTCGCAAATTAATAAGGCATTCTGCAATATAACATGAAACAATAACGGAAAGGAGCTACTCTCAATGCAAAAAAACTTTATTAAATAATACATATATACCAAGTGAAAAATAATTAAATAACAAATATTGGAATTACAACATGACACGTCATGCTTTCACAGATGCAAGCTCATTAATCATTTCATTGTGATCAATGGCTTCACGAATTTTATTTTCAATTGAAATGACTGCCAAATCTGATAGCCTTTCTTGGCACATTGACGTTCTTAAATAATTTTTTATGGGCTTTAGCTTTAAAAAGCTCCTTTCGCCAGATGCCACTGAAATTGGAAGGGTCAGGAATATTCTCAAGGCTATAAATAGATTTGGAAACAAGGATTGTAAATTTTTCTTTGTTATATAATTTAAAATATCTATGGGCGAATCCGAAATTTTGCTAGAGTCTGTGATTGGGTTAAGAACTTTGTATGACAGAATTTCATCATGCAAATCAAGACCATCAATATCTTTGCATACGTTTCCTTCATGTTGAATTTGTAAAGCTAAATTCAAATCCATACATGATCTTTTAATCACATCAGAATCTAGATTTTGAAAATTACCCAAAAATCCAAATAAATCGTGGCACTTATCTATTCCCCCAAAGCGTCTTTATAGGGATTGAATTGTTTTGTCCAAAATTTGAAAATAAAAACTGATCTTAAATTTTTGTTTTGGATCGAATACTGTTTCATCTGTATCTTCATACGACAATTGAAGCTTCGTCTATCTTTGTCTTGATAATGGAAATTATTGCTCTACATCACTTTTTTCTGCTTCTGCTACAGCCTCATTCATGAAAATCTCGAAATGTTTGTCTGACCTTTTTTTCAGTGAAATAAATAATAAGATTTTTTATTTCTGTATGGCATTCATTTAAAGTTGTATTTGGATTCTGGACCATTTTACTTACTATATTAACTTTTGTTAACACATCATGCCAAATTATAATAGAAAAAATGAATTTGAACGTTTTAATTTTGTATAATAGTGACCTTGCTGAATGTTTCGTGTTCATATCTCTTGAATTATCTTCCACCAAATCATGTAAACTTTTACAAATTTCGAGGAATTGAAACCTAAGAGGGCGAATAGCTTTGGCTTTGCTTTCCCATCGTGTTTCACTTACTGATTTTAAAGTTAAGTTTGGTACATTCCTTTTTAAAATGTCCCATCTGTAGGGTGAAGCAGAAAAAAAATTGAACAACTCCTGAATAATTGAAAAAAAACCTACAGTCTCATATGAAATTTTAGCTGCATCATTGACACTTAAATTAAAAGTGTGAGCTGAACAAGGCAAACACATTGCTCTGGGATTAATTTTTAGAATTTGAGCTTGAAAGCCCACATGCTTGCCAGACATATTTGCCCCATTGTCGTAACCCTGACCTCTCATGTCATCAAGGTTTATTTCAAATTTTGATAATATTTCTTCTTTTAAAAAATTGAAGAGCCCTTCTCCTGTAGTATTTAAAACTTTGAAAAAACCCAGAAAGTGTTCTCTAATTTCGACTTCATATGGAGAACAATAAACGAAGCGAATTATGACCATCAGCTGCTCAACATAGCTAGCATCTGGAGATTCATTCAAAATAATTGAGTAATATTTTGCTGTTCTGAGGCAACTCAGAATTTTTTTCTGAATATTTCTTGACAATAAATAAATGAATTCATTTTGGAAGTGATTGCTCAGCTAATGAGGCATATTTCGGCACAACCCATTAGACCTTCGAATATTGCTCAGGTGTTCCATCATAATTGGATCGAATTTAGCAATCATTTTAACTAATTTCAAAAAATTGCCATTATTAGTCTCATAAAGATTCGTACTGTCACCCCTAAAAGCTAAATTTTGGCCAGGTAAATACTGCACAATACAAATCATTCTTTTAATGATTTCACGCCATCGCTGTTTTTCAATTTCATAATATTTTTGTTGCTCTTTATAAATAGTACATTCTTTACTCAAACGCGGCGAGCGGCATTAGACGGCGCGTCGTGTGCTGACACTAATAAAATTGTAGGGTGGTAATTTAATTAGTAATTTTGGTATTGGAATAGGGAATAGCAATCGGATGAAGTGATTGCTTTAGCGCTTACCGGGGAAATACTGAACACTGACTTTTTTTGTTTTAGAAGTGAGAATATTTTTGTAATGGTAACCAAATATTTGGCGCCCCCGCCTATTTGCATACACGCCAGGAACGGCCCTGGTTAGACCTTTGAGACTTCATCCTGTCACCACTCCGACACGGTGTCCGGCGTCCAATTAAAAACCTCTCCTCTGTCACTCCAGACATTAGGATGGAAGGGCCGGTTAAGGCAAAATATCTCTCCTGATGCCCTGCTATTACTCGATTCCCATTCTTTCTCCCACACTTCTCACTCCCTGCCTTAGTGAGACTACCATCTCTCTCTCGTAGTCTATCTTCATTCCCTCCTATTTCTCCTCGTGCTACTCGCTCGTTTCAGAATTCCCTCTCCTCTCGTTCCTTTGAAGAGAGCAGCTCCCTGATAAATTTGTGGATCCGTGTCCTCCACCACTCATTTCTCTTCATTTTCTCCACCATTTCTCTCACGGAATCAAACTTTCTGCGGTTAAACGCTTTTTCAAACTTCTCTCTTTCATCCATCAACATCGTGTGTGTCGTAGTGTCCGAAAGATCACAATAAGGCTACTGATTGGGCTGTGCTCTCCTAAACCTGAAAAGGTAGCTACGGAAGCAGCCACAGCTTGGGAGTATTTTTGACAAGTAATAATTCAGCTGCTTAAAAAAAAAAGATTTCTATAAAGCACGATTTGTTGTTTATCATAATTTTTATTAATTATTTTTCTTAGTTCATTTTAGAAAATAGATATTATCATCGAGGATATATCTAAAAACATGTAAATATATTGATATACTTCTTCAGATACTAATCATTTCCTGTAATGATAAAAAAGCGACCTAATTTAAATAAGCAATTGTTAAGAAAAAAGTTAAAGCTCAGATAGACTTTACAAATTAAGTGTGTAAGGTAATAAAGTAGTCCGATAAAAAATACGTCTACATAACGATGTTAATTATTAACGTGAAGGGAATACATATTCATGAGTGACATGAAGTAACTGTGTGGGCCATAGAGGTGGAATTGATCTCCAAATAAAATTAAAAAAATAACCTGGTATATATATACATATATATATATATATATATATATATATATATATATATATATATATATATATATATATATATATATATATATATACAAATGTTTCTTTATATTGTTCTGAAGCTATTTTTTTGTAGCATTTTAAAGTAGATACTATACTATACAAAAAACAATTGTTTAATTTATTAATTTGTGTATTTTGATTCCGAAGTGAAAATTGAAACGTCAGTAAACTTATTTTAACCTTTAATTGTGGCTTATTCCCAATAAAATAGTAAATAAATATTTGTCTGTATGTCCTTTATAGAATCGTAAACTATGCATTTGATCATCTGATAATCTCGAGCAAAGTTGTTGTGCATGAGCCATCGAGTTAGAATCTATGGAGAAGCTATGAGCATATAAACGTGTGTATTAAAAACGGCGTAGGTAGGCGTGGCTAACGGTGATACCAATATGGCGGTGGAATCATGGCCGGACTCAATAATATTAAAACTACTATAAAAATATGACTAGTTCAGGGCCGCCGCTACCATGTGTGCCAAGTGTGCACCGCACACGGGCGGCCAACAATAGGGGCGGCCAAAAGCAGTCCACTGATGATAAAACTTTTTTAAGACGAAAATAAATTCAAATAATTAAATAGTAATGCTTTAGATAATTATTCCAAACAATAATAATTATTCAGTACGTGGTAATACTTAAATGCGTTTCATTTATCATGTGTACTTCTTTTTTTCATCCTAATATAAAAAAAATGTCAGAAAATATTATTTATTGTATGAACTGCCGCTCTTTTGCAGGTACAGTCATAAAGCAGTTTCGGGAATACTTTTTAATTCAAAGCGGATGGCGGCTTTCGGACTTCAATTATTTGAGATTTCACACGTAGAGACTTTACAAGAATTTAGGCAAGTGGTTGTAAAGTTTCTGTTATAATATTGTTCCTACGGTTATGTTTATAGATGGGTTATTACGTCTTATGTACAGTCTTAGTTGAGAATTCGATGATTTTAGACACGCTTTTGATAAACGATTTTGTTTGTAAAATATAGTAGCCTACCTGTTTCTTTTGCACAGTAGATACTGTATTTCAAAGTAACGTCGAGATCAGAGCAATTTTATTCGTATACGCGGCTACATATTATTTGGAGAAACATTATTTGGACAACTTATTTAAAGTGTTTTTGGATTTATTTTGTTAAATTCGCCCGGCTTCGTTCTTTAGTGATAATTTTAAAATGTCCGAAAGAAAAAGAAAACGACTTTCAGGTTTTTAATATAGAAAAAGAGGCAAAAACTAAGGAGAAAAAAAACTTAGCGGTGCACTGGAATCATTTTTGATGAAAAACATACATGAAAATATAGAAGACTCGGATATAAATTTAGGACCTTCAACTTCAAGCAAAGTCCAAACCATAGAAAAAAGTACCAAACAATTGAATATTCCTGCGGATAGAGACGGATGATTTGATGACAATAATAGCGATAGTACGAGTGCTGATGCTGAAAGGCCTGAACCAGAAACCACCAACCAAGACAGAACAATTAATGTTCCAGTTAATCTGGATTGCAGTGTAGGAAGCTCCAGCATATACTTGGTTTCAGATGATCCCGGAAAATGGCCTGCAAATATGAATCCAAGTGAAGTTCAATTTGTTGTTTGAAAATTTTCCTCAGCAAATTACAAAAATTAACTTCCCCAAAAATACAAATAATAGGAAGGTTTCAGAAACTTATTATCGCACATTACCTAATCAAGACCAAATTCATCGCCCGTGGTTACTTTACTCATTATCACTAAATAGTGTTTTTTGTGCACCTTGTAAACTGTTTTGTTGTGATGAAAGCAGCCGACAATTACTTAGTGGAATTAATGGGGTAAGTGACTGGCAACATTTATCTATTATTTTAAAAAGACATGAATCCGGTGCAGCTCATATAAAATATTCTCAAAAACTGTTTAAACTATCTACAACATTAAAAAAAAAAGGATTAACAGTTGACTCTGCTCATCAAAAATTATATGAAGTGGAGAAAAAACATTGGGGTGCACGTAGAACAAATAACAATTGTAGTAAGATGTGTTTCTGCTTTCTGCAATGTTCTTTATAGAACATGAACTGTGTACGACATTGGACATTAAAGATATTGTCAAAAAGTTTTCCGAGACGAAAAGTGCGTTTTTAGTTTTTTTATGTGTTTATGTTTCTATTCACGGTTTATTTTAATTAAATGGACGTTTAAATTAGGATATTAGGATATACATATTCTGGACGTTGGGTCATGGTTATTAAATTATGAATTGACGTTTAAATTAGGATATTAGGATGGGATATTAGGATATTAGGATATATATTAGGATAATATATGGACGTTGGATCATGGAGATTAGTCTAAATGTTCAAGTAAGTATTTATCTATTTACAAATTATTATTGTTATATTATGCATCTTCTGCACATTTCTTTAAATGTGTTATCTAAGGCACATCTAAAGTATGTATGTCTAAAATGTTGGAAGGGGGCGGCAAATATTAAGTTGCACACGGGCGGCCAATACCTTATCGGCGGCCCTGGACTAGTTATTCAGAAGATTTAATCATAATCTACAAAGTGCAATACATTTTTAATAAACTATGATTTATTTATCCCGCGGTAAACACTAAAAACACGATATATTATACATAAAGATAAATTAATACAGTCAAATACTATTAATTTATTCTCTGAAGTACGGGCCATTACTTTGTTTACATATTTGTATACTAACCTATAGAACGTTATTCCTGAAGATGTTTTATTAACATTGCTTCTGCCACTGCAACTACGTTGAGAACAAGAAACCATTATTATGCACATATATTATTACAGTTTCTATAAAAGTATTATAAAACTAAAAATATTCGAAAGACAACAAACGTAAATAAACATATACGATCTGTCAAAAGTGTCAAAACAATATGGCCGAAGTGAGGTCGTTTTTAGTCACGTGATGCCCTCTCCATAGATTCTAACTCGATGGCATGAGCCAAAGAAGGTTTCTGAGTTCGTACGACCAATTTTCGACAATGGTGCCACTGTCATTTCAATGAATTGATATTGCCATGACAGTTCATGTCGATTTAAATTGAAATTAAAACATCGAACGCATTATGACGTTTCTTGTTGTGAATGACATAAGAATTTATGTAAATTGTGAAATTCATCTCCCGCTTACATTAAACAGACAATGTTGTGGACAATATAATGGAATTAAAATATTCTCGAATGCTGATTTTTTTCACTTCATGTTTTCAACCAAACGTTCTTAGATTGAAAATGGCGTACCTATCCATTATTCTTCTTCGAAACATAGATCTACTACGACTTTTCCACGAAACCTTAATCTCAGTCAAGAAAATGATGAAAAATGTTATCGAGGCAAAAATTTTGATTGAATTCAAAGGTGAAGACGTACTGTTGCCACGTATCTCAATGATCCCGATAGATATGCCATTGGAATTCAAACGTTTATAGTTCCTGGTGCGACTTGCTTACTCAATGACTATCAACAAAACACAAGGAGCATCGTTGCAAATGTGTGGATTAAATTTGGAGAACCCATGCTTCTTACATGGGTCTTACATGGGTAGCTTAAATTATATACAAATATATTTAGTTGGTATGATCTGTTTTGTCTTCTTTTCGTCTACCTGTTATAATAGAGTATTGTACGAAATATACTGCATAAGAGTTCTTTTTTAGTCAATGTCAAAGACAAGTAATCTAGGAGCAAAATGGACCGATGGTACCGAAATCTAAGAGCCGGAAGATGCAAAATACACAGCATTGTTCGCATAACTTAAGTACTAGAAAAAAGGCTTTCAAGTGCACAAGAATCACATTTACTAATGGTGGATTTAACAAAAGCACACAGTACCTACTAATAAGCTATAAGAAGCCATAGAGAAAACTAATATCAATATAACTCTCATTGGCACTCTGAAAGACTGTACAGAAAATCTACTAAATAATAATAAAATTAAATTGGGAAATAAAATATCCGGAAAGCTTCCTGGTTACTAAAGGACTCGGAGAGGATGCTGTGTATCTCCAGTAGTATTTAAATTACTAAGTTCTCAGAAAAAACCGCGTTGAGCATTTAAAACTAGAGGTTTCGGCACCAATTTTAGAGCCATTATCAAGAGGGATATGGTTCCGTTCAAGTTACATTACATTATATTACTAGTTTACAAAAAATACGAATAAAATTTTCAATGAAATGGAATGTTCACAACTCCTATTTTTAATTCTACGATTCGTTTGGCCTATGTAGAATCGGGGGTAGTCTGCACAAGGAATTTAAGAGGTTTTAAGAATTTTGTCAGTGACACCTTTGATGTAAGGAAGAAAAACTTTCATATGATGAGGGTCCGATTCTTTCGGTTAAAATCGAGTGGGAGATTGATATCTGTGGATGCTCCTATTGAAGTGATTTTCGCGGTAACCATTTTGGATGAGAGCTTGTTTTAAACTAAAGAGCTCAGCGAGTCTACTTGCATCATGGCAAAGGCGTATTGATCTGGAGACAAGAGTATTACTGATTAAATTAATTTGTGAAGGTGGATGATGAGAATTGGCATGCAAGTAACAATTTTTATGGGTGGGTTTTTGATAAACAGAGTGATGGAAACCTTGGGATTAGTTTTTCTTTATGATAACGTTGAGAAACGTTGGGGATGAATCAGTTTTCACCTCCACCGTGAACTGGATGCTAAGATGTATACCATTAAGATGGGTTTGAAAAGATACCAAAGTATCCCTACCGTGGGACTAAATGACGAATGTATCGTCAACATATAGAGGCCAACATATGGGTTTGAACATTTATGTGGATAGTGCTCGAGTTTCGAAGTCTTCTATAAAGATATTGACAATTACTGGATATAGTGGGGAGCCCATTAGGGCGCCGTTTATTTCTGTGTAGAATTGATTTTGGAAGATGAAATATGTGTTGGACATAAAATGTTGAATGAGGGATAAGTGGTCCTGCCGGATACTGTGTTTGGTTTTCAGAATGTTTAGTTATTTGTCTATAGGAATGTTTGTAAAGAGTGAAACGATCGCGAAACTTACTAGAACGTCTGATGGTGAGATAGGGTGTTGTTTAAGAAGTTCGATGAAATGAAAAGAATTTTTGACAAAGGATTAATTGTACTAACCGCTGAAATCTTCCGGATATTTAACTTATAAAAATAAAAAGTGGAAAAAAAATTGACTTTAGTTAAAAATTGTATCAAAACGAATAAAAATCAACACTCATCGACGTCAGCTACCTAAAACCAGAATGGTAAACGTCTGTGTCAGACTACTAGTACTACTAGCGCACAGGTTGTCAGCGCGCTGATGCATTTTGCTCAGGTTTTCTTAAATACGAAGGATTACTTGCACACCGACTCATCAAGGATCGGTGTAGGCTGTATCACTTCGAAACCAGCGTCCATCTTGGACGTACTTTTTTTGCTCCTATTTTCGTTTATAATTCGGAAACTATTGACCCTAGAGAAAAAATTATAAGAAGTTAAAATTTCGTTATTAAATTTTACACAATATTTCGTTAGCTAAAAATTAAAAATTTAATGTTTATTGTTAAAAAAATAGGAACAATTGGAAAAAAAAAGTACAAAAAAATTAAGTTAATCCTTTAAATGTTTTCGACTTTCTAAACTTGACACACAAGCTCCATATTCCGCCTAGAAAAACTTTTTAATATGTTTAAAACGTGTGCTAAATTTTCTTAAGATCGGTCGGATAGGTTTTGCATAATAATTTTGCAATCCAGCCTACTGGAAAAAAATCGCAAATTTTCAAATTTATAGTAGGCGCCAAATAAGGCTCTCAGATAGTTGCAATTTTTTTTACATATAAAGGAAGGCTCAAACTTTCAAACGCTTTTTGTAAAATTCAAATCGGTTCACTAGGAGAGCCTAGAAATTTTTTAAAAGTTTTAAACATTTTTTAGGCTTATAAACAAATTGAATAATTTTACGAGCTTTAAACATATCCCTCCAAAAAAAGAAAAAGATTGAGTCAAAATAAAGTTTATTTATGAAAAAAAATTTTCTTTCGTCTTTGTTTTAACAATTTAAATTATTTAATAATAATTTATAAATACATATTTGTTTACTAAAAGTAACAATTTACTTCAATGTATAAATTGCAAGCTCAAAAAAATGCATGAAGAAAAATGCAATTACTTGTTTAACATACAATTGCTTATTGCAAATTTCCCAAGTTGCAATTAAAAATGGTATTTGTAAATATGATATTTGAAATCCTTGTCGTCCGAGACATCGATTAAAAAAAAAGAGCAAAATTGATTAACAAGAAGCCGAGATAATGCAATTTTTAGCGTGCGCTATGATTTTGAACTCGCCGATTCACATTTCGAGTGAATGTCCCCCATCACCACCTCTCATGCATCCCGAGCGACATTTTACGCGAAAACGGTTTTTTATTTGTCTTTTTTATGGATGTTGCCATGAAGCGCATTAGGTAAAACTTTTCATATAAAAAGTACTTGACAATACGAGGGTATTTGTTTAAAAACGAGACCTCTATCACTTATGGTTACACGGCAAAATGTATGCCAACTTTGACCTTCAATATCTCGGCAACCGGTAAGCCGAATGTATCTTTTTTTAAAGAAGCGTCTTTTAATGTTCTTTAAGTGCAAAAATTTTGAAATTGATATGTTTAAAGCTCGTAAAGTTATTCAATTTGTTTATAAGCCTAATATATATAAAAAATGTTTAAAACTTTAAAAAATTTTCTAGACTCTCTTAGTGAACCGATTGGAATTTTACAAAAAGCGTTTGAAAGTTTGAGCCTTTGTTTATGTATAAAAAAATTTGCAACTATCTGAGGGCCTTATTTAGGGTCTACTATAAATTTGAAAATTTACGATTTTTTTCCAGTAGGCTGGGTTGCAAAATTATTATGCAAAACCTATCCGTCCGATCTTAACAAAATTTACACACGTTTTAGACATATTAAAAGCTTTTTCTAGGCGGAATATGGAGCTTGTAAGTCAAGTTTAGAAAGTCGAAAACATTTAAAGGATTAACTTCATTTTTTTGTTCTTTTTTTCCAATTGCTGCTATTTTTTCAACAATAAATATTAAATTTTCAATTTCTAGTTAACGAAATATTGTGTAAAATTGAATAACGAAACTTTTAACTTATTATAATTTTTCTCTAGGATCAATATTTTTCGAATTATAAACGAAAATAGGAACAAAAAAATAGAAATTTTCAATTGTTTTCAGATTTTGTTAAGTAAAAAATTTAGCACAGGGTTTTCGACTGGCGCATATCGTGATTATCGATATTGGGCAAGTCCTGAAGAGATTCCCGCAAAAAATAGCTTCCTATGGAAAATGTCCAATCCAAAACAGATCCCGCCTAGACTAGTTTTAAAATACTCAATCGGAGCAGTAATATTCGTTCGGTCTCACCTCTACCGTATATCCATCAAGCGATTAAGTATTCTTGCGTGAGTAACATAAAATATAGAGGATTAACACCAATAACTTATTTGCTATCTCCATAATTACATCGCATAAATATCATACAGAGGTAATTTATTATTAATCTTGTAATTATTTTTAATAATGCGGTATATATGCAGGTAATGCGCTTACGCAAATTCCTATTATTAAACCGTAAACAAAAAATAATAATAATAATTACGACTGTATGAATAATAGACCTGACATGGTTCTGAAACTATTTTCTCCTAGCATTTTTATGTTTTCTATTATTTTTATTGGCAAATAACCACATTTTTTATATAAAAATAATTTTCAATTTTCTTAATTCTCAATTTGTATCGTGTCCAAAGGTCATTGTTATATCTTGTCCATTTTTCGTTTATTTTATGAAACTTTTTCACTACATAACTTTAATTTCTGTAAAAATTTTCCCAGAAATTATTTTAAGCTGCTAATTCTTCCTAATAAAACAACCGTTAAATATATGTTCCGGGGTTGTGTGGATGCGTGTGTGCTAAACTTATTTGCCACCGAAACAAAATAAAAATAATAATAATATTGAATAAAACGTCAAAAAACTGTTAATAATATTTATTTTTGTAAAGCGTAATTAAATCTCGAAGAGAACG
This sequence comes from Diabrotica undecimpunctata, assembly GCF_040954645.1. Lineage (NCBI taxonomy): Eukaryota > Metazoa > Arthropoda > Insecta > Coleoptera > Chrysomelidae > Diabrotica > Diabrotica undecimpunctata. The sequence continues at coordinate 21,834,599 of NC_092806.1, read as the reverse complement.
TATTTTTGTATGTGTATCGCGGACCGATGCAAATTGTGTCTCAATGATTACTAAATTCAAACTAAAAACATTCTTTGTTTTTAAAAGCCAGACGATAAACTTTTATTATCGGGCTGGTCTCTTGTGATTGCTTACTTCGTGTTATATTTCGTTTCCCATAATTGAAAAAATGCAACGTACTCAAAATGTATAATTAAAGTGTCCAGCATATCTGTAGTATAATAAATAAATATATTGAGAAGCACATTTCAATTTTTATTTCATTTCTATTTCTTATGTGCATAACCAATTGCGAACATGTAAATTTTATTATGAGATCGTTGTATTTAATTTTTGAATACAAAAGTTTAATTATTCGTAATTAATTTGTCGCTACATATATTTAGCTTCCTTTGATGAACCTTTTTAAAAAGTTTCCAAGAAATAATTTTTGGCAGTGCTAATAAAATTCCCGTTATACCTAGTTTTAATTACCCACCTATCTGTTTTGACTAATTTGCTGTTGGCTTCAGGCGTGTCAGCTTTTTAATGTCGCCTTAGAAAAAGTTGTACGAGACGCTAATTTAGATAGCAGGGGAACAATATTTAATAGATCAGTTCAAATTCTAGCATATGCAGACGACGTGGACATTATAACAAGAACTTGGGCGGGAACTGCGGAAATCCTAACCTAGCTAGTAGCAGCAGCAGAACGAATGGGGTTACAGATAAATCAAAATAAAACCAAATTCATGGCGACTTACACAAACACAAGAGCTGGAAATGTTGACACAAATTTAATCATCAATGACCAAAACTTCGAAGTAGTCAAAGAGTTCATATATCTAGGGACATCGGTTAACCCCAATAATAACACATCTGAGGAAATAAAAAGGCAAATAAGAATTGCAAACAGGTGTTATCATGGTCTATCAAAGTACTTCTACTTAGCTAACAAACGTCTGTCTCAAAAAACTTGTATAAGGCTGTATAGAACACTGATAGTCCCCTTTCTCACATATGGATCAGAGGCATGGACGCTAACGAAAACAGATGAATCCGCTCTATCCATTTTTGAAAGAAAGGTGCTACGCAAGATGTTCGGAGCGGTCTGTGAGAACGGAATATGGAGGCGTAGATATAACTTTGAACTGCAGAATATCTACAAGCATACGTTTGGTGGTAAAGATATTACCACTACAATTAAGCGAAACCGCCTGCAGTGGGCGGGCCCATGTAGCCCGGGCCCCCGAGTCAAATATATTAAAAAAGATTCTAACAGCGCAACCCGTGGGAAGGAGAAGACGGGGTAGACCAAAGCTGAGGTGGATGGACGGGGTAACACAAGATGCCGAGAAGATCGGAGTCGACAACTGGAAAATGCAAGCGAGGGACAGAATAGAATGGCGTAGAAAGCTTGAAAAGGTCGAGGCCCTCTAAGGGCTGTAGCACCAAGATGATGATGATGAGGATTGCTGTTGGCTTTCGAGATCGGAAGAAATAAGAGTTAGCCAAGAGAAGCTGATAGGAAAGATTTAAGACATTTCACTCACGACAAGTTGAAAAAGAGTAAAATGTAAAGGCGCTTATGATGCGCCAGGTGCGTTCCATAAGCGTATGAGTATTAATACACTTTGTGTTCCCGCTCATACCTCGGGGTGTTGACTTACAATTCCTTATTTATGCTAAAAGCGGAAAAAATCGTTAACATATATACGTATAATTGAAGTAAATTCTTGATGGATTCCTGAGGGCCTTTAAAATAGAGATGTTGCTTCGTCTCTTGTCTTAATTTGCTCTGATTTTAGTAGGCCGGTACCTGGTGTTCGCGGAGTCTTTTTTGAAAGTAGATATGTGTTTTATGCACACAGAACACTAAGTTGGCGCTCACAACGAGGCGCCGATCCTCGCTCCGACCATAAGATCGTACCATATTATCGATCGCCAGGTAAAATAAATGCATTATTTTAAATGCGAGCGTTCACTGTAACTGCTATGATCTAGGCGAGGATACAATGCGATGGTCTCCATTATGAACATACCCTCACACTATTATTTTTTATATTTACACCTTTCGGAATGTTGGCAAATTATTGTAAAAAGTTGGGTTAAATTTTTCTTACTAAATTAAAAATATTTTAAATAGTTTTAGATGTTCGAATGGATTTATTCAAACACCAATTATCATTCCAAGGCAACTCGATATGCCTTTTTAGGATTTGTATATGACGTTTAGCTTTAAAAAAATCAGATAAGCGTCATCTCTATACTGGTTGTAAGATTCATTGAACATATATATATATATATATATATATATATATATATATATATATATATATATATATATATATATATATATATATATGTTCATGAATCTTTACTGTCAGGAACTTGATTTCTAAAATTAAAACACCTCTTTCCTTTTTGGAACAAGTGAATGTAGTCTATCACATACCGTGTTCTGAATGTGATGCATGTTATATATTGGTCAGACTGACCGTTCCCTTAAAGGACGCCTTACTTCACATCGTAGTGACATTAAACTTTCTAAACATACTTGTGCCCTTGCAGAACATGCAATCAACACCAAACATACTGTTAATTTTGATGATGTTAGAATTCTCTGCAGAGAACCTTAATAAGAGACAGTTTATGGAGATGTGTCATATTTTGAAACAACCTAATGCATTAAATAAGAGAACTGATATCAGCAACTTAAGCCAAATTTACCATGCACTAATACTACAAAATTGATTCTTCCGTATTCTACTTTTAAATTATTGGTTTCTTCTTCAACTTCTTTTATTATATCATAACATTTATGTTGGCATCTACAAAACTTTTCCTTCAATCTCACCAGCTGATTGTCAGTTCTGACATTCGAGCTTTTAAATACTTTATGTTGCATGATATGATCGTAACAGTCAAGATCCCTAGCCTTGCCGTTGTTAATATAACATTTCAAAATTGACAATTACATTTTTTGATAGATTTTAGAATCAATCAATGTTTTCAAAAGTTAAATTAAAAAAATTAATATAAAATTACTTAAATTGGGAATCTTCCGGCATTCTGTGTTTCTGTGTTTTTGCTGATTTATTTATTAGATTAATTTTTGATGTTTCTTCACAATAATAACATCTTAATGCTACAGATCTTTTAAAGGTAAGATCATTTACTTAATTGTTTTTCATATTAGATGTATCGCTAATAACACTCTTTTAGATGAACTGATGATGCCCATTGAACAGTGAGCGAAACGTCTTCAATAAATAGATAAAGTAGCACAACTCTTGTCTTTTTTATCTCCAAATTGACCGAAAATATCCCATTCACTTACGAGTGCACTTTTTTTTATAATATATATATATATATATATATATATATATATATATATACATATATATATATATATATATATATATATATATATATATATATACATATATATATATATATATTCTTATGATTTGTAAAATCGAGAAAAATATTGGTTTGTTTAAAAATATTTCAAAATTCAATAACATTAAAATAATTCAGATAAGTAGAATAATATTCAACAAACATTTCGAAGAAGGAGAGTTATTAATTTCTTGAATTACCTGTACCAAACAAAAAGTAAGCTTTGCATAAATTATTTCTTTGTTATACTTGAGTGACCCGCATAGTTTTAAGTGAAAACAAAAAGACAATTGAACGGGGTTTTCCAAAATACATTAATGCAGTGATTAGGGACAAATAGAAGAGATTTTAGATAGAGGTTTTTGTTAGTTTTTAAGAATTATAGAAAATATTATTTGTAAATAAGTTTTAGGAAATTTTATAATTATAGGTAAAAATTTGTTTGTTATCGAAATGAAAAAATGGGGGAATTGTGACGAGTTTTGATTGGCGGAGATTGAAAAAGGTGGGATAGGTATGTACGAAAAAGTTTAGCGAGATTGAGGAAGAGAGAGAAAAAGATCAGTTGGTTTCGAAGTCTGTAAGAGGAACGGGGATTGTTTCTCTGGCGGTTCCTGAAATGTAGCAAGCAGTAGTGTTGAATGTTAGTGAGTTTTTTGTGGAGTTAGTGTATCTGACAGAAGCTGAAGCAGCAAAATATTGTAAGTCGTATTTCTCTACTTATATTCCAAGAGTCACTGTTCAGGCCAACGAGAGATTCAGTTTATCGTAAAGAGAAGATATTCCAAGAGTCATTTTTCACTCGGGCCAACGAGAGATTCAGTTTATCGAGAGGAGAAAGGCTATCATAATTTGAATGATTTGTGCTTTTGAAGGAGATCATTAAGGACGATATACTTGCAACAATCTGTGTAAGATTGCTGATTACATAGGGAGCGGTTGAGAGGAGATAATATAGTCTACAAGGAAAAAGGATTTGGACCACTCATCATCAGAGAGAGATATTTTGTTTTCTGCAGTTTTTTTTCTTTTATTGATAACACAATTTTTACACTTAATTTAGAAAGGATATAAATATTTTGATTAGGAGAGTTAGAATAGTTCGGAATTTTGAGATTTCAATTAATATTGTTTGTACCATTAAATTTGATTGTTCACGTACGTAGAACAAAATTTTTGAGAATCATTATATGAGATTTGTTTATTGAAAACTTTTGAGTGTGAATTATTTCATTATTTTTATTTCAATATATAGTGTTAGATCATATGTGTTTTTTATTATTCCGGTATTCTCTGGACCTTACCTTTCACATGTAATAGCATAGATATTGAAGCACGAATTTAACCCTGAGATAAAAGAATTAAAAATTGTGATAGAGTCATAATCATATCATTTAAATAATTTTAATTAATCAAAAAAAATTAATTAGCTAATTATTGCTTGGCGCACCAAGACTTTAAATATCACAATAACTGGCTTCCAAAACGTGGGGCTTGAAAATATCGCAGCTTTACATTTGAAGGAAGGGAAAGAGATCGGGAATAAGTACAGGTGATCCAGAGATAAAAACATATAACATTGAGGGAATTTGAATTTGAAAGTATTTTGACAATTTTTCCAGGGAATATAAATTTGATTTATTGATTGATCGTAGTTAGTGGATATTTACTGCTATTGAATTAATTGATTTTATTTTCTTTACCAATCGTACATTTGATATTTATTTTGAATTATTTGAATTTTACTGATTGCATATTTGATATTTGTCGTGAAAATTTAATACATTTGGGGAGAAATATTGTCGTGTTCTGAAACATATAGAGTGTTGTAAAATTTCACATTTGGCGGGGACAAAAACAGTAACGAAAAGAAACAACATGTCGACCACAAGGAGTCAAAGCAAAATGCAAGAAAGGAAGGAGGATAACAGAGAAGAGGAAACAATTGTTGAAGAAGGATCGGATAATGAAGGAAATGTTACAATAGTTGAGGAGAAAAAAGAATTATCAGGAATAGAGAAAATATTACAACTAATGCAATTACAGACACAACAAATACAAGAATCAACAAAACAGGCCATACAAGAGAATCAAAGGGAAACAAAACAAATAATGAATGAAACAGCAAAAACAATAGATAGAAACCAACAAGAAACATCACTAAAAATGGATAGAAATCAACAAGAAACAAAACAAACAATGAGCAATATAGAGCAGCGTTTGGAAAACTATGAACAGGAAATTAAAGGATGTGTTGAGGGGATAAAGAAAGAACTGATACAACAAATAGAAGAGATTAATGAAATTAAAAAGAAAATGGGAGAACAAGAAAAGAAAGTAGAAAATAAGATGAAGGAAATCAAGATTGGCCAGAAAAAGGAATTAGAACAGTTAGAAGAAAAATTTGAAATGGCGCTACAAGAAGACAGGAAGGAAGTAGAAAGAAGATTAAAGCAAAATGAAAAACAAATGGCAGAAATTGAACTAAGAGGGGTAGAGAGAAAATAAGTTATCATCCATGGAACAAGCGAGGCGAAAATACAATTTGGCGGGGATATTCAGAAAACACACCCAGTACCGTTTGTTAAAAATTTGAAAACCAAATTACAACATATTAGATATTTTGACGATTGCAAAGAAACAATTAGAAACCATTTGAAAGAAGGAGCAGCGTTATGGTATGAAAGCAAGGAAGATGAGTTTGAAAATTGGACAGATTTTGAAAATAAATTTCTCAACTATTTCTGGGGGAAAAATAAACAGAGAGAAATCAACCAAGAGCTACAGAATGGAAAATATCACGAAAAAATGGGAATATCTGAAGAAAGATATGCTTTGCAGATATATAACAATTCAAAATATCTAGAATACAAATATTCTACCGAACAGCTGGTAGAAATGATCAGCAGACATTTTGAGGAAACGTTGGAAGATCACGTGATTTTGAGAAACTATCAAGATATTGATAGTTTGTGCCAATTCCTTCAATTAAAAGAAGCGAAAAGAAAAGAAATGAGAAATAGAAGACAACATGACCAATATAATGGACCGGAAAGAAGGTATTCATCAAATTATGACCAGAGAAACCGACATCCCAGATCAACAAACGAATATAGGCCGAGAAATTACAATAATTACAATAGACAACAAAATTACGATAACCGGAATGATACACAAAATAGAACAAATGAAAATCACAACAGGAATAGAGATGCACAAAATCCTCCGAATAGGAATACTAACGAACAAAGGGACGATAGAAATAACCAGAGCTTCCAACAACAAAATAGAAGGGAGATGAATCATGTAGCAATAGGAAACGACAGACAAATTTCTAATTCTAATCTAATATTTTTAGATGCATTTATAAAACATAAAGCGATTAAAATTGTGATTGATTCTGGATCGGAGATATCGCTAATCAATAAAAAACTAGTAAAAGAATTAAATTTGGACAGATTTGTGTATAAGATTCCTAGGGTTGATTTAGTGGGTGCAAACAATAAAAATTTGACGACAGTAAACGAAGGCTTGGGAGTACAGATAAGAGTGGGAAACAAATTCCATATTATGAAATGTGTGGTGATTGAAGATTTAAATCATGATATGATAGCGGGAATTGATGAATTGAGGAAAAAAGATATCACCATAAATTTTTCGGAAAATAAACTGGAAATCAGAGCAGAACCAGACAACACAGGAGAAGAAAAGCAAACAGATAGGAAAACAAATTCTGGAAGGATCAATGCACAGGAAAAACGCAAAGAAATCGATATGACTGTAGAGGATAAACCGAAAGTACAAGAACAAGATCTAACAGAAAAGAAAAAGAGAAGGAAGAAAAAGAAGCAGAGTTCGAAAAGAAAGCAGGAAAATAAGATGGAGACCAGAGAAAAACAGGAAATAGAAGGTACAGAAGAATTGTTGGAAACCGACGATAAAACAGAATGGAAGCAGGAAGAAAAAGAAGGTATCATCAGAGAAGTGAAAGGAATAGAAACATGGTGCTCGGAATACCAAAGGGAATTAGAGGATAAAAAGAAAACAGAAGAAAAAATGGCACTGATGGACGAGAATCCAGAATTTTGTGAAGAAGTATTATGGACAGTGAACACATGTGAACAAAAGGTGGATGAAAGAAAAATAAATTGTGGAAAAAACATGGAGAAGGAAATAGAGAAGATTTTAGGAAACCATGGAGATTTTGTTAATAAAGTAAATCAAGTGGTTAAAAATTATGAACTTTCTTTTAAGGGAAAATACTTGGAAAAATTTAAAACGAAAATATATCCAATCCCGTATAAAGGCAGGCAATATACGGGGTATTTTAACATTCACGACATTTGTCAGTATCATAAGTAGATTTTAATAACATAGTGAAATAATTTGATCCTAGAAAACTTTTGTCATTTTTAAAATTTAACAAAGAGTTTTCGGCAGATCAAATGGCGGGGATTTGTTATGATATGTAAAATCGAGAAAAATATTGGTTTGTTTAAAAATATTTCAAAATTCAATAACATTAAAATAATTCAGATAAGTAGAATAATATCCAACAAACATTTCGAAGAAGGAGAGTTATTAATTTCTTGAATTACCTGTACCAAACAAAAAGTAAGCTTTGCATAAATTATTTCTTTGTTATACTTGAGTGACCCGCATAGTTTTAAGTGAAAACAAAAAGACAATTGAACGGGGTTTTCCAAAATACATTAATGCAGTGATTAGGGACAAATAGAAGAGATTTTAGATAGAGGTTTTTGTTAGTTTTTAAGAATTATAGAAAATATTATTTGTAAATAAGTTTTAGGAAATTTTATAATTATAGGTAAAAATTTGTTTGTTATCGAAATGAAAAAATGGGGGAATTGTGACGAGTTTTGATTGGCGGAGATTGAAAAAGGTGGGATAGGTATGTACGAAAAAGTTTAGCGAGATTGAGGAAGAGAGAGAAAAAGATCAGTTGGTTTCGAAGTCTGTAAGAGGAACGGGGATTGTTTCTCTGGCGGTTCCTGAAATGTAGCAAGCAGTAGTGTTGAATGTTAGTGAGTTTTTTGTGGAGTTAGTGTATCTGACAGAAGCTGAAGCAGCAAAATATTGTAAGTCGTATTTCTCTACTTATATTCCAAGAGTCACTGTTCAGGCCAACGAGAGATTCAGTTTATCGTAAAGAGAAGATATTCCAAGAGTCATTTTTCACTCGGGCCAACGAGAGATTCAGTTTATCGAGAGGAGAAAGGCTATCATAATTTGAATGATTTGTGCTTTTGAAGATCATTAAGGACGATATAATTGCAACAATCTGTGTAAGATTGCTGATTACATAGGGAGCGGTTGAGAGGAGATAATATAGTCTACAAGGAAAAAGGATTTGGACCACTCATCATCAGAGAGAGATATTTTGTTTTCTGCAGTTTTTTTTCTTTTATTGATAACACAATTTTTACACTTAATTTAGAAAGGATATAAATATTTTGATTAGGAGAGTTAGAATAGTTCGGAATTTTGAGATTTCAATTAATATTGTTTGTACCATTAAATTTGATTGTTCACGTACGTAGAACAAAATTTTTGAGAATCATTATATGAGATTTGTTTATTGAAAACTTTTGAGTGTGAATTATTTCATTATTTTTATTTCAATATATAGTGTTAGATCATATGTGTTTTTTATTATTCCGGTATTCTCTGGACCTTACCTTTCACATGTAATAGCATAGATATTGAAGCACGAATTTAACCCTGAGATAAAAGAATTAAAAATTGTGATAGAGTCATAATCATATCATTTAAATATTTTAATTAATCAAAAAAAATTAATTAGCTAATTATTGCTTGGCGCACCAAGACTTTAAATATCACAATAATATATATATATATATATATATATATATATATATATATATATATATATATATATATATATATATATATATATATATATATATATATCCGATTGTATCCACCCGTGTTAATAAGAATATTTTTGTCGCATTTCCATCCAACAGCTGGACTATTTCAGATAAAAACCGTGTTATTGATTATACTAACAACACCTTCGAGGCTGCCACATCAGTCATGTTGAGAGGATCCATCATAAAGCCAATAATTTGTGGTGACAGCTGAGGTTGAGAGAAAGATGATGTATTCGCAGAGGCAACCCCCACCCCATCAATCTTCATTGGCGATGTCAACGTTAATCCGCCGGATGGGACACAATCTAATATAATGGCCGGCAGAGGCCAGTTACGCAAACCCGACAGCTTCATATTGTTACCGCTGTCAGACGGATGTTGACAAAGAACGAGCTCGGCTTAAGGACAAAGGCGCATCGATTAACTACTGTCTACAAGTAGATGAGGCGGCCGTTCCGCTTTTTCGGCTAATTCTAGACACTACCGTTGTCGTAACAATAGGCACTGCCAGCGGTTAATCCTTGTAGTTGCACACTTTTCAGAACAATACAAAAGAAAGGGGAATAGTCAGTCTATACTCGTTTTGAATTGGATACTTAATGTGTAATAAATTATTCTGTTGTTTTGATGCAGTGATAACTTTCCTAGATCGTATTATTTAATTAAATAAATGTTGTTTTGTAACTACATACTACTAAACTATTCTTTAGATCCTTTGACTCAGACAAGTCGTCAAAGGAAGTATTTAGCTTAACATTCCTTTATTGTTCTTTGCTTACTTCTGTTTTTTTCGGCTTATTTTTTGCAGGATGCGTCTTGTTTTTAAAAATGTATAGTTTTGTACAAACCGTCATTATAGCTTCAGTAAATACAGGCTTCAACTAACACTTAATTCTAATTATTTACTAATTTTATCAGAATTACTATTATCACTGTCATCTCTGTACTGCAGAGTACAGAAGCAATAATGCAACATACGAGGACTACAAGTAAGAAATGAAATAAATGCAAAAGTTTAATCCATAAAAAGAAGCTTTTAGTCGTGCAAACTTGATCGAGGACGGTTGTATGTAAAATACTTATCTGTGCTAAATAATTATTGTTATCAATTTTTTATTAAACCTTCTTATGCCTTCTTCTTCTTCCTCAACTTTTCCGTTTTCAGGGGTCGCCTGCTCGCCTGACTTATTCCTTACTCTTCATCGTCATTCATTTCTGTCCATCCTAATGTGCTAAATAGTAAAATAAAAAGTCATATCCGATTTCTTCGTCTATATTAATTGAAGAATTTGTCATTTAAGCAAATTCATGTCGTAATTTAATATTTTCCGACTTATGTCACAGTGTATTTTCATGGTCAAATATAAATATTTTTAAAACTATACCTTAAGCAAATAAAATTATATGGCACATTTGTTTCATTAAAAAATAGAATTTGATATATAAACAGTTATTAGCGATAATTTATAAATAGATTATATTCTGTACTTTTAAAAGCAATAAAAATTGTATACTCAACATTCTGAACTTGAATTAGTTAAATTCTTATATTCAAATACTAAGTAATAATCTGTTAGACTGTATAATTTATATAAGGGATAAAAATAAAATTTACTTACATAATATATTTCAAAATAAACTAAGGTACACTCGAAGAGTGGTGGGTTTTCCAGTCAAAGTGGAGAAATAAAAGACAAAGAAGGTGGCTACTTCATCTATTTATTGAAGACGTTTCGCTTTCTGCTCAGAAAGCATCATCAGTTCATCTAAAAAGAAAAATATGAAACCAAACATCCATAGATAAGTTACAAAAAAAGTGTGTTACCTTACAAAGACATGTAGCAGTCAATGATGTTACAAATATAAAAAAGCTTACGAAACTGGACATTTAGAGTTAAAGTTATATAAAACAATTAATTGAAACTAGGTATAGTTTGCAATTTAACAAAATTAGCACAGCAAAAGAACATGTGATAAACATACATGTATACAGATTGAACGAATTTAAAACGGAACATACAATTTAATATATGTCTGTTTGAACTGCATTTGAAATAGTGGACCAATATAAAACTTGGACAAAAATAAATCCATACCCGGTGATAGACATTGTATAAAATATCGTTCAACTATCTGTCTCCTTTAAAGGAAAGAGGAGCTTGCCTAATAGTCGGAGAGATAGAGCCGAAATTTTGAACTGATCAGTAATATGACATTTCTCTATTGGAATATATTCATTGTAACTGGGTTAAGACTTTGCCTTACAGGCGGACGCCCCTCGTGGTACAGGGGGTAACTATACAGGGAAAGTTGTAATTTTTTTCGGAAAAATTAACGATCGATAATATGGCTGAAAATTTGCCCAGAGTAAGATCTTGGTATAACTAGACGAAATCCCAAAGGGCGGACGCGAGAGTGGATACATAAGAGGTGGCGGACAGGGATGAAATTGCAATTTTTTGGGGAAAAATTAACGATAAGTAATATGTCCGCCATTTTCATGGCTCATTATTTAGCCCCTAAAAACTCTAAATCCAAAAGAGCGGACAGCTGGGTTGGTACAGAGAGCCATAAAACGGGGTTAAATGTACCACTTGCCTGTGCATTTTAGGTCTCGGTAATAATTTTCAAACTGATTTTATTATATTTTTATACCGATTGATTTGAAAATTTGTATGCTCACTTCTGTTACTATTCTGAAAAGCGTCAAGTAGAGTTTTCCTCAAAATTTTCCAAAAAAATTCCCGTAAATGAAAATTTTTGTAATTTTTTGAGGTAAAATCTAATTTGTAGAATCCTTTCGATTTTCTGTCAGTTATACCATGATTTTTTTCCAAAAATTTTCAAACGATTTTTCCGATAAGAAAAAAAAAATTTAGAAAAACTTTAAAAATGTTGACATTTTTCTCACTCTCATTGATGTTATCACATTCATCATCTTCGTCACTTTCACTTTCAATAATATCACTGTCATTATCTGCTTCATTTTCAATCACTACTTCTCGAACTGATTCTGGCATCTGAGGTCCACTAAACCATTTGAATTTATATGTTTCATCTTCAAACTCCCAACCATGTTCTTCAACAATCAATTCTGTTGGTACTTTTTTTAGAGCATTTGTCCAAATATTTGAAATATAATGGGCTCGCAGTAGATGTTAATGTAATTCATCTTGACATGGTGGTAAGCTTAAAGCATCGAAATTTTTTAGTTTTTTTTTAAAAGGCTCGTTCATATCATGCAACTTATACTGCCGGTTAAATAGTGAAAATCTGACATCATTTACTTTTCTTTTTGGAATTGTTCTCGTCAGTCCTGTTCCATATAAGTGACATATGAAAGTTTCTAAGGTTTCAAAAACTTCATTACAGTCGAAGTCAGTTTCACCAAGTTGGATAAAAGCATCTTGATACTTATTACATGTAGCGCATGCGTCTAGAATTACTGATCTAAATGGAACGCGCATCAATATTATTTTAATATTTTAAAATAATAATGATGCAAAATTAATGTCCAAACAGAATTTGTAAAATTATAATTAACTAATGAAAAAAAAATCAATCAATTTGAAAGTTAAAAAAAATATTGAAAATATCTAAGTACAAAGTAAATTTCAAAACTTAAAAAATTGATAATTCCACTATTAAATTGATTTTTATTAATAATTATTTGTAAAATGTTAAAGCAATTCTACAAATTGAATTTTACCTATTGATAAATAGAAATAATATATTTTGTATTTGTTTATTAATGTAATAATAAATCAAATTTTTCTCATATCTGAACAACCATTATTTATGCAATATAAATTTAAAAACCTTTTTATTGTAATAAAAAATAAGTAAAATTACTATTTGTTATACCAAAAATATTTAATAGTTAACATTATAAAATTACTTTAATTTAATAAAATATCAAATATCAAACATTTATTCAATTAAAAATTAATTCATAAAATATTTATATTTAAGAAAAAAATGTAATTTGTAAAGTAAATATGACTTTAGTTTGAAAAAAAAACATTATCATAATATCATTTTAAAACTACAAAATATTCTATAAAAGATTCAGACGATGACGTAGAGTTTTATCAAATGTTTTAGAAAAGTTTTTCAAATTTTTTTTCTTATCGGAAAAATCGTTTGAAAATTTTTGGAAAAAAATCATGGTATAACTTACAGAAAATCGAAAGGATTCTATCGAATATTTGGAAATATCGGTATTACATTTTCATTTGGGATTCTGCATCCTCTGTCTCCCCTGTCTCTCCTCTGGTGTTCTTCATTTAGCAACTTTCTATAACACTCATATCATGTTTAATTTATTTCAACATCGGTTCTTAACACTCTTCCATCCGCATTCTTAATCTGTTGCACGTGCGTCAAGTCCTTTGATGACTTGTCCCTTGCTTTTGCAATGCTATATAACCATTTCATGCACTTAGGTGTTTCCGATTCTTTATACAGCTGTGCAGACGATCTTTCCTTGGCAGTAACTTCCAATCAGTCATTTACCGTATCTTTTTCCTCAAGCTCTTCCAACACTTTAATGTTAAAAACTTTATCCCATCTCGGTGTCCATTATCGGTCGGTGTTGACTAGCTACACACTCACCCTTTATCACTTTACATTTGGTAACTTCTACTTAAATCTAAATTAAACCTAATTATGCCTTAATGGTACCTAATTAAACCTACTTATGCCTTGGTAATTTGAGTTTGCAATCAGTACTTGAAATATAGAAAAAATAGTGTCGATATAATCAAAACGTTCCCGATTTTACTCCAATGATCATTGAAAAATCGTTTTATAAAACATGAGCTTACATCGTCTTTAAAAACATTCTGGAATATTTAAAAGTACCTTGACTAAAGGTTTCCAACATAAATGTAAATGTTATGTGTTTCTCAGCTTTAATCGAGGTTTTAATAGACTTAAAGGTAATTTAATGTACAGTAATAGCATAAAAATGTAATGAAGCAGTGACTTTAAGCAACCGAGGGGATTTTTACAGTTACTACACTATTTTATTGACGTAATAAAAGCTGTTAGTAAGAATTTATGTAAGACGTATATAACACTTCAGAATCTCGCTCGCCTCTGGCTGTTTACGACTAAAATATTTGACAATTCTTATTACGTTCTGCTAGAGATTCCTGTGTAAACCAAACTTAGTCTTAATCTGAATATATGCTCGTTCTTATTGCCCCTTTGACTTGGATCTTTTTTACAGTGGCGCACAGTGGTACAGTGAAGAGATTTTTTTGATAACACGATAACTACCTTATATGACTTACAAAAGTTTCTACTAGTTTAAACTTAAGATATTTTTCTTAAGCTATTTTATTGTGGCATCCTATATATTATTTAATATTATTATTTATATAATAATATTATTTTAAAATGAGTTATTTTTAATGTATCTAATTGATATTAGATTGATGTATCTAATATTTTTTTTGATATAACCATGAATTTTGTTTTCTTTATGTTTAGTGACAGATCAAATTTTTCACTCGCTGCAATAACCTTATCTAAAATTCTTTGTAGATCTGTAATATTTTCTGATATTAATATTGTATCATCAGCATATTTAGCATTCAGCATTTATCCCCATTACTGTGGGCTACGCTTATGGACGACCTACTTAATACACTGTCCAGGTATGGTTTTTACTGTCTGGGTTATGCGGACGATTTGGTAATTGTAGTCCGAGGACGCTTTACCAAAATAATTTCGGAGAGACTTCAAGTCGCTCTGAGGATGGTGGACAGCTGGTGTCAGGAAGAAGGCCTGAAGGTTAACCCTAAAAAAACATCTGTTGTTCCCTTCACCAGAAAAAGAGCACAGCAAGGCTTACAGCCACTAGTGCTCAAGGGAGTAGAAATCCCATTCACAAGTCAGGCCAAGTACTTAGGTGTAATATTCGACCAGAGGCTGACATGGAATGCACACATTCAGAAAGTCACACAGAAGGCCACTATGGCCATGAACACATGTAGACGAATGTGTGGTAAGAATTGGGGGTTAAATCCTAAAATGAACCTCTGGTTATACATAAGGGTTATAAGGCCCATGATAACTTATGGTTCAGTGGCGTGGTGGAACAAAACGCAACAGTCCGGGGCCATTCGATTGCTCAGTAGCACACAAAGGCTTGCATGCTTGAGTGTTACAGGAGCCATGAGAACAGCCCCAACGGATGCGCTAGAAGTTCTGCTAAACCTACCACCTCTGCATATATACATACAGAGTGAAGCCAGATCAACAGTACATCGGTTGATCCAAGGCCAAGCTCCAATAAGTATGATGCAGGGAGCTGATAACTTAAGGCTATACCAGGACATAAAGGCAGACCCCGTTCTAGGAATGCCTGTAGACCGAATGGTTACGAGGTATAGTTTTAACAAAAATTTTTAAATTACAATACCAAAAAGAGAGGACTGGGAAACTGGTCCGCCGCTAACAGCAAACTCAATATGGTATACGGACGGCTCCAAAACGGATACAGGTACGGGGGCTGGAATATATGGCATAAAACCAAGGACGGATGTCCGGGTATGTCTAGGAATATACGCGACCGTATTTCAAGCCGAATTAGCTGCTATACACAGGTGCGCTATGGAACTAATCGGCCGAAATGTAGATAACGACTCCATCGTTATCTATTCGGATAGTCAAGCGGCTCTAAAGGCTCTCAGTTCGGTACAGGTCGATTCATGGCTGGTATGGAACTGTTTGGATGTCCTCTCTCAGGTGGGAAGTCAAAACAGGTTGACACTTGCCTGGGTGCCGGGACATAAGGGTCATCGTGGCAACGAGAAGGCTGATGAATTGGCCCGAGAGGGCGCATCTACGCCACTGGTTGGTCCGGAACCCTTCTTTGGAATCGCAAATACGATAAAAAGGGCAGCCATACACAAATGGGTGCAACAGAAGTCTCTTGAGTGGTGGAACAACTCACCAGGACAGAGGCAGGCCAAACAGTTCATCAAAGGACATTCGGCTAAATTTACAGCAGACTTACTTTCGCACAGACGCAGGACTGTCAGAATGATAGTGGGTCTGCTCACTGGGCACTGTAGACTCAATAGACACTTGAGTCTCATAGGCCTGACAGAAGAGGACACCTGTCGTTTCTGTCGGGAAGAAGAGGAAACCGCTCTACACGTTCTGTGCCATTGCGAAGGTCTCGCACGAATGCGGTTTCTAGAACTCGGAGAGGAAAAACCGGAAGCACCAGGCTACATGAAAAAGCCACTATCAAGGCTGTTGAGTCTCATTAAGAGGACCAAGCTAGATGAAGTGCTTTAAAATAAGGGGGAAACACAATAGATCTGCAAAGGTCGCAGTGTATCAGGCTCTATTGGCCGCCCCATTTTCTACATTCTACATTCTACATCATCAGCATATTTAATTTCACGTATGGATAGGTGATTTATTTTTATGCCTGCTACTTCACCTTCTAATGCTTTTTTGAATATTTCCTCTGAGTATAAAAACAGTAATGACAAGACACAGCCCTTCCCCAACCACCATGGTGGGACCCTGAATGTGATATAATAATTAATGAAAGAAAAAAGTCATTAAAATCTTACAAACTTTCATCTAGTTTTGATAACTACTTAAAATGTCAGGAAGTTACTTCTCGAACAAAAAAGCAGTTGAAGCAAAAAGCTAAATCCAGTTGGATCAAATGGTGCTCCAATTTAAACAAAAATAGCTCTTCTAAGTAAATATGGCCACAGGTCAACAAAATGAATCGAAAAACGCAGAATAGTATAAAAACGTTCAGCAATGAAGTTTTAGAGGACTTCTTTAGTAAAGTTTCTCCTCCCTGGGTTCAATATTTCTCTAACCAATCCGAACAAAGTCACCAATCTAATCACTTTTTGTTGAAACCTTTCACTAAATCTGAAATAGATTTCGCTCTCAAAAATTGCAATAATATCTCCCCAGGGATTGATCAAATCAAATACCCTATGTTAATCAACCTACCAAGAGACGCTAAAGATATACTGTTACAGGTATTTAATGATATTCTATTGTTCCTATCCTAAAGTCTGGTAAAGATCCAAATATTGCAAATTCATACAGACCAATATCGTTACTTTCCTGTGTTTTTAAAACTCTAGAGAGACTCATAAAATTTAAACTGGATTGGTGGTTACAAAAAAATAATTTGCTACCAGAAAATCAGTTTGGATACAACAAATGAAAATATCATTCTAAACGATCAATGTTTTAAGCTTCAAAATCATGTCAAATATCTAGGCCTTTTTTTTGGATAAGAAGTTAACTTGGAGACAACACATAGAGTACATGCTTGATAGATGTAACAAAGGCAGCAATTTCCTTAGAATGACAACTAAAACGTGGTGGGGTTGCAATGTAGAAATATCCTTGTTGTTTTATCGCGCTTCTATACGATCTATTCTAGATTACGGTGCTACTCTTTATGGTTCCGCCTCCAAGAACCTTTTAAGAAAAATCGGCACGTTTCAAAGCTCTCTTATGAGGGTATGTTTGGGTGCTATGAGATCAACCCCTATACAACCCTTATATGTTGAAGCCGCTGAGCTACCCCTTGAAAATAGAAGAAACTTTTTAAGTGAAAAAAGCCTTCTAAAATTCTATTAACTAACTCCCAGTTATTTTCAAGCGTCCGTCAACTTAACGAGTCAGATCTTACAAACAAATATTGGGAGAGAAAACCTTCCCCGCCTTTATGCATGGCATTACAGAATAATCCTATTTTTTTTTAAGAAATTACACACGGTTGACAGAAGCTTAGACTACTTCTCTTTATTCCACAGAACTGAGATTATAATACCCACTTATAATGAGAACACCATTATGAGTAGCAATCTTCTAAGATCTCTACTGCAGGGCTGTAGGGAAGCCACAGTAATATACACGGACGCATCAAAAACAACAGAAGGGACTGGATGCGCATACTTTTTACCTGCTACAAACGTAGAATTCAAGTATAAACTATCAAATGAATTTTCAATCTTTTCAGCGGAATCAATAGCTATACTTGAAGCTCTAAAATATGTTAAAAACACCTGCAATAGACATATTTTAATTCAGTCAGATTGCCTTTCAGTTTTGCAGAGCATAAAAAACATTGAATTGCCCTCAACATTTACCAACCCTTACTTATTTGAAATAAAAGATCGATTGTATCATTTATCATCAACTGGAGTCAACATAAAATTTATATGGGTCAAAGCACATATTGGTCTCAAACATAATGAATATGTAGATCGTTTAGCTAAAATGAGTGTAACAATTGGCTCTACGTTCATATAATAGTCTCCCGTTTTATACCGCTGTCGCGGCTTTGGGAGTATAGCAGGGTAGTCTGCTATATCTAGGGCCTACGGTATACAAGGAAGGTAACATGGCCAGTGCTACGCTTCAACCGTCTATTATTACCCCTGGTTTTACCCAAGGTACTCATTTTTATTCAGGCTGAGTCGACCTGGGGCCTATAGACATTTTTAAAATGTCTAGATGTTCTTGCCGGCGGTGGGATTCGAACCCCGGACCACCGGCTTGCGAGTCAAGCATCCTACCGCTTGCGCTACGCAGGCCCGGCTCTACGTTCATATATATGCTTAATACATCAGATGTTACTACGATTTTCAAAAAAAAATCAGCAATTTAGATGGAAAGAGCAATGGAAACATTACTGTTCTACAAACCATAAAAGGCATACCTGCAGTCCTTGTTAGCCATAGGTTCTGTAACAATATATAATTTAATTATAGAATTTTTGTCAGACACATGCATAGCTTTATAAATCTGGTACTCGTTCATGAAAACTTTCATGAGCGTGTATAGGGTTAGACTTGTACCCTTTGTTTATCCTATATGTAACAATACCTTATCCGTGGTCCAGTATTGTTTGTCTGTTAAAATAAATGTCTTGACGGACCCCTAGACGAGAAGCGAGTGTCCTTGTATTTTCCTTCGACGTGTTCTTCTATTAATTATTCGTCTATTTCGTTTTAGGGATATCGCTGTGCATTTGTCTGAGAGAAATAATCTGTACTCATCTGTGTATATACTTTCTTAAGGAATATATTATAACCTTTCGAGGCTGAATGACGAAAGTCTATGCCACAAAAAAAAGAAAGACACAGCCCTGTCTAACAACTCTTTCAATTTTTATTTTATTAGTTTTTAAATTATTTATTCTTATGACAGCTTCTTGTTCATAATAGATATTATTTATTATTCTTATATCCCGTGTGTCGATGTTCGTCGTTCTCATTAGTTTTATTAGCGGATTGTGTTTCACTGTATCGAATGCCTTGTTATAATCTAGGAAGCAGACATAGATCTCCTGGTCTACATCTAAACATCTCTGTATTAGCACATTTACTGCATATAATGCTTCTTTGGTTCCTTGAGCATTTCTAAATCCGAACTGAGTTTGTCAAATGTCTTGTTCTAAATTTTTATATATTCTACGATGAATAATCTTTAGAAATACTTTTAGTATGTGGCACATGAGACTGAAGGTATGGTGATCGCAACATTGTCTGGCGTTTTTCTTTTTCGGTATAGTCACGAATATTGATAGAAGCCTTTCTTTAAGTAATATACCTGTTCTGTATATGATATTAAATAATTCGACAATAACATGTGTATTGCAGTAGGCGGTATTTTACCTCACTTTCTGTTATTTCTGGTCCAGTCTCTTCAACGAAATATTCGTTATCTATTTGGTTTCGATTGTCGTTTAACAGTTGTTCTATATACTTTGCCCATACCATCAATTTGTTTTCTATATCCATTACTCTGTCTCCCTTTTCATCAACTAGAATATTTTGTTTGTATTCTTGTCTTCTAGTTAATTCTTTTATTTTCCTATGTAAATTAAAGCTGTCATGTTTATTTTGTATCATTTTTATTTCATCACATTTTTCTTTTAACCAATTTTCTTTTGCTATTCGAATTTGTGGCCGTATTTTGTTTTGTGTTTGCTGGTATAATGATTTATTTCTGTCCTTATATACTCTTCTTTTGTTCATCAAGTTTAGTATTTCGTCCGTCATCCATTTTTTTTTCTTTTCTTTGGTTTTTTGAAGGTTCTATTAAGTCAGCCTTTATTTTTTCCCAGTTTTTGTTGATGTTTTCTTCATTGAATTCCCCTTCAATCTGTACGGTAATTAGACGTTCATTTATTTTTTCTTTGATATTCTCTCTGATTTCTGGATCTCTTAGTGCATTTATATCAGTTCTTACTTCTTTTGCTGTCTTCTCTATTCTTTTTATTTTAATTTTAATATGTGCTACCAAGAGATTATGGTTATATGTGCTGCAGGTTGAGTTTTGTCTGCAGTTATACTATTCCGAAAGAAATATCTTTCTTTGATCATTATGTAATCTATTTGATTTCTCATTATATGATGTTCATTATCTCTTGGCGATTTCCACCTGCACAAACGTCTATTAGGTAATTCTAAGAACGTGTTTGTAACAATCATATTATTATCTTGGCAGAATAGTATTAACCTATCTCCTCTTTGATTTCTATTATCTAATCCAAAATTTTCCACTACGTTGCTTGTGCTACCCTTTCCAATTTTGGCGTTCAGGTCACCCATTATTATTACCACGTCACGTGCTTTGGTAGTTCTCAATTCCTCTTGAATTTGTTCATAGAACGATTCCACCTCTTCGTAATTTTTTTCAGCAGTTGGGGCATAGACTTGAATATGTTTATTTTTCTGTCTTTCGTTTTTAGTTGTAGTAGCATTTCTCGTTCGGAAAAAGGTAGAAAATTCTGGACGTGTTCTGAGATTTCATTGTTCAGTATTATTGCCACGCCATGTCGATGTTATGTGTCATTAGTATACGAATAGTATATCGTATGGTCTCTAACTTTACATTTTCCATTTCCTATCGATCGGGTTTCACTTATTCCTAAAATATTGATGTTAATTCTGTTCATTTCTTTGATTACATTGTGTGTTTTTCCGGATTCGAACATGCTGGTCACATTCCACGTTCCAATTTTAAATTTACGGTCTGCTTTTTTCTTTTTCTGGTAGGGATTTCGCAGGTTGACGACCTAAAAAGCCCTGACTCCTTTCCTGCCGGATCTTGGTCTCCGATACCAATGATCAGTACACTTCTGCTTACTCTGTCTTCTCATTTCATGATGATTCGACTAGGAATATCGTACTATCTTTAATACAGTGGTTTCCTGTTGCCTTCTGTATTCTAATGCCGTTGGTTAATGTCTTAGCGCATCTGCCTTTAGGACCAGTTTCCCAACCCTAGGACAAAGGAGCGCCCTGCCACTTACCAGCTCATCCGCCCGAAGCCGTTGGCCAGTAAGTGGGTGGATTGCAATTATACTGGCAATATCTCGGACGTCAGAGCTTTATTTGTTATCTGACAGGATGCACCGACTCGTCAGGATCAAGACCATTACACGGGCAGGTGAGGTTTCCATTTGGATCGGAGGGGCTATAAGTTGCGCATCACTATTCCTTACATCCCTAGAGTATTCATCATGGGTATTCTAATTTTTTACCTATCAACGATATCGTATTTGAAATTTCGTCATTGGCTTGTCGCTTACGACGTGCAGATGAAGCAGTAGATGTTGTAGGTGAAAAAACGTTACGGTTGCTACTCTGTAAATAAAAACAATATCATTATACTGAGGTAAAGTCAGTATACTGACTTAAATTTTTTTTATTGCAATTCCCGAGTTCTGAATAAGAATGGATAGCAATTGCTGAAGAAATTGAGCGTACATGTCAATTCTCAAATTGCTTAGGAGCTGTTGGATAAATGGTATCATAGTGTTGTTCTAATGGGAATTGCTAATGCAAATTATGAATTTATTTACGTGGATATTGGAACAAATGGACGTATTTCTTATTATCGTGTATTACAAAAAACTAAATTCTTCCAAAAATTCAATTCCAAGAGTTTAAATCTTCCTAGTGCAAGAAAACCAAGTGAACATTTAGAAGAGTTGCCTATGTATTTATTGGCGATGAAGCCTTTGCTTTGAGAACATATTTTATTAAAGCACGATCTTCAAGACCTTTCAGCGCAACCCATTTTAAAACGAAGGGTTTGAAATAAGTTTTAAAAGTTTTCCATGAAAAAACATCCAAACATAATATGTTTGGATTTTAAATAGTAAATCTGGCAACGCTGCAAGCATCAAATTTGAAATCTCCATATTGCAGAATAGGCGTACCTGTTTTTGTACAATTCAGACCATCTATTTAAGAGATAATTAGGCGGTGGTTCCAGATTTTTGTCCACTTTGTAATATGAAACCTAAAAATCTAAGATAGATCAATATAGAAATGTCTAAAAAACCGAAAATCTTATTCATCACCGATTTTCGTTCACTACGCTACTGATTCTAGTTTAGATATCTCAACCGTAGCACTGTAGCTACAGTTACAAGGATTATTTGTGGAAACAGATATTCCAACTACACAAGAAAGACAATTCTGTGCGAAAGCCACTGGAATATCAGAAAGCTTTTATTGTTCTTGGGTCATACGATAGACGATAGACCAATCGTTTGAATTTTTATGGCAGAAAGGGAGACATGTGGAGTAATATGAAGTTAACGTTAAAAATTATCCATCTACGAAAAACGGACAAAAAAAAAGGGTAAAATAATTTCGATTTGCACGTAAAAAGCTGCATTATTTAATATAACAATATAACATATAACAATATCTTTATTTTTAGAAAATAATATACATTCCGTGAACATAAAGTTATTTAAAAAAAACAGTGTCACAAACGAAAATATTATTTACTTATTAATAACCGTTACATATACAAATAGTCCTCCACAGAATATGGCTCAAGAGCTACCAGTAATTTAAATATTTGATGTTTATACAAACTTAATCTTTCCTCCCTTTTAATAGGTTCAGGCAGTTTATTAAACAATTTGATGCAGCAATAAAGAGCGTTTTTTTCTGTTATACTTAACCTGTGTATTGGAATTTTATAATTATATAACCTGGTATTTACTATACTATTGGGCTCAAAGTTCCTAAAGAGTATTTTATTCTTATATAGAAACAGTAAGCATACTTGAATCCAGATCCAGATAATCGAGCTGTAAAAGTAGTCCAGAGATGGAAGCCCCAAGGAAACAGAACAAGAGGAAGGCCCCGTAAAAGATGGATAGACGACGTAGAGAGGGATCGTAAAACCATGAACATCAGGCAGTGGCGAAGGAAAGTATCCGACAGGGCAGAATGGAAGAACATTGTTAAGCAGGCCAAGACTCACAAAGGGTTGTAGCGCAATTAGAAGAAGACGAAGAAGAAGAAGCATTCTTGAATAAATACAGCGTAAACTGTTAAAATATTATTACTCCTAAAATGCCCTCTACATGATTCCCTACTTTTTAAGTCAAATATAACTCTGATTATTTTTTTCTGAACCAGAAATACATTATTTATGTCCCTACTGTGTCCAAAATTTATTAGACCATATCTAAATTTTGCTTCAAAATTAGCATGATACACTGTTTTTAATGAGTTACTATTCATGTATTTTTTTAGAACTCTAAAGCTGTAAATCACTTTACTCAAAGACATACATAACTGGTCAACATGTTTATCCCAACATAAAAAACTGTCAATATATAATCCTAAAAATTTGGTACTGCTGCTAATATTTAAAGTGTCATTATTTACAATAATACTGTTTGGCATATCTGAATGTGCATAATTTGTCTTAAACAAAAGAAGATCTGTTTTATTTTGATTTAAAACCAACCTATTCATAGAAAACCAGTCTTTAGCTTTCTGGAACTCTAAACTAGCATTAACGCTTAGAACAGACATGTCTTTACCACTGACTAAAATGTTTGTATCATCTGCATAATTTGTTATGCTGGAAGTAGTATTAGCCACTAGACCATGAAGATAATTGATATAGATCACAAACAGTAAAGGACCAATCACACTTCCTCGTGGTACTCCAATATTGATAGTGCTTTCAGATGAGATGCCTATTTCAGTGTTTTTATGTATTTTTACTAAATGTCTCCTATTTGCCAAGTAGGACTTAAACCAGTTCAATGCTGGTTCACGTATACCATATTTCTCCAATTTATCAAATAATAGGTCATGCACTAAACAGTCATATGCCTTTGATAGGTCCAAATAGAGACCCAAAGCCATATGACCAATCTCAGTACATTTCAAAATATCCCAGACAAATTGAAAAATCGCAGTCTGAGTTGATTTTCCCTGTTGATAACCATGCTGATTTGCACTAATAATATGACATTTTGTTAAAAATTCTGTTATTCGCCTATACATAGTCATTTCTAAGATTTTTGAAAAGGAACATAGAAGGCTAATTGGTCTATAGTTATTAATTAATTTAGGATCACCCTTTTTGTAAACAGGTGTTACTATGGCAGTTTTCAGGCACTCAGGAAATACACCAGATTTTAGTGAATTATTTATGATTGTAGTGAGAGGATTCACTATCTCCTTTATACAAAGTTTAAGGATCTTAGTGGGTATTTCATCAATTCCACAACTCATTTTGTTTTTTAAATTTTTAGTTATATCCATAATTTCAGTTTCTGTCACAGGTGCGACAAACACTGAATTTATGTTACTTGCAATGTTGTTTTTATATTCAGTGTATTGTAATTGAGATAAAGTGTTATTTAAAGTAGTATTTAAGTGGATCATGTATTTATCAGCAATCTCTTGAGGACTACCCTCTACTTTTATTGAATTTACACTTTTTAATTGACCATTAATTTCACTAACAATTTGACACATGCATTTATTTTTGTTGGCAGCTTCAGACATCCTGTTTTCATATAGCTTTGATCGTTTTGTTATTAGTTTCTTATTATATTCTTTTTTTACCTGTCTATAGGAATCATAGAATTTATGGTTAACTCTGCTCATTGTAAACAAGATGTCTAAACGAGTCTTACATTCTATTATCTCTGGATCATCTCTTTTATTAAGGCCTTTTTTACGTTGCCTAGAATCTAACTTTTTAAAAGGAAAGCACTGATTGAATATATACAGAAACTGATTTAAGAAAGTATTCCATTGATCATTTACACATTTGTAACTTAAATTAAGCCAGTCATGATTATGTAATTTACTTAAACTTTACTTTTTTTTTACTTTTTTACTTTTTTACTTTTTTACTTTACTACGTAATAAAACATGACTTATCTAAAATATCTATTTACATTGTAGAAATAAAACAAAGGTACAGAGTATTAAATTATTTTTGTAATTGTACTATAACGATAAAAAGTCTTTTCGTCTATGTTTAGAACAATATACTTTTTTTCGTGTTTTAACTTGTACGAAAGGAAATAGAAATACACTGAAATTATTTTTCGGTGTTTTAATACATATACGAGGGGATTTCAATATATACCAAGGAATTTGCAAATGCTACAAACTTCGACTGCAGGTGGATGTTTTCCTAAGTTGTCTCGTTCTAAAACGTGTTTAAAATAGCTTAATTCTTCAATACTCTTTCAGTTTAAATCATAATGTTTTTCTATAAATTTTCTAACATCAACTGCTTTTTCTTGTTTTACTTATAAAGTAAATCTTTGCCTTTTAAAACACGTGGCCTAAGTTATTTATTTATTAAGAGCGGTTTCAACATTCTATCTCCTGGGGTATTGCTGCAGAGTAATCATTTTACTCGATCTTTACGTGGTTTATGTCCACTTGGCATAAAGCAATACAGTCCCATTTCATCAGCGTTAAATACTTGATCGGCACAATTGCTGCTGCTTTATCTGCTGTAGTACTTGCTCCTGTGATCGTGATATTATAAAATGCATTTCTTTTTATAAACCAGATTAGCCCTCCTTTGCTAGCTGAAAATTTTTGATCAGCTTTTTTAAGTGGAAGTTGGTCTCTCTGACTGTTTCATTAACTCATAAAACTGAAGAGCTTTTTCCTGGATTAAATAACCACTTACAGGAATTCTTCTTTGAATTAGTTCCTCAATCCAAAATGCGACTACCCTTTCTGCTCTTTTTAATAATACATCCATTGAGAAAATTTGGCGCTTAATTTTGTACCAGAAATTAGAGATTTTCTTTTAGCAACTTTATTCTTCTTAATTGCTCTTACAGTTGATTCGTGTAAATTAAAATGTTTTCCAATTGCCGTAGATCCTTCTCCTTTTCCTAAGCGATCTAAAATTGCAATTTTCGTGTCCAATGAAATTGATTGCCTTTGCCTTGACAAGAAATTGTAAAAGATTTATTGTCCGTTTAAGAGAACAAATAAACATTGTTGACCCAGTTCCAGGTAGACAAAAACTTGTGTTTTGGAACGAATTAGAGAAGCGGTTAGTACAAGAAAAAAACATTTACGACCAGTTGTGGTCGTAACAATGATAACTTTTTATATTAAGAAGAGGAGAATTGACGGTAACATAATATCGAAGCGAGTTTAGATACCAAAAGAAACAACCTGTTTTAGCAGGCGTTTAACGGAAAACGGGATAGATAAAAAAATCGTTTTATTTGAGCTGAGATATATCGAAAATAAATAGAACATATTTTCGTGTTTTCTTAGTATTTGTAGGAAAAATAATGAGGGATTATTGGTGATATGTTAAGATAAATATAACCCTGCCCATACTCACACGACTATAGACAATTCGTCATCCCATTCTACACAACATTAATTGGCAGTTTACCATAGCATGTTACATAGATAGAAATTTCCATGTCAAAAAACAACAAGAACAACAAGAGCCACAAGAAAAAGCACTAACACAGTGCGGTATACAAAATCAAATGTTGCGATTGCCCATAAACATACATCGGTTATACTAGTAGAACTTTTAACAAACATATAGCAGAACACAAAAGAGCTATTAATAATAGAAAAACAGATTCTACATACGCACTTAACCTTATAGACCATAATCATCCTTGTAGTGATCAATTTCAAATTCTTTACAATCAAAATCAAGACCTTAAGCTAATATTTGTTAGAATCTATAAAAATTAACAAATTAAAAAATACAGACCTAATTCTTAATGATCAACTTGAGACAAACAGTTCTTCCCTTCTCAACTTATTCAGTTGAAGACTGTAAAGTGTAAACGCATACTTAAAATGGATCACTTGAGAAACTCACTTTGCCGAAACAGCTGTAGTGACAATAAATTATAATAAATTTTGTGAAAGTGTTGAAAACGAAAGTTTTCAGTGCTGTATTGTTAGTAAAAAATTTAATGAAACGTATGAAATTTAGCACTTTTTTGGAAACTGTTTATTGTTTCAACCGGTCGTACATCGGCCAATTAACTTACTTAACATAAATTAGCCTCAATAATTAACACAAAGAAGAAAAAATCCTGACAAATAAGTACCGTCATCATTTATTTAATTCGTAGAAGTGATTGGCCTATACGCACATTCGAGAATATTAAATGTTGGTGGATGTTAGTGTGCCTCTATCACATTTGGGGATTTAATATATTTATCTGGTATCTATATGACCCGACTTAATGTAGCTACTGGTTTATGTCCCATAATTTTGATTTTAAAGAGGATAAAATAAATTGCAGACAACTTTATTTAAATATAACTCTGATTTATGCTTCGTGTGGATTATCCTCGAATTTTATTTCTACTGTGTTTATATACAGTGGAAAATTTAAATGACATTCACAAATAACTAAGATTTTTTTACTTTTTTTAATAAATTTTATGTTGTCTATTCACTATCACATTTAGAACTGTCACTAATAATCTTCATCGTAGATGTAAATGTTTGACCAAATTAAATAAAGAAAAGCAAATGTCGGCTCAATGGCTGAGTAGACTGACAGACCAACTTCAAAGTATCTATGAGGTTGATATTTCGAATCACAAGATAGTGAAATTGAATCAGCCGATGGATAAGTAACACTATGAGATACAGGGTCTCATGATTTGATGAACGCTCTGTCTAGGATTCAGTGCTAGGATTCAGAGATGGATCCAACGGGGGGGGGGGGGGGGCGGTCACAGTTCAATCAGGCAAAGATCAGGAGTTCAAGACGTCATCGAAAGAACCACGACGCTTAAGTTGAACTGGGCAGGGCACTTAGCCAGAACACAAGATGGACGGTGGACAAGACGTATTATGGAATGGAGGCCCAGAAACTATAAAAGAAGCCGATGACGACCACCGACTAGATGAACCGATGATATAAAACGTGTAGCGGGAAACTGGCTACAAGCGGCCCAGTGTAGATAACACTGGAAAGAACTGAGGGAGGCCTATGTCCAGCAGTGGACGCGATTGGCTGATTTATGATGAATTCATGTTGGCTTTGAATAGTTTCCACGTTCAAGCCCAATATAAAAAGTGACCAATACCATTTCTTAGACCTTATGCTTTTTCTATAATATGAGACATTTTGATCCATTCTGTCAGTGTCTCTTATATTGGTGGTTTGAGACCCTTTCAATTTTTTTAATGTAATTTTCTTGTTGATTAACAATTTTTGGTCCCATATTAAAAATTATGTTTTTAATTTTAAATCTTATTTCAAATGAACTTAAATAAATCAGTTTTTCCACTATAGCTTTCTGTTTTCTTTTGTTCTTTTTAATAATTTTGTTCTTATTCAATAATCCGAAAATATTTGGACGAATTAACATGTTCCTACACCAAACAACTTTTTACTTACTCACAAATCTACGTAGTATACCTACACAAGCAATAAATTCATAAAAGCTTCTAGTTTATACTGGACATTTGGGTGTTTCCCTTTACATTAACATCATGCATTTTTTGTCCTGTCATGATGACCTAAAAACTCAAGTCATCCAAAAACGATTACAGAACAGGTAGGCTCGTAATTATTCCAAAAGTGCATTAGACGGAACTTTTTTTATATAAGCCTTGACACGACCCTTAACAAAAAAGGACAACGTAACTGGCCCTTTCGTCAAAATAACCGCCAATTTTAACGTTCTCTTTATTTAATAACAATAAGAGAGAGTAAAAGAGAATAAGAAACTAGATACTTTAACTTTTAATAAAGAATAAAGTAATTATATAATCATTGTGTAAATTAGATTAGATAAAATAGTTTTCTTTAAAATTATTTTTAAAATAATAATATATTTTCCAAAATAAATAGTACCCAAAATGAACGTTGTAGTTATTGATAATATAATGATATAAATGAAGTGATCTAAAGGTGTGATTTCGTTGCGATTGTCAGCGTTTGCAACCCGTCGAACCGTCATGTCTGGCAACGACGGCTAGCCGTTGTGGTTACATGTTTTGTTTAAATCGTCTGCCGTTGGCGGTGTTGTGGTCGTTTATAAAGTTGTGAACAGTGCTTTTTTAATGGATCCAGAAACATTAGCACTTAGCAGCACTCATGTTGATAAAAGATGAAAATGATGATATTCGGCGGTTGTTCTGCAGACGAGAACCAACTTAGGAGTTGTACAAATTAAGATGCCAAGAAGGTTATTTCAGCATACTCTTTGAACTACTACTACTACTATCGGTTTACAGCGTTCTCCGACGCCTTCCGACTCCTAACCGCCATTCTTTTCTATTTAACCATAGGCCTGGAGGGATTTCTCTTTCCTCTAGTTCTTTTTCAATTCCCTCTCTCCAGCTTCTTCTCGGCCTTCCTCTTTTCCTTCTCCCTTGTGGTGTCCACGTCAAAATCTGTTTCGGAATCCTGTCATCTGGCATTCTCTGTACATGGCCGTACCATAGTAACTGTTTTGTTTTTATGTCATCAACTATTGTATGCTTGACTCCCATCATTTCTCGTATTCTCCCATTTGGTATCCGATCTCTTCTTGATTTGCCTGCTGCTCTTCTCCAGAAGTCAATTTCTGTTGCTAGTAACAGTTTCTCTGTTCTTTGTTTCATTGGCCAAACTTCACTGTCATATGTGATTACACTTTTAAGTATGGTGTTGTGTATGAGTTGTTTGTTCGCTTTAGATATTGTTTGGTCCAACAGAATGCCGTTCATCATGGATATGGCTTTTCTACCCTGTATGTTTCTGTCTTTTATAGCAGCATCGAGTGTTCCATCTTGAGTTATCTTCATACCCAGGTATTTGTATTCATCACAGTGTCTAATTTCTACCCCGTCGTCTAATATAATGGACGGCTTTGTCCCTCCAATACACATGATTTCAGTTTTCTTAATGTTGACTTCGCATACTCTTTGAAACTCGACTAAATGTCAATGATGAAAAGTTGACACGCAAAGTTGACAAAATGACGGGACACGCTTATTACTACCCCGACTTGTGTAGTTATCAAAAAATAAATATTTATCCATTTCACACTAACATATGGTGCTAACCGTAAGCTCTGTTTTTTTTACTGTATATATTTTCTGTTTCTCTTTAAAGATATAAACCAGCGAATAGTGCCTCTCCACAAGCTGTTAGATGCCCATTTAAGCGCTAACCGACGAGTATTTCTAGCCATGGTCTTCGAATGACACAACTGATCGTAAGTGTCTACTCCTCCTTTTGTAGAGTTATAAAATAATACAATTTTGGGCTTGCCAGTATCTTCATCATGTACACCATAAGTATAAAATGTTGACAGCCACAGAACACCTTTTTACGGTTTTGGAAAAACTGGTACTAACATCTTATTATTACCAACTTTTTTTGTAAAAGCTTTTTTGCAAGACCTTAGGACGAAAAAGAATTACCTATGGTAACATTTTTATTGGTGCCATAGAGATTTATGCATAGGCGAAGAACATATTGGGTGGGCAAAGATTCTGATGCATCTCTTCTTCCTTTTCCCACATATGGTATTACAGAACGCATATATAAAAACAACAATTCTTCACATAATGGGTCGCACAACAAAACGATTTTTATTTCATATTTGTTCGGTTTATTTGGAAAACAAACTGTAAAAGGACATCTGCGCTGGAAACTGAGTAACTGTTCATCAATTGTCACATTTGCACTAGGAGTGTAATTAACTTCACAGTTTTCAATACATTCATTCCAAAGAAATCTTATAGGTGCAAATTTAATTTATCATTACGTTTCCTTTCGTCTCCAATTGTTTTGTCATTAAAACGAAGACAATTAATCAAAAACTCAAAACATTTTTGAGACATTGTTGCTTTAAAAATGATCATTCAAAATTGTTTTGACCATAAATCCGAGATACCCAGGTAGCTAATTTTTAGAACACTATTCATATATAAAAGACCGAATCATGACAAAATCTCTTCTCTGCTTGTAGCAGTTGTAAAACTTGGAGTTCGACTAAATTTACTAGATTGTTTATAGATTTCTTGGTTTGTATATTGAATAATGTAGTCTATCATTGAGTTACTGAAAAAGAGTTTTCAAGCCAAAATCTCTTCTGATCTATTTGAAGCGTGAATCTTTGAACGTAGTAGACGAAGCAATATGTTTTTTTGAACTGTGTGAGTATTCTTTGAGAAAAACCGAGTTTTATACCACTTATAATAGCTTTTTTTCATATATTCCTTTTCTTTGATCTCTATCTTTCTGCGAATCTTCACTCTCTTCTTCACTAACCTTTGGTTCTGCTAAATAGTATCAAAATGTTCACTGTCACTAAGCTTTTTGTCTTCATCCTCACTCCAACACTTAGATTCTGTCACTCAAATACTCAAGCATTCAAACACTTCTTAAAAGACATCATGATGACTCTTACCAGCCTCATAAGCAGTCACAATTTCTTCTAACCCAGCCTCAGTCAACGTTTTGCTTGTTAAAGTGTAGTAATTTCAATAAAAATTTTACTCCTAATTTAAATTTAAAAATTTTAACATACTTTTTATATTAATTACATATTTATATCTAGGTCGTGTAGATCATTTTATAAGAACCAATTTTTTAACATGTGTTTGGGAAAGTATGTGGTATTTATTTTCATATTTTACATTCAATATTTTTCTTTTATTGTACTATAATATGATCTAATTCAATGGCATATTCTTACTTATTTGCTTTAAAACATATTGTTTCCTTCTTCTTCTTTAAGTACCGTCTCCCGATCGGAGGTTGGATATCATCATCACTATCTTTACTCTATCTAATGCTGCTATGAACAGTTGTATAGAACTGCATTTAAACCAGTCCCTTAAATTCTTCAACCACGACACTCTTCTTCTTCCTATACTCCTTCCTCCTCATATCTTTCCCTGTATTATCAGCTTTAGCAGTTCATATCGCTGTCCCCTCATTACATGTCCCAGATAGTGTAACTTTATTATTATTATTGTGTTTATTATTTCGCCTCCTTTGCCCATTTCTCGCAATACTTCCGTGTTAGTTTTCTTCTGTGTCCATGCTATTCTTAGTATCCTTGTGTAACACCACATTTCAAAGGACTGTAACTTATTTATGTGTTCTTGCTTTAATGTCCAGCTTTCAAGTCCATATTGCAGTATCGAAAACACGTAGCATCTCAGTGCTCTTACTCTCAGTTCTAATCTAAGGTCTTTGTTGCAGAGAATTGTTTTCATTTTTACAAACGCATTTCTTGCTATTTCTATCCTTGCTCTTATTTCGGTTGTTTGATCATTATTATCTGAAATCCAGGTTCTTAGGTATTTGTATTTATCAACCCTTTCTATCGGTACATTTCCCAAATGTATGTTTGTTGGTATATTTGTTTTCTTTGTTATTATCATGTATTGGGTCTTTTTTATATTCATCTTTAGTCCATATTTTTCACAAAAACTGTTTGTTTTCTTTAACAGTAATTAAAGTTGTTCAGCAGAGCTTTCCATAATCACGGTGTCATCTGCATATCTTATGTTGTTAATAGATCTTCCGTTAATTATTATTCCTTCATTTTGAGATAGTAATGCTTCTTCAAAAATGGCTTCACTATATACATTAAATAGTAATGGGGACATAATACATCCCTGCCTAACTCCTCTCCTGATTTCAATTTCTGGACTGGGTTCGTTATCTATTACGATTTGTGCTCTTTGATTCCATTAAGGCGGGGTCCCACCAGTCACGCTGCGCTGCGCCGCGCTGTTTGTTTTGGTTCATTTGTGCGCGGAGCGAGCTTAAGCGACTAGTGGGAACGACAAGTAGCGCTGCGCCGTGCAAGTTCAAACAAGAACGAACATTATCCATTGGTTGTCGGTAAAGTAGTGTAGATCAAAGAAAAGTGCTCGTTTAGTTGGAACGGTGTTTGTGATTGAAGACCATTTTTACAGATTATTGTGTTTCTTTACTATCTTCGCGATGAGTTTTGAGCGGAATCATGAAGAAGTTGAAAAACTTATTTAGGCATACAGATACAAACCGGAATTGTGGAATCCGAAAAGCAATAATTATCATATAAAAAGTAAGAAATATGATGCATAGGTATTTATTGCAGACAATATCGGTTGTTCCGTCGCTGAAGCTAAAACAAAGATGACGTCTTTGTTGTCTTCATATAGAAGCGAAAAGGTGAAAATGAAAAAGTCAATGGGCACAGGCAAAGCTAATTTTACATTTTAATTTCAGTAGACATTGATAAATGCTTTGTTTCATCTCTTTCTTAGTACTGGTTCAATCATTGTTAACAGGTACTCGAAATCGTGTAACGACATACGACAAAAATTTTGAAACTGTCCTGCAACTAAATCACTTAAAAGATTATTTCCATTATAAACTTGTCTACTTTTAAATACTGGTGTAACCCAATAACGACGTTTCCTCCGGGTCTTTCGTTTTTCTTGTAAAAAATGGTTAATTAAAATGGTTAGTTAGCAGCACTAGCTATTGCTAATTTTGTTTTCATCGTGCGCGCGTAAATAAAAACTGGAACTTATTTGCTCCTCTAGAATCACATGCGCAAAGTTGCGCCGCTCTGTGTAGTTCTGCTCCGCGCTGCTTGAATCCCCGCCTTTAGAGGTTTGTTATTATTCGTAAGTCCCTATGGTCTATGTTTTTTGTCTTTAGAATTTGGACTAATTTATATTTTAATATTGTTTCCGGTTATTTCATAAAATCTCGTAAAATTGTTAAACTGGCTATCTCATTTATTATGGTTTAAGTACGGAGAATTTGACTTCTTTTGTTATTTTTGTGTCGATAATACACACAAAACGTGTAAAGTATCGTGTTACACTGTGACCATTGAATTGGATTGTCGCTATTCAGAAGCGTCGTATAATAGTGTTGATTTATGAGATGCACTTGTCCATAAACCACCCAACGGTTAGAGGTTCTTTCTGGCCGTCTCAAGTCTCAACACTTACACTTCACCGAGACAGCGAACAGTAAGCACCAGTCCTTCCTTCTATGCCTCGAATGGCGTCGTGACGAGCCGCGACCAATTCTTCTGCCTGCTATGAATACATCAATATTTCAAAAGGTGAGTCTACATTCTTTGTACAGACAACAGTATGAGTTCATCATCATCATCATCATCATGCAACCTCTTCTGTCCACTGCTGGACATAGGTCTCTTCCATTTTTCGCCACTCTTCACTGTGCTTCTTGTTGCCATTTCTTGGATATTCGTCTAATATCGTCCATCCGGGACGTATGCAGCCGGGACATAAATATAAACTTAAGAACGAGAATGTTAAGGTGCTATGTTTTCTCCGTTCTGCTGTACGGCATGGAAGCCTGGACACTGAAAAAGATACACATCAAAAACATTGAGGCATTCGAGATGTGGTGTTACACGTGAATGTGGAAATTACCATGGACAGAAAGAGTAACAAATCAAGATGTTCTGCTGAAGATGGGGAAGGAATGCGAAGTCATAAAAACCATACAAACGAAAAAACTGGAATATCTGGGCCACATAATGAGAGGAGAAAAGTACTCTCTGCTTAGACTCATAATCCAAGGAAAAATCTCGGGAAAGAGAAATGTGGGACGTATGAGGATTTCCTGGTTGCGAAATTTAAGGGAGTGGTATGGGTGCAGTTCAATACAGTTGTTCAGAGCTGCAGCCAACAAACTAAAGATTGCTGTGATGGTAGCCAACCTCCGATAGGAGACGGTACTGCAAGAAGAAGATCGTCCATCCAGCGTATTGGTGGTCGTCCTCTGCTGCGTTTGTCTTCTCGTGGGCGCCAGTCAATTAGTTTTCTGGTCCATCTTGTGTCTTTCAGTCGCGCTATGTGACCTGCCCAATTCCATTTTAGCTTGGCTATACGTTCGACGACATCACTGATACCTGTTCTTTTCCTTAAGTCTTGATTCCTTATTTTGTCTTTTTTTGTCACGCTGAGAATTGATCTTTCCATGCGCCTTTATGCCACTCGCATTTTTAGTGCTGTTGTTTTTGTGAGCGTGAGAGTTTCTGCTCCGTATGTCATAATAGGAAGAACGCATTGGTCAAATGTCTTCCGTTTCATAGCTATCGGAAGGTTGCTCTTAAAGATGTCACAAGCCAGTGTTATTCGTCGTTGAAATTCGCAGGTCTGGTTGTCCTTGCCTATTTGCAGTAAGAGTTAAGACCAGTTAATTTCGTAATTTATTTACAATTATTGATAGTTGCTATTTTTCGCTATTTTATTTACAGTCAAAATATTGCATTTTTCTTCATTATTATATCCTAAATTCATTTAAACAGCGACATCTAAGTTTTGTACAAAACAACATGTAATACAAGTTTTATCTTTTTTTCTTCTAATCTTCTTGAAATACACTGTAGCCTCATTTAACTATCTAATAAAATTAAAGCAATTAATTAATAAAACATATATAAACTAGTACTGTATTTATTATATCTCTTATATTTATTATGTCACGTATGATAAATGTTTTGAATGTTGTTTGTTGTTTTGTATTTAGTCAATGCACTATAAAAGTTTTATGTAGGTAGTATATGAGATAATTAAATATATGTCTATTTGATGTATATTAATAATTTTGAAATAAACGTTAAATAAATATAGTAGTCATATAAATCAAACATTTTAAAGATACTAAAAAGGATACTTAATTTGATGGAAACGAAGTTTCAACACGCTAAGTGCCAGGTGTGACCAAAGTGGTATCACTTTTTTGTTTGTTTACATGACAGGGTAAAACCACATTAGTCTTACCACAAATATAATAAAATCTTGCTGGTATACTGCCTTTACATCATTTATGTAAACAAAAATAATATGAAATAATATATGGTTAAGTGCTCGAATATATGAATTTTAGAAATAAAAGGCAGATATCGAGCACAGTTTTTATTAAATTATACCCCACGTGCAAAGATATGGCAATAATTTAATTTTTACATGAAAGCCTGTACCTTAATTTACTTTTCTACATAATTTCCGTGAATATTAAGGCACTTGTTATAACGTGGCGCCAATTTTTGAATACCCTCCTGATAAAATTCTGCTGCCTGACTTGTTAACCACTGCATCACAAATGTTTTGACTTCGTTATCGTCTTGAAGATGCTGACCGCCCAGGTGTTTCTTCAAGAGCTGGAACAAATGGTAGTCGCTGGGCGCCAGATCAGGGCTGTATGGAGGATGATCTAGAGTTTCCCATTTAAATGATTTAATGAGATCTTTGGTCTGATTAGCCACATGTGGACGGGCATTGTCATGCAGCAAAACGATACCCTTACTCAACTTGCCACGTCTTTTGTTCTGGATTGCACGACGCAGATTTTTCAATGTCTCACAATAAGACGCTGCATTGATTGTCTCATTACGAGGCAGAAACTCCACTAGCAATAGTCCTTTTCTGTCCCAAAAAACTGTGCACATGATTTTCCGGGCAGAAATTGTTTGCTTAAACTTCACTCTTTTGGGTGATGATGAATGTCGCCATTCCATGGATTGTTGTTTCGATTCTGGTATGACGTAGGCCACCCACGTTTCGTCACCAGTAACAATTTGGTCTAAAAAATCTTCACCTTCACTGTGGTACCGCTCAAAGAAAGTCAATGCACTGCCTAAACTTTGGGTTTTGTGCAAATCCGTCAACATTTTTGGAACCCAACGTGAACACAATTTCCGGTAATTCAAGTTCTCGGTAACAATGCGATACAAAACACTACGAGAATACTGAGGAAAGCAGTCGGACAATGATGAAATTGTAAAGCGTCTGTTTTCTCTCACCTTTTCGTCCACTTTCTGCACCAAATTTTCATTAACGACCGAAGGACGCCCACTCCTTTCTCCATCATGCACATTTGTGCGGCCATCTTTAAATGCTCTCACCCATTTCCTTACCATTCCATCACTCATAATGTTTTGTCCGTAAACTTCAAAGATCTCACGATGAATATCGATCGGTTTTACGCCTTTAGCACTAAGAAATCGTATAACAGCCCGTACTTCACAATCAGCGTGACTCACGATTGTTGGAGGCATCTTAAACACTGGAGTAAACAAGTATATAATGAAGAATCAGACTGTAATGGCGTCAGTGTGTAGACAAGAGATGTAGGTAACCAGCGCTCATGCGCGGAACGCTGACCGTAGCGCTGCGGCGGCGGAATCGCAAAACGGTACTTACTTAAAAAACATGCCTCGTAAATATGGTTACTAGGTGGTGCGAAAGGGAAATACTCTCTGTCAATCGTAGTAAAACACACGATACACACACAAGTAAGTATGTAAGTGTAAGTGTGTAAGTGTATTGTGGTAAAACAGTAGTAGTCAATTTCACAAGGAGATGGAACTCTTGAGCACTTGAGAAAGGCACTCTGCTGAAACAGCTGTAGTGATAAAATATTATAATAAATTTTGTGGAATTTCAGTGTTTTATTGTTAGATAAAATGAATTTCCATCAAGTAACGGTCGAATCCATCACTTATACGACAAATAGTTTAAAAATTGAAAATGCATGGGTTCAGTGGCGTATCTTTAACCCATTAGTGCCCAGGTTATCTTTTCGCAGTTTTTAATGTGATGCTACATTTTTTTTGGGAGCAGTTTAATTAAAAAACATAAAAATAAATTAATTTACTCATTCGGATTTATAAATCACTCAGTATTTGATGTTACAAATATGTAACGCTAGGAGCTAACTGGTGCAAAAATTACAAAATATATCTGTAAACAGTTCTATTTCTTTAAAAACTGAAAATAATAAAAAAGGAATTTAAACATTTTGGTTTGTGTGATAGGTAACGAAATAATTAATACAGAGACCTAAGTTACATTTTTACACATCGTGCGTGTTAAACTTTTGCAAAATCTTCCAGAACAACGTCTTCTTTTGTCGTTTGTAATTTTATCCACTAGGTGTTCCCTCCTATCATATCTAATTTCTTCGGCTACTCTTTGCGCATTAGAAGATGGAGATGGAGTCCTGCCAGTGCCTTTAGAGGGCTTTCAGACGAGGATACTGTATGCGAGATACTGTATCCGAGATACAGAATTTGCGATGGCTGCTATATCGTATTCACAGGCATGCTCGTCAGAATGAAAACAGTAGCAGTGCAGTGCCGTTATAGATTTAAATTATGGATGTAGAGGAGTGTATTATGCTGTGGTATATATTAAATAAAAAGAAAAAGAAACTGAAAAGACGACGTAATTTGTGGGTTCATCCTATTGTAGAATTAAGAGAAACCAAGGGAACGTATAATTTGCTGCATCAAGATTTATTGCAAGATCCATCGAAGTTTTTTAATTATTGTTGAATGTCTGTGGAGTCGTTTGAAGAACTACATAAAATTTTTGAAATTCAATTGAGTAAAAAAGACACAACTATGCGTAAAAGTATTTCATCAAAAGAACGGATTTCTATGACTTTAAGTTAAAGTTAAAGTCTATGACTTAAATTTAAAATAAATCTGTTACTTATCTCCAATTTGTAAATTGTTTACCTCCCCCTAAATAAAAAATGACCATATTCCTTTCACAATAATGTAGTTTTATATTCGATAAATAATCAAAATTCCAATTAGCAAACTTCTAAAACTAAACTGTATACGTATGAAACAAAATACCTATGTATTTATAATAAAAACATGTTTATTTCTTACCGTATTCATTTTGCTTTACTGCAGTCATGGCCTTAAAATTGTCGCACATTTGCTTAGAAATTTCGACCCAGCACTGCTGCTTTTTATTTCTATTGCAGTAATCTGGCGATGCTGTATCCCATAGACAGGGATTTGATTGTACCAAACAAATAAATTTGTCATTATCAAATACAGCACGCTCCATTATTTAACTATATTCAGAAAACACCTTCTTTCTTTCGTTGCTCATTCACAATTATTCGACAGAAAATCGCGCGTCTATGGAATGTGGTGCAAAAGTATTCGTGTCTGAAAGCGTTCATTTAACGTAATGTTTCTTCTGTATCTGGCATACGCATTCAGTCGTCGGCGACAGGAATAGGAGTTACAGATTTTCCTTGATATATCTCGAAATCAATGAAATAGCCCATTATACTGTATTTAGACTGTATTAATCATATGGGTTTGGCTCTTGTAGTCTTTGACCATACTTTCGTCGAAAGCCAGATCTTTTTCAGGAACAAAATACTTTCTGAATCTGTCCTTGACTTTATTTTTAAATGGCCGTATTTTCCACAGCACATCACCCTTATCAATATTTGCGTTAAAATTCAAGCGAATAAGCCTCAAAATTTACTCAAATCTGTTGCATCTCATACCATTATATACAAGTTCATTTCTAGTGTCAAAACTTTGCTCCTAATACATACGCTTGCTGGGAAGATTATTATAATCACTAATAATCAATATAGCAATGAAACATTTTATTTCCTCTGATGAGACTCCTGGGTCGGGTAGGTTCTTGAAAGTAATATATTGTTTT
Source organism: Diabrotica undecimpunctata (assembly GCF_040954645.1). Taxonomy (NCBI): domain Eukaryota; kingdom Metazoa; phylum Arthropoda; class Insecta; order Coleoptera; family Chrysomelidae; genus Diabrotica; species Diabrotica undecimpunctata. Next base: position 21,794,517 of record NC_092806.1, on the reverse strand, counting down.
GTTTCCTATACCAGGAATAAAATGATTTCTTCATCTATGAACATTTCTAATATATCAACAACTAATTTGTTTTCAAACAGTGAATAATCTGACTCAGGAAATTGTTTCTCGTTATATGTGAAATCTCCCGAAAACCAATTCCGGCATTCAGAAACGTTTGGATATACCATATGAGCAGGTTTATTATCAGTAGTAATATCCCTAGGACATTGATAACAGACGAGATAATTTCATGACAATCGAAAGCTCGTTCCTTGGTAACAGCACGAAGCCGAAGGCTGAGTGCTGTTACCAAGCAACGAGCTTGAGAAATTTGTCATGAAATTATGAGGCATTCATCAATGTCCGAGGGATATTCGGCGGATAATTTTTCGAAAAAAAAATCATAACTCAACATAACGAAACATTTATTTATTAAAAGTACAGTTAGTGAAAGTAAAATTATTGTTAACATTTATACTTTGAACATTCTCATTGCCGAAACGTGACATTTTGAAATTTATTTTTATGAAGTTGTCAAACTGGATCGTGTTGTCATAGGGATTGAAAATTGCACTGAATGCAATTATCAGTCTAATGTTGACATAATTGGGTGAAATTGTTTCACATGACACAAAATGACGAAATTTGAATGGTTGTTAGAACAGTCGAAAAATTATCGATATTATTTGTCAAAGAAATGTTACCTTCTGTCGATTCTGACTGTTGAATAGGAATTTCTTTTCCTAGTATAAGTCCATCAGCAGTTCCAACTTCTGCATCGGCTAGTAGTTGACGTTTGCTCTAATTGTCAAAATCTCTGCTCACGTCCTCATCTCCGGAATCCTCATCCGTCAGAGTAGCCGGATTAGGTGGCTCTATATAAATTGCCTCTATAGAGTCATCTATCTCGTCGTATTCTCCAAAAACTATATCAATAGCTTCTTGAACAGTCAGATTTACCATACCATACAATGGAAACAAAACATATCATATATTGGTACGAAATAACTGGAGAATATGCTTACATTACAACCTAGCGTTACAAATATGTACCAGTTAATTTCCTAACCGAACAACTGTTTTATTTGAAAAAATATCAAAGCTTTTTACACAAAAAATATGTATTTATATTTTTTTATACTATTTGTTTTCTAATATTAACTTTATTATACAAAATAAGTTACTTACTCTTTCTTTATCAACGAAGTCCATTATTTGAAGCTTTATTTCTTTCGTTAAAATTCGTGTACATCGCACATTTACAACGATGTAAACACTACACTTTGTCTCAAAGTGACTAGTCTGTACAGGATAAGATATGCAATTCTAACCTTATGGGAATTTCACCAAGACGTTGCCAGTTTTATGCAGTGAGCGATGGCGTTCTCTATTGCCTATCTTTCAAAATAAACGGAATAAACCAGGAGTTCTCAACGTATAATTTTATGTAATTTACAAATATCATTTGCTAATAATTTTACATACTACTATACATTATTTGTTTCTAGTAGTAAATTATCAACTTTTATCTATTAGTAGCAGTACTATAATAAAATGTGCATTAAATAAACATTTGTTTCAAAGTTTAAAATAATTCCGATAATTTCTACTAACTGCCAAATTTAAAATGTTATTTATGTCCCTGCTGTGCTAATTACTGCCATAATGTGTATGGAATTTGTAATTTTGGTTGATATCAACTGCAAATACTTTCTTCTAAGTAAGTTACTCAGTAATTAAGAAGCAATTAGAGTAATTCTTGTACATGTTTAAAAGCTTGATACATCCAGGGCCTTAATTAGTCTTTATTTGTTCTTCGAAGCGCGTAAACATATTCGAGTTACGATTATTTGTACCATCTTGGATGTACTGTTACTGTTTTGTTATTGTTATTATTTGTTGGTGGCTGTTGTTGTAATTTGCTGTTGGCAATTATTGTTATTTTCTGTTGTTGACTATTGTTATATTTGACGCCGAATTTTTACAGCAAAATGGAGGAAATTTTTCAATGGAAAAGCTCTGAAACTTTCAGACAAGCAGGCACTAATGAATATTATTAATTATTATCTTAATCAGGATAACAACGATTCTGTGTCAAGTGTAATTAGAAAAGTGTCAGAAATGAATGGTGTTTGCGAAAAGACTCTGTTTCACATACGACAGGAATATTCATCACCTGCTGGATTACAATATCCAAAGAGCAGGCCCAAGAAGCGAAAGGTTGGTAATTCTCGTGACAACAAGTACGATGAAGGTGTCAGGGGCCAAATTCGTAGAACGGTTCATCAATTTTTTCGTGGCAACATACCACCAACAAGAAACACCATATTATCTGTTGTAAATGTCGAAAAAACTTTACCCAACTTTTCACGGGCCACGCTACATCGCTTGCTGAGTGATATGGATTTTGTGTTTATAAAACGTGGCAGAAATTCAATTTTGATTGAAAAACAGAAATCATCTCGTGGCGTCATCGTTATTTACGCGCAATTCGTAAATATCGTTCAAAAGGATACAACATAGTGTATTTGGATGAATCATGGGCAAATATCGGGCACAGTGTGAAAAAAGAATGGGTTGATAAAACAATTACATCTCATCGCGATGGTTTTGTTTGTGGTCAGACAACAGGATTAAATGTTCCAACAGCTCGTGGTGCACGGTTCGTTTTATTGCACGCAGGATCTATCAGTGGATTTGTTGATGGAGCAGAGCTCACGTCTTTGGCAAAGAAAAATACTCAGGACTACCACGATGAAATGGATGGACCGACTTTCGAAGATTGGTTCGAAAATAACTTCTGCCAGAAAAAACTGTTGTGGTAATGGACAATGCCTCCTATTACAGCAGAAGGTCAGAACAAATTCCCAACAGTTCAACACTAAAAAAAGATATTTAAGAATGGCTTTTGTCAAAGGACCTATTTTTTGAAGAAGACTACCTAAAATGCTAGTTACTTGATGTAGTCAAGGCCTTCAAAGCAAAATATGACAGGTACATAATAGAAGATATTCGAACCATCGAAATGGTTTGGGGTGAAGTGAAACCGTATATAGCTGGACGCAACGCGAATTTTAAAGAAGCTGAAATGCGAAATTTAATTACAGCAGCGTACCAGATCATTACGCCAGAGAAATGGAAAAACTACGTAAACCACGTAATAGCAACAGAAAAAAAATGTGGGAAATTGACAATTTGTTGGATGCTATCGAACCAATTATTATAAATATAAATAACGGACATAGTGATGACGGTGACGATAATAATGATGATGATGATGATAGTGAAGCAGAAACTAAATTTGACAGCGATTGACAGAAAAAGGAACTAAAAATAATAGTGTACAATTACGATTACTTACACACGAAATTAAATACAATGACTTCTTTTATTTTCAACTTATTTATTAGTTTTATTTTCGGATATTTCTAAGTTTTGTTACTGCCAACATATACAGTGCGGTTTTTAAAAGTCCTTCCTCCTTTAACTTTTGAACGGAACAATACATAAATAAAATTTTTCTTTATATTTTAGTTTTATTTTATTCGATTTTATTTAAATCTATAAACAAATGGTTTGTATCGCTAGCACATACTGTAGAATTAAAAACAAACTGCTTGTGTGACATAAATAAAAGGCACTTCTTAATTTCTATTTTATTTTAATTTAACCCAAGTATGTTGTAGCAAATATTATTTATGTTTGAGAACCACTGACAAAAGGAAGCCAGGCAAGGTCGTTAGTGGGCATTAATACCAAAGAATATAGACGCTTAAGCGTCTATATTCTTTGTTAGTACTTAAGCCACCCTCAACACAAAAGATGGATTAGGCTAAGTAGTAAGAAGTGACGTTTATTTTAATACAAGTTTGCAAAGAAGTATGGCATCGATGTTATGCATTTACCCTGTACAGACTAGTCACTTTGAGACAATCTATAGCACCTTCTAACCTGTATTCAACTGAAAATTTGCGACGTAGGCGATAAAGGATCTATTTAGATGGCACCACTCTGCCGTTACATAATCGTAACGCTAGGAACTAATGTGTTAATATATTAGAGGTATTATTATAAAAAAAAATCGGTTGCCTGTAAAGTCGGTTTTACGGGCGAAGATTTTACGTGACAACGTCTTTTTCTCGGTAGAATATTTATTGATATGAATATTATTAAATTGCACAATAGTTGTTTGCAGTTGAAACGCGCTGTTTCTTCTCAATCGACTGAATTACGATTGATTGCAGAGTGATTTAAACTAATAATTTACTTAACACTATCAACATTTGTCAATAGTATGACATAACCTATAAACTCAGTTTCTCAACTTTTGTGTCAATCTAACAATTAATCAATCAATCATAGTTTACGATAATGAAATATTAGTGTACAATTATTTACCTTTATTGTTGTAGTTGTTGTAAATGACGAATCTAAGCACTCCACATTTTCACTACAGACACAGCTGACGATACTTTAACCACACGTGTGAACTTGTATTATGACGCTTTCTCGGTTTTCCAACGCCAAGAACGCTCGAGAAAGACAGAGACACAAGCACGCACCGATTCAACGCGCCTAATTCTCTAGTGCTGCGCGCGCAGCGGACCGATCATGTTTGAGTGAGAGAGAGACGCAAGGCATTCGCCGGTCCGGCGGGTCTCTCTCTCGTTCGGTGACTCATCGTAACAGACGTGAGCGGGCGTTACACTTTTTCATGAGTGACTCCGAGCCACAACCTAATTTAAGACGTTGTCACGTTAAAAACTAAAAGAAAGAATTACAATTTAATTGTTACATATGCATAATATAGCCATATCATTCAGCGAAACATGAAAATGAATAAAACTTATTCTTATTCTATAGCGGTAGAAAATAATCTTCATACGTAAATGTACACTAAAAACAAAGAAATCCCCAACTATTGTATTGTATATTGTATTGAATGTATACTAATTAATTTAGGTAATGTGATGGTAATTGTATTTATCGATTAAAACAATAAATATTGTTGTGTCCACCTGTTCAATCATTAAAAGCTAAACTTCTATCAGGTATTTAGTTACTGTCTTCAAAGAAATAATGTTTAAATTTCCAAAAATAAGTGATGTTAAATTGTTAAAAGCAGTACATAAAATTGGAGGTTATTGTGCAGTTTGTCCATTAGAAACACACACTTGGACTTCAAAATGTTACTCAGTGGCAGTTATCGTGCTTTTACTGTTGGGAATCAAGTATATGATCTTTCTAACTGATTCACAAAAAGACGCTCTTAACATTCAAACGACAGATTTGGTAATGACTTTTGGGTTACTTCTATCATTTTACTTATCAGTGCTGGTGTTTACTTATAGCATTCTGAAGGATGGAAAGAAATGGCAATTATTTTTTAAATTAATTGATAAATTGAATAAAAAAATATCTCGAATAGAAGAAAGATATTTTTTGTTTAAAATAATATTTTTTTGTATACTGAATTTATTTGTTCTGATTTTCAATATTTTGACTAATGGCGACTTTGATAGGGATATGGCCTCTTGGATAATTTCCATTATATTTTCTTTTTTGCCGATGACTCAAATTTTGGGAACTGTTATTTTAATTTTGACAACTACAAGAGTAGTATCGACGAGATATAGTTTGCTAGACAAATTTCTAAAAGACCAGCTATTCAGAACACTTAATCAGAAGCAAACTCTCCGAGACTTTAAAAAGCATCTTAGAGATCTGCATATGACCGTAGATACTTTTAATAAAATTACAGGGAAGAGTGTGTTAGCGTTATTTATCTTAGCCTTTATGGGTGTGATAACGGTTTTAGATTATGCTATATTATATTTTACTTCACCTTCACTAGATACGATAAGATTGGGTCAATTTGCAGGAGGTATGGGACAGATCATTATAGTAGTCGTAAGTGCCTAAATTTATGCAAATTTTTGTAAGCCGTATTGTATGTTACTGTTTTTTCAAAACTGTATATATTATAGTTTACCTGTAGTATACAGTATGATGCAAATGTGTGGAATAAATTAATTATTTCAGACACAGACGACTTTTCGACTTTAAAAAAAAATCTTAAAACACGTCAATTTTAATTTTTGAATGGCCATCAACTGCTATATATGTGTTGGACAGTACGTCATCAGTGTCGGCGTAATGACGTAATCGACGATTTTTTTAAATACAAACCGAGGTCACGCGACAGCTCATTTGAAAGGTCTCTTTATCGCCTTTGCAACGATATAATAATTTGAATATTTATTTCTACAGAGTTAACCAAAACTGTTGGTTTATTAATACAATTAACTTACAATAAATGTTTACTTAAATACAATTAAATTACAGCAAATGTTTACATTGAAGACCTTCAGCAATAATATAATGTAAAAGATGGGCAATCAATTCTTTCCTAACGTTTTCGATGATTTCAGGTGCTATTTGTGCAATTTCCGTTCTGATGCGCTCCTTCAACCCTTCTACATTATTCGGTCGATTTTGATACACTCTGCTTAAATATCTTCACAAAAAAAGTCTAACGGAGTCAAATCTGGAGACCTTGGTGGCCATTCGATGGGCCCCCTTCTACCTATCCACCTGCCTGGGAAAACGTTATTAAAGTAATTTCGTACCTCAACGCCGTAGTGTGGGGGTGCCCCATCATGTTGGTACCACAAATCATTTCTATTTGGTAATAGCTGATTCAGCTGTGGCAACAATAATCCTGAAGAAATTCGAGATAACGAGAAGCAGTTTTTTCTCAAACAAATATGGCCCTACAATTTGATTGTTTATAATGCCGGCCCAAAACATTTACCTTCTCTGGAATATTGTGTCCTATACTCTTTCATCCAATGTGGATTTTCACTTGCCTAGTATCGATATGTCTGGCGATTTACGTGACTGTCCAGCATAAAAGACGTTTCGTCAGAAAAAAGTACCTTTTGTATGAAACTCTGATCTCTGTTACATTTTTCTATAACGGTTTCGCAGAATTCGATTTTTCTATATAAGTCATCTTTTAATAGCTCCTAAACCAGATGTACTTTGTATAAATGCCACTTCTCCTTTTTAAGCACATTTAGTTGATTGGTAGACATTATTATCTAGTGCGACCTGCCTGGACACCATACCCAGAACTGGTATGGTGATTTTCTTGAAACGCCAGTACAACGTCCAGTTGATTGGATTCGGATTTTGATTTTCTACCACTTCTGGGAAGATCTTTAACATGGCCCGTTTTGCTAATTTTTTTTTAAATTTAACTTACTTTAAATAAATTACGAACTTCTGCTCGAGTCCTCGCTCTATCTCCATAACCAATCATGAAAATATCGAGTCGTTCTGATTCTATTAGTTTCGTTTTTGTAAATGCTGGTATTAATGTCGACAAAAAACTCGAAGAGTAAAAATTCGACGCCTATTATTTGACTGACTCACAGATCATTGACAAACAAAGACGAGTCAATGACAATATTAATTTAAATATTTTTAAAAAATTACTTGGAATATCACCATAATTAATTTCAGATTATAATGTAGCATTGTTTATTATCAATGTATTGTTTTTTCGGAACCTGCAAAAAACATTATTTTGTTTTATTCCCAGTGGCGTTCCTTAGTGTATTTTAGTTCAGTAAATGAATATTTTATTGTAATATATATATATATATATATATATATATATATATATATATATATATATATATATATATATATATATAAAATAAAGTTTTATTTTGAGGTTGCAGTCATTAATAGGGCAGGAAAGTAAAACTCTTTGTTCTTTAATCAAGCTTTCGCAAAATTTATTTGCTTCTTCAGGATATGCTAAAATATGGTATCAGTAAATACAACGAAATTAGAACTAAATAGCATTGTATAAAACTAGTAAAAAAACTTACAACATGAGGTTAATCCATTAAATTTTCAAATTTGCAAAACATTAAAACTTAACTTATTTTAAAAATTATACAGTTATGTAAGTACAATATTCCAATTTAATTCAATTTTGTAAATTGAATTAAATTGGAAATTAAAAATTCAATATTGTACTTACATTACATAACTGTATAATTTTTAAAATAAGTTAAGTTTTAATGTTTTGCAAATTTGAAAATTTATTGACTTAACCTCATGTTGTAAGTTTTTTTACTAGTTTTATACAATGCTATTTAGTTCTAATTTCGTTGTATTTACTGATACCATATTTTAGCATATCCTGAAGAAGCAGAGTTTTACTTTCCTGCTCTATTAATGACTGCAACCTCAAAATAAAACACTTTATTTTACATAACGTGTCAGTCAATAATACCTAACTACTTTATATATATATATATATATATATATATATATATATATATATATATATATATATATATATATAATCAAAATCAATATTATAAAAGAGTTTGGTTGAGATTACATCACAGTATAATATGTTCCTTTTCAGTAGTCTGATTTCTAGCTCTCAATAGCAATGTCACGTGCCACTGGATCAGATTAGTTTGGGAATCAAATTTTCTTACAGCATACTCGAACCCGAAGTTATTATCAGTAATGCATTCTGCTTAACACATTAGTTCATATTCTCTGGATTAGTGTTGCCCAAAATCGGTCTTGGTCTTGCAGTCTTGGTCTTGTTCTTGCGTTTTCGCAAGACCAAGACCAAGACCAAGACCGCCTAATTTTAGCAAGACCAAGACCAAGACTGACCGTGCAAGACTTACGCAAGAACAAGACTAAGCCTGCGAGACTCTTGCGTCTTGCAGTTAGGACGAAGTGTCGTTTTAGCGAGTATTGTAGTTCGGGTATATGCTTAAAGACTCTATGAGACGCAAAAAAATATGTAATAAAAATTTGAAAAACTGGACTTATGCGCATTACGAACAATACCATAAACATACATCAAAATCATCAATCAAAATATTCATTAAAAACAACACATTTGACACGTGCTCAGAGGTCATAATTACAATGTAAAAATAAAATATTTGATACATTCTTTTCCAGCATACGACTTCTTCGCTCTGAAATTAATTGTCCAGATTTTGAGAATAGCCGCCCTCTAATCATAAAATAATCTTGCATTGCTACACCGAGAGTATAATCGTAAATTTGAAGAGTTTTTGCAATAGTCTAATGGGTAACTGCAAGACTTGCAAGACTCTTGCTGCAAGACCAAGACCAAGACCAAGACCGGCAGTGCAATACCAAGACCAAGACCAAGACCAGGTGTATTGCCGCAAGACCAAGACCAAGACTGTCTAAGTCTCGTCTTGTTCTTGCATTTGGGCAACACTACTCTGGATATTTTAAGAGGTAGAAATATGTAAATGTTAGTAAGTAATCTTTTTGTAACACTAGCATCAGCGCAAAGAACGAATATGGCACATCTGAAAAAGTATTTATTCGCCGTTTTCCCTGTTAAGCTAGATAATTGAAAACAAGCGATTCCTTCGAAGATTTTGAATGCCTTAACCTAATCAGATGCCAAAGCAGCTCCTTCTGCGATTTGTTCCAAACATTTATTTGACACCCAATATCTTTTGATTATCCAATTGATAAAAGTGTGCCTCTTGTTCAAGATACTTTTCGGCTTCTTGGTTATTATAGTCCTTTTGCAATCATTCTGACGTTGCTTCACAATTTTTAGGCCTTCTTTTTACACCTTTATAGCCATTCCAGTTTCACAATTTTTATAACAATTTGCCGCTTCGATGTATTCCAGAGCAGCTTCAGTAAATTTTTTAGCTTTGTAACGAAGATTAGCAGTATCCATAAATGCCGAACCACATTGTTTTCATTTTTTAACCATTTTGTATAAACGTAAACTCATCACCGATTAGGATAAATACCCTCTTACATAATACAAACTCATCACCGCCATAAAAGTAGGGATTTTAAAATAGACCCCGAGAGATTGGTAAACTCATCACTGGCCTACCTGCACCCCGTGGCAGGTATAGACCATAAACCCCTTGCAAACCGCTAAGATTTGGTAATTTGACAGAATAAATGTAAAGCTATTTTCTTGTGGCATGTTAGAGTAATTACTATTTAAATGGGAATAAGCCACAATTAAGGGTTCAAATACGATTATTGACGTTTTATTTTCCACTTCAGAAATCGTTCTCAAAATACAAACATTAGTAAATTGTAAACAAAAATTAGTAAACATAAACAATTTAATAATGTTTGTATTTTGAGAACGATTTCCGAAGTGAAAATTAAAACGTCAATAAACGTACTTGAACCTTTAATTGTGGCTTATTCCCATTTAAAAAGTAATTGGAATAAATCTAAAATAGATGTATTAAATGCAAATGCAATTCATTGGTTTTTATTTGGGAATTCCACAAAACTATTGATAGCTATCTAAAACTATACGAAAATAAAAATTTCTCTTTATTTGCCCTTGTTTCTTTAACATGGATAAAGTTCATTCGTTCAGCAAATTCCCATCTGACAACAAACGCACGTGTTGATATTCGCTGTCTCATTCGTCAAGAGGCTATTAAATATAATTTATTGCCTTAAGCCAGACAGATTCTCATGTTACAGATCCAAACTTGCCAGCATGTTTAAATTCAAATTGTATCGTGTTGATTTTTAAGTTAATATATTGTGTTATATTTATGTTATAGTTATTGTTAAGTCATTTACTGGTCGTGTTATTTTTTAGAGTTTAATTTAATTTAATTTAATTGTGATTTAATGATTAAATTTCAAGAAATTCTTACACTAATAGTTTCAAAAGTAAATATTTTTAAAAATCATAGAATACACATCAGTACGACCCTATTTGGCTTTCACGTGCTTCTGTTGGCAATTGGGAATATGTAAAATGAATGTAGTTTAGTGAACTGCCCATTGATTATGTTTTGAACCACAATTTCTACGTTTCGTGAACGATGGTAGAGTGAAATTCCTTGTATATTTAGAAGTTTATATCTAAACACAAATGTATATCAATATTGTTCTTTAAAGTTTGTTAAGAAAAATTTATTTCTCTTGCTAGATATTTGGATGAAAATTGATTAAAAATTGAAAAATTTGATAAAAAAAAGTACCAGGATTTGAAAATAATTATATATGTAAAACCATTGAATTTATTGGCAATATCAGGTAAATAGGTAAGGTCTCATTTAGTACAAATAAATTAATGAACATTGCACTCTTTTAATAAGTTTTGCAATACCAGCTGAAGATCCAAATATTTTTTTGACTTAACCATAAATGAATCATTTTTATAATTCAATAAAGTAATTTTTAACATAAAACGTAAAAATATGCAAAGAACTTTTGAGAAATTTTAAAACTAAGAAGACTTTGTTTTATGGAATAAAGTCCAGTTGTCTGAAAATGACCAGTATGTGTTTGTATTTCTAATTATTTTAGTTGCGGAAAATATTTTGCACTTCAACTTGAGACACAATCACGTAAGCGACTTTCGAAAACTAAGCCATCAAGTCATCAGCATTTCCTGCAAGATGAAAACTCAAGATAACTTATCGAAGAAGCCATAAAAATCATTCACCAAAAGATTGTAACTTCTTCTTTCAAAGAACACTTGACAATAAAGGACATCTTTTGTATTCGGAGGAATATGAGCAACGATCGTTTGCCTTTTAATGCCACGTGTACCAGAGACAATGGGGACGCGCATCAATCAGTCCGACAGATGAAACTAAAGACGGACCGTGATAAATGTTTTGTGTTGCATAACGACTCGCAACAAAATATTATTATTTTTGACATTTTTGAAGATTTACATTACTTGGCGAAAGCAGAGGCATATTACATGAATACATTTCAATATGCTCCAAAATTTTTCTTGCAATTATTTACCATCCATAGCTTATTACGGATAGACACCTACGTCACCATCTTTACTTAATTAATTCGTTGCTCCGAAGAAGTGTGTGTGTCGTTTCAAATCCATAAAGACTTGTGGCTGATTTTGAAATTTCGATTCACAAATCACAAGGCCGTAATTGCCGTTCGGCCAACTGCTAAGCGAATTGGCTGTTTATTTCACTTGTCTCGTGAATATGATTGTTATTTGGCTTGCATAAGCATTTGGATTCATTCTCTCATAAGAAATAGATTTCTAATTAGTTAGTAAGTTAGGGAATATTTTCGATATAAGCGGAAACGGCACATGCTCATAGATATTTTCATTATAAAGCTCACCATCGACAACCTATGCAATTTTCAGGTCTCGAAACCGTTTAGATTGGCAGGACATCTAATAGGCCACACCGTAAGAAACCCGATATTAATATCTATTTTAAAGCAATTTGGTTAAAATAAGTTCTGAATTTAATAAATTACCACATAAACGAGAAGTGTAACAGATAACAGACAATCTTCCGCATTAGAAACCAGCGCCTTGGGTCAAAAATGCTGGTGATGAGTTCACCTATCTCCAAAGGATGCCGGTGATCAGTTTACTATATCTCGGAGGGTCTAAAAATTTCATGAGGGACTATATAGTGATCAGTTCGTACACGTCTACTATTTTAAACAGATTCTCGGCTCTTTTGTAATATTCCATTGACTCTTCCGTTCTATTTGTAGACCGCGAAAACAAATTTTGTAAGAAATCTGCTGATTTTACCCTTCTCTGAGCTTCTTCTCGAAGTTGTAATGCTTTGAATTCGATGTCTATCATTTTTATCACACAAATTTATTTTAATAAAAAAGTATATTAAAATTAGTCCTACATTTCCTTTTCATCCAACTAGAGAAGACTTTCGACTATCATCATTTTGCCTATTATAAAAAACATCGTTCAACCATTTGACAATATTTTTTTACTACAGTCTTTAAAGTCTTTACTAGTTATTTACAGAAAGATTTCAGTGATCATTTCTTGAATAGATATTACTTTTCTGCAAAAAAATTTTAAAAGAATATCAAGTCATTTACATTGTCAGGAGTGACAAATGTAATGGTACAGTTGCAATGAGTTCGTCTACAATCCATAACGTTTCTTGTTGTTTTGTGCATTTGCAATGGTCATGAATTTCGTCTTTTTGATATTTAAAGTAAGTGCGGCTTCTTAGCTACTACCTATAATCTTATTTATCAAGATCTGCAATTATTCAAACGACTATGAGATTACTAACGTATCATCGGCATATCTGATGTTATTTATATGTTCTCCGTTGACTTTAATTAATTCCACTTGATGTTTACTTTAGTGATATCTGAACTATTTCTTCTAAATATAGGTTAGAGAACAGTGGAGAAGGTATGCATATCTGTCTTACCTCTCGTTGTATTTTCATTCCTTCAGATAGTTCGTTGCCAACCTTTACGGATACTTCTTGATTAAAGTAAAAGTTTGATATATATTTCTAATATCTTCCATATCCAGATTTTTATCTGGAAGTAGCTGTAAGATGATGAAAATTAACGGAGATGATGATGAAAATTAACGGAGAAGAAACAGATCACATAAAAATACTACGTGGAGTTAGACAGGGATGTATCCTATCACCATTGATATTTAATATGTACTCAGAGGCTCTTTACGGAATAGACGAAGGCATCCTTCTAAATGGTGAAAGAGTAAACAGTGTTAGATATGCCGACGACACCATGGTGATAGCAGATAGTTTAGAGGGACTTCAGAGGCTAATGGACAGAATAAACGAGTACAGTTAACAGTACGGACTAAACATTAATACCCACAAAACGAAACAAATGATTATCAGCAAGTAGAATATAAATAGGGCTCATCTATACATTAATGGGACGCAGATAGAGCGAGTAAAACAGTATTGCTACCTGGGAACTATTATAAACGAACAGTGGAGCAATGTACAGGAAATAAAGTGCCGCATAGGAAAGGCAAGAACGGTCTTTAACAAAATGAGTGCCATCTTCAAAAGTCACAACATATCCCTAGATACAAAAATGAGACATTTGAGATGCTATGTTTTCTCTGTGTTGTTGTACGGGGCGGAGGCATGAACGCTCACAGACACCACTATTAAAAAACTTGAAGCATTTGAGATGTGGCTTTATAGAAGAATGCTGAGAATATCATGGACAGCAAGGATCACGAACAAGGAAGTTCTGGAAAAAATGAAGAAGGAACCAGAGATTGTGTTTACGATCAAACGCATAAAATTGCAATATCTGGGACACGTTATGAGAAATCAGCACCGTTACTCCCTGCTGCAGTCTATATTGCAAGGTAAAGTCAAAGGTAAGCGCGGACCCGGTAGAAGGAGAATATCATGGCTGCGGAATTTAAGAACATGGTTTAAGAAAACCTCAACGGAGCTGTTTCGAGCCACAGCGAGCAAGGTCATGATTGCCAATATGATTTCCAACATCCGAAACGGATAGGAACCAGAAGAAGAAGAAGCTGTAAGAGGTTATCACGTAATACTTTGTCAAATACCTTACATTTTTGAGCCAATACAATGCAATAAATTTATGAATGTCGACTTAAGCCATTCTTTTGGAATGACGTCTGTATCGTATATTATGATGTATGAATCTTTTGATACATCTATTTGATTTCTGCGAATAATTTAATAATATCTACTGGAATTTTGTTAGGACCTGTAGCTTTATTATATTTTATAATTTTAATTCATGCAAGGCTTCTTCTTTTATTATACAGTTTCTCTACTGTTACATAGTTCTATGTTTTCTGTTTGCCTTCCATCTTTAAATACTTTCTGTATGTATTGTTGTGAATTTATTAAAAGGTTCAATATTTATAACACTTACGAATTTAATTTATTTTTTTATTTATATTAATTTATCTTACAATAATTTATATATCCGAATGTAACAATTAAAATCGCAAGAGCGTCTTCAAAATCAACTGACTCTTCCATGAAAGCTCCGTTATTATATATCAAAACACAGCCGGTCGAGAATTCAGCTGATTATACTAGAAGGCCAATCCGGGTCATCGTTTCGACCGTTTTCTTTCAGGTAAATTTCTGCCAGCTGCTAGAAGGATCTAGTACAATCTACAACATATTAGTGAATAAAAACATGTTTACAGGTTTTTAATATGACTCATATTTTTACGTAACAGTATTGTTTCCATCCTTCTAATTTCTTGATGTTCTCTAGGATAATTTTAGATTTTTCATTTAATAGGATACTACTTTGGTTTGTTTTTCGTATGCCAGCCAGTTCTTTTACCTTCCTATGTAGGAAAGTCTCCATCAAGTAATATACTCTTAACAATTTTTCAAATTATTCAAATTATTCAAGAGAGACGAGCGGAAAGCAAAAAAATAACCAATTGTTCTTCTTTGTTTTTTTTTGGTCTGTTTTAAACAAATAAGCAAAATTCAAACAAATAATCTTAGGAAGTGTCAACATCCGTTCCAACACGTCTCCCCTTCCAAATAGATACCAAACAGTTTCGTGACCGTTTTAAAACTGCACAAAAATGGCGCCATGGGACAAACCTATTGTCTGCTTGGTAAAATACATGCTTCATGCTTCGCATGTCTGACGTACCGATCCGATTCACTTTTGCGACATTTTGGCTGACCAGGGTATTCTTAGCACCCTTTTCCCACTTAACGGGTGCCCGGGACTGAAGGTTATTTTGGGTTTTCAGCCATTGTGGTGTCCTGGGCACATCCTTACGGATCTTTATCGTGGTATTCATCCCGTGGCTTTTCAAAATTTAATGCTGGTAACTAATTTATCTCTTCCGTCTTCGGAGTCAATTTCTCAGCTCCAGGGCAATGAAGTGCCCTATCACTTGTCGGTTCTTCCATCTGTAGCTGTTAACCAACAAGTAGGGATTACTTATACCGGTAATAGTTGGGTTAATCAAATATAATATTGAAAATATCAAGCCATATAGCCATGACATTCAGTGAAATATGAATTATTTAATCCGTGGCTTGGTAATCACCATACTAATTATTCTACTCCCTAGAATATTTAAAATTAAAACAAAATTCAAGATAACATAATGATAATAAAGAAAAGTTATTTACATATTATAGCAGTAGAAATGGCCGCCATAATATGTAAATGTATCCTAAAAACAAAGAAATGTCTTATTTGTGTAGTGAATGTGTATTAATTCATTTCTTTAATCTACTGTAATGGCATTTATCGATTAAAAGAATACATAGCGGTATATCCATCTTTTCAATCAGTAAAAGCTAAACTTCTATTCCGTATTTAGGTATTATCTACAAAAATATAATGTTCGAAGTTCCAAAATCAAATGATGTCAAATTTTTAAGAGCAGTACATAAAATCGGAGGTTATTGTGCAGTTTGCCCATTAGAAACACACAATTGGATATCAAAATGTTACTCATTATTAATTATCCTAGGTTTGCTGTTGGGAATCAAAACTGTGATATTTAGAACAAATTCACAAAGAAACGTTCTTAACATGCAAATGACAGATTTTGTAATGGCTGCTGGCATACTTCTGTCATTTAGTTTAACAATGTTGTTGTTTGCATACAGCATTCTGAACGATCGAAAGAACTGGCAATTATTTTTCAAATTAATTGATAAAATAGATAAAAGTTTTTCTGGGAAACTAGAAATATATTTTTTGGTTAAAATAATTTCTTTTTGTGTACTGAATTTGTTTATTTTGATTTGTCCTATTTTGACTGATAGGGAAATTTTTACAGATTTTACCGCTTGGATACATTCCTTTATATTTGGTTTGTTGTCAATTACTCAAAATTTGGGAATTGTTATTTTAATTTTGACAACTACAAATATTCTATCGACGAGATATAGTTTGCTAAATAAATTTCTGAAAGGACAAATATTCGGAAAACTTAATCAGAATCAAGCTCTCCGCGACTTTGAAAAGCATCTTAGAGATCTGCACATGGCCGTAGCTACTTTAAATAATATTACAGGGAAGAGTGTATTAGTGTTAATGATCTTAGCATTTGTAGGTGTGCTAGCCCTTTTAGATTTTTCTATATTATATTCCAGTGCACCTTCACTAGATTTGGAAAAGATAGGTCAAGTTACAGCAGGTATAGGGGAGCTCATTATGATAGTCGTAAGTGCCTGAATTTATGCAAATTTGTCTTAGTTATATAAAATATCACTATTTTTACAACGGACTACTGTTATTTTTACGCGAAGTTCTTTATGAATTCAATTAATCTATTATGACAGCTCTTAACCCTTTAGTAGTGACGTAAAACACACATTACTGGTGACCTCGGTCTGTTGGACCGATAGAAGCATATCGCTTTTTATATCCTTTTAAACACAAATTTTTCAAATAATTCTACTTAATAAAGGACTTAGATGTAATAGTTTATAATAATGCTTATATAAAAAACTCAAAACAGTAGTAGAACTATTACTGTTTCTTCTTCTACTTCTATAGTAGAATTAATTAAAATTACAAAAGTCCTAGTTTAGTCTCCCCTCAAAGTATAGACTATAAACAGAGGTAAAATAACATGCTCGAGACATAGAAATTTACAACAAATGTTGCAGCTATATTTTGTTTTCCTATTTTGGTTAGAGGTACAATTTTGACATCGCCCAATTTGTGGTCTTTGCTGTCTCTGATGCATTTCTGTGGAAAGCTTCCATGTTTGTTGTATTTTTTCTCAGATGGGACGTGGTATGTGTTGATCTGCTTTTCTTCTTATTGCTTATGTTTTTTATGAGACCGCTGGATAGTTCTGTCAAACAACTTCTTCTGCTATAGGCTCTATCTTCTTTTTGATTACATTTGTAAATTATAAATGCGTGAATTCCTGTCACATTGAGTAGCGCGTATAACACCGCCTTCGGCCATCTTCTAGTATTGCGAGCTACATTGTACTTTGATGATAACTGATCTACCATGTCAACTCCTACCTTCGTTTGGTTAGAGTCAATAATCACCATAGGTTTTGGTGTAGTTCCATCAATCTCGTCATGGCTATGCATGGAAGATACCAAAAGAATATTTTTCTTCGATTTTAAAACGTGATGTTAAATGTAAACTAATTGATGGACTTAATCTACTTGATCTTTAATAAACTGGGTAGCTAGCTATTTCTTATTTTTTTCAAAATTTAATGCCGGTAACTAATTTATCTCTTCCGTCTTCGGAGTCAATTTCTCAGCTCCAGGGCAATGAAGTGCCCTATCACTTGTCGGTTCTTCCATCTGTAACTGTTAACCAACAAGTAGAATTTACTTATAGCGGTAATAGTTGGGTTAATCAAATATAATATTGAAAATATCAAGCCATATAGCCATGACATTCAGTGAAATATGAATTATTTAATCCGTGGTAATCACCATACTAATTATTCTACTCCCTAGAATATTTAAAATTAAAACCAAATTCAAGATAACATAATGATAATAAAGAAAAATTATTTGAATATTATAGCAGTAGAAATGGCCGCCATAATATGTAAATGTAGGTATCCTAAAAACAAAGAAATGTCTTATTTGTGTAGTGAATGTGTATTAATTCATTTCTTTAATCTACTGTAATGGCATTTATTGATTAAAAGAATATATAGCGGTATATACATCTTTTCAATCAGTAAAAGCTAAACTTCTATTCCGTATTTAGGTATTATCTACAAAAATATAATGTTCGAAGTTCCAAAATCAAATGATGTCAAATTTTTAAGAGCAGTACATAAAATTGGAGGTTATTGTGCAGTTTGCCCATTAGAAACACACAATTGGATCTCAAAATGTTACTCATTATTAATTATCCTAGGTTTGCTGTTGGGAATCAAAACTGTGATATTTAGAACAAATTCACAAAAAAACGTTCTTAACATGCAAATGACAGATTTGGTAATGGCTGCTGGCATACTTCTGTCATTTAGTTTAACAATGTTGTTGTTTGCATACAGCATTCTGAACGATCGAAAGAACTGGCAATTATTTTTCAAATTAATTGATAAAATAGATAAAAGTTTTTCTGGGAAACTAGAAATATATTTTTTGGTTAAAATAATTTCTTTTTGTGTACTGAATTTGTTTATTTTGATTTGTCCTATTTTGACTGATAGGGAAATTTTTACAGATTTGACCGCTTGGATACATTCCTTTATATTTCGTTTGTTGTCAATTACTCAAAATTTGGGAATTGTTATTTTAATTTTGACAACTACAAATATTCTATCGACGAGATATAGTTTGCTAAATAAATTTCTGAAAGAACAAATATTCGGAAAACTTAATCAGAATCAAGCTCTCCGCGACTTTGAAAAGAATCTTAGAGATCTGCACATGGCCGTAGCTACTTTAAATAATATTACAGGGAAGAGTGTCTTAGTGTTAATGATCTTAACATTTGTAGGTGTGCTAGCCCTTTTAGATTTTTCTATATTATATTCCAGTGCACCTTCACTAGATTTGGAAAAGATAGGTCAAGTTACAGCAGGTATCGGGGCGATCATTACAATAGTCGTAAGTGCCTGAATTTATGCAAATTTGTCTTAGTTATATAAAATATTACTATTTTTACAAAGGACTACTGTTATTTTTACGCGAAGTTCTTTATGAATTCAATTAATCGATTATGACAGCTCTTAACCCTTTAGTAGTGACGTAAAACACACATTACTGGTGACCTCGGTCTGTTGGACCGATAGAAGCATATAGCTTTTTATATCCTTTTCAACACAAATTTTTCAAATAATTATACTTAATAAAGGACGGTCTTACCTCCGAATTTTTTTACTGTGAATTTTGTATGAAATTTTGGAATTAGGCTCATCTTACCCTTAACTTCAAAAGTGAAAATGATCTGAACTGCGCCTATTATTTTTAAGGAGTGTGAACAACCCCTTAATGGAAAAATTGACATTGAGCCATTTTATCGCTAAAAAACATGTCTAATAGTAAGTGGTGAAATTGTAAAGTGTTTTCTAACACAATTACCTCATATTAAAATCATTTTCAACCACTTGAAAATCTTGCAACCCTTGCAAACAACCCCTAAATTGAAAAAATCACAAAAAAATACTTTGGTATGACATAAAAAGATGTAAGTATAGAATAATTAATATTTTATATTCTCTATATTAATTATCAAATTTTTAACCCCCTTTCAACCCTTGAAAACTACCCCTTGATAAAAAATGATAAAAAATGTTTTTTTTGATAAAATAAAAAGGATTTAAATATTATTTCACACTCTCGAAAATGATTATCATATTCTTAAGCTTTTCTACTCTTAAAACTGCCCCTAAATTAAAACAGTAAATATATATGATTACATATTTAAAAATAATTTAATTTAGAGTAAAAAATTGCCATTTATTGAATAAAATATTTACAAATTATATAAAATTGTACTATTATTATTAAAATATAATATTATTATTCATGACTCAATGTCGTAGTCGCTGTAACATTTAATATCTTCTGGCTGAATTGGAGGCCTATTTTGGCAGTTATCTCCACTGCACGTTCCACAGGTACTATTACAAAACAAACCAACTCTTCTGCATCCGCAAGACGCTCGACATCCTTTTTTGCAGTTGCAAAAAATCATTTTCAGGAGTTCTTGTGGTGCGGGTGGATCTACAGACTTAAGTGGATTTAATAAACCGTCATTCATGACTCACCCCCAATCCGTTGGATGTTTCCGTTTTTGTTGTCAAGCCAAATCTGGGTTTGAAGATAAACCCTCTTAGTATGTTCATTTATGGCACCAACGGTTGCAACTAAGGATGATAATGTTACGGCAGTTGTTTTCATAGCAGCTAAATATATGAGCCATATTATGTATATATATACACATTACAATAATTTTGGGTCTCTATTATACTGCGTACTTTTACATTGCTCCAAATATTCACACTCCGAAATTTTCAGTTACTAAGTAGAAAAAAATATGATAAGTTTTTGAACCATAACTCCTTCAATTTTCATGCTATCACAATTTATAAAAAACCATTGTAAAGGTAATTAAGAGAGCTACAACATCCTTTATTGCAATATATAGTAAAAAACCTTTTTCTAAAACGGTGAATGGTTAAAGGGCTTAAGAGAGGCTGTGATTGCGCTGCCACGCGCTCTTTAAACAATCATATCTCCGTCAATTTTTATTTGACAGAAAAAACAGAAAAACCAAATTATTTGTCAGAAAAATACCTAAATTTTTTATCCCTGCACTTTTATACTTATCTGTCGTCATTTTTGGGAATTCATGAAAAAAAGGGCGTTTTTTTTAAAAATTTGAAATTTGTTTTTTTTTAATCGTGACTTTTTTGAAAAATATGTGTTTTAAAGCAGCCAAACTAATACAGTCTATCAATCTCTTCATAAAAGACTTTTAATAAAGCTCATTTTAAAGCTTATTTCAAGCACTACAAAACCCTTTTTTATTAGAATGCCTAAAATGCATCTGCTCACCGCTAGATGGCATTGGCCACATCGATTAAATTTCAGACAAAATAAAAAACAGGTTTGATCTTTAATATCTAGCTTATTCTTGTACTTAGAATACTTTATAAAAAAAGAAATTGTTCCTTTTTTTAGCTGCTACAATTTTGTTTTTTATAAAATTTTCATCGATGAAGAACGTGAAAAAATTGCGAATTTTCAATTGCCAATAACTTGAAAAGTATTGGATTTTTCGAAAAACTTTATGGACGATTTTTTGCTTAAAATTAAGCCTTCTATCGATATCCGAGGTTATTTTGAAAAAAAAAATTCACCCCCAAGAAAGGGTGGCAACCACCCCCAGGGTGGTTATGGAGTTCAAATCATTTTCACTTTTAAAGTTAAGGGTAAGATGAACCTAATTTCAAAATTGTATGTAATTCGGTTCACAGTAAAAAAATTGTAGTTGGATTCTTGATAATAATTTGAAACTTTTGAAACGGTTACACTATTTATAATCAAACTTGATGTTTGTGTTTTGTGGAGATGGATCAAAAATTATGTATTTTTCTAAATCTGCAATTTACAAAAAAAGACACAATATTATTTTAACTAACAAATATTATACGCTTTCAAAATTTTACTTATCAATTACATCATTATCTATTTTTGAAATTATTCAAAAAAAGAAAAAATCAAAAAATCAGGAACGTGTTTACTATCTCTGGTTAATATTGAAAAAAAGACAAGTGCAAATAACCAATTGTTTTCATTGTTTTTTTTTTTGGCCTGTTTAAACAAATGGCCAGAATTCAAACAAATAACCAGTCCTTAGGTAGTGTCAAAAATCCGTTCCAACATGTCTCCTCGAAACATGCGCATAAAATTGATGCCAAACAGTTCCGTGACCGTTTTGAAACTGTACAAAAATGGCGTGTTGGACTTGGAACCTTGGAACTGTCCTCCGGAGGCGTGTCAGCCGGGAGCTGACAGCCGTGCCGGACGCATCAAGGAATTTGGATAGCGTTCAAAATACTTGGGAATTCCAAGTTTGGCCAAACCCAAATTTCTAATTGACTCGATGCAGGGAAATTCCACTTTTGTTACGTAAAACAAAGGATTTGTTTTACATAAAAGCAGGTAGATTTTCTCTCATCAATCAGTCGAGCTTGCCTCTTCTACTGTAGACCTAGTCGGTGCTATTATTGTTCCAACTAAGTTATTGTGTTATTTCTGATTTCCTATATACCATTTTTATTTTAGCATTATTGTATATTCAGACCTTTTCAGGTTAGAATATTACATTGATCTATATTTGTTCATGTACTGATTGTTTGATATTTTATTTGATTATTTTGATTGTTTATTTTTCTTGTATTTTGTGTCTAAGTTGTTCTTCCGTAAGTTAAGAACACTTAGAAATATTTATCTTGCTTGTTCTATTTTATATTTTGATTTGTACTTTGTCTAAGTAGTTCTTTTCGGTAAGTCAAAGAACTCTTAGAAATATTTCTCTGAATATTTGACTTGTTATTTTAATTGTTTGTCTAAGCCGTTCTTTTCCGGTAATTCAAAAGAACACTTAGAAATATTTTCATAATCATTGTTACATTATTATTTCCGATATTTTATCTAAGATATTTTCTTCCTTAAGTTAAGAAAATACTTAATACATTTGTCTCTTTCACTTTCTATTTTATGCTAAGTTGTTTCTTCCGTAAGTCAAGAAACACTTAGCAATATTTCCACATCTTTTCTATATTTGATTTTTCTTATTTTCTATTATAAGTCGTTCTTCCGTAAGTCAAGAAACACTTATTTGTGCATTTATTTTACTATATTTGATTCTCTTGTTTATTTTCTGTTCTAAGTTGTTTCTTCCGTAAGTCAAGAAACACTTAGACATATTTCTATAATCTGTTTCATTTTTGCATTTCTCGTTTTATATTTTGAGTATTTTATTTTTCCACTCTAAGTCGTTTCTTCCGTAAGTCAAGAAACACTTAGAAATATTTCCATATTTTACTATCACATTTACATATTTCACTTATCTATATTTCTGTCCTAAGTTGTTTCTTCCGTAAGTCAAGAAACACTTAGAAACATTTTTTCTTTGCATTATATTTTTATACCATTTAATTTACTTGTTTACTAAGTTATTCCTTCCGTAAGTCAAGGAATACTTAGATCATTTTTACCTATCTGTTTTCCATTTTTGCTCTGTTACTTTGTAACTGTTCCTTGGAACCGTTACCTATAACAGATATTTGTCACTGGAACTGTTATTTATAACAGCGGTGGTATTTAACCTTTCTACCAGCGACAAACCAAAGATGGTGAATACCCGATCCAATTCCGGGGATAGGAAGAAGCCCGAAGAGCCGGCGATGGGTCCTACAGGCCCAAATGCCCCCTCTAGGCAACAGAACAAACCTATTATATTTGCTGCCTTGTCAGCTTAGTATATGCTTCACGACTCACGGATCTTTTCACTTTTGGGACAATATTAGATGACCGAGGTATTTTTAGCACCCTCTCCCCACTTAATGGGTGCCCGGGACTGAAGGATCTTTTGGGTTTGCAGTCATTGTGGTGTACTGAGGATATCCTTACAGATCTTTATTGTGGCATTCATCCCGTGGCTTTTCAAAATTCAATGCTGTTTACTAATTTATCTCATCCGTCTTCGGAGTCAATTTCTCAGCTCCAGGGCAATGAAGTGCCCTATCACGTGTCGGTTCTTCCATCTGTAGCTGTTAACCAACAATAGGGATTACTTATACCGGTAATAGTTGGGTTAATCAAATTTTACATTGAAAATACCAAGACATATAGCCACGAGATTCAGTGAAACATGGCAATTATTTAATCTATGGCTTGGTATTCACCATACTAATTATTAAACTCCCAAGAATATTTAAAATTAAAACAAAATTTAACATAACATAATGATAATAAAGAAAAATTATTTGCATATTAGAGTAGTAGAAATTGCCGTCATATGTAAATGTATACTAAAAACAAAGAAACGTCTTATTTGTAGTAGTGAATGTGTATTAATTCATTTCTTTAATGTACTGTAATGGCATTTATCGATTAAAAGAATATATAGTGGTATATCCATCTTTTCAATCAGTAAAAGCTAAACTTCTATCCGGTAGTTAGGTATTATCTACAAAAATATAATGTTCGAAATTCCAAAATTAAATGATGTCAAATTTTTAAAAGCAGTACATAAAATTGGAGGTTATTGTGCAGTTTGTCCATTAGAAACACACAATTGGATATCAAAATGTTACTCATTATTAATTTTCCTAGTTTTGCTGTTGGAAATCAAAACTGTGATATTTAGAACAAATTCACAAAGAAACGTTCTTAACATGCAAATGACAGATTTGGTAATGGCTGCTGGCATACTTCTGTCATTTAGTTTAACAATGTTGTTGTTTGCATACAGCATTCTGAAGGATCGAAAGAACTGGCAATTATTTTTCAAATTAATCGATAAAATAGATAAAAGTTTTTCTGGGAAACTAGAAATATATTTTTTGGTTAAAATAATTTCTTTTTGTGTACTGAATTTGTTTATTTTGATTTGTCCTATTTTGACTGATAGGGAAATTTTTACAGATTTGACCGCTTGGATACGTTCCTTTATATTTGGTTTGTTGTCAATTACTCAAATTTTGGGAATTGTTATTTTAATTTTGACAACTACAAATATACTATCGACGAGATATAGTTTGCTAAATAAATTTCTGAAAAAACAAGTATTCGGAAAACTTAATCAGAATCAAGCTCTCCGCGACTTTGAAAAGCATCTTAGAGATCTGCACATGGCCGTAGCTACTTTAAATAATATTACAGGGAAGAGTGTGTTAGTGTTAATGATCTTAACATTTGTAGGTGTGCTATCCCTTTTAGATTTTTCTATATTATATTCCAGTGCACCTTCACTAGATTTGGAACAGATAGGTCAAGTTACAGCAGGTATAGGGGAGCTCATTATGATAGTCGTAAGTGCCTGAATTTATGCAAATTTGTCTTACTTATATAAAATATTACTATTTTTACAATGGACTATTGTTATTTTTACGCGAAGTTCTTTATGAATTCAATTAATCTATTATGACAGCTCTTAACCCTTTAGTAGTGACGTAAAACACAGATTACTGGTGACCTCGGTCTGTTGGACCGATAGAAGCATTATCGCTTTTTATATTCTTTTAAACACAAATTTTTCAAATAATTCTACTTAATAAAGGACTTAGATGTAATAGTTTATAATAATGTTTATATAAAAAACTCAAAACAGTAGTAGAACTAGTAATTGCTTAATCGTTAATAATAATAAAACTTACATTTCTTACGAAAATACAAAAAAAAAAAATTAATTAAAATTACAAAAGTTCTAGTTTAGTCTCCCCTCAAAGTATTTACTATAAATAGAGGTAAAATAAGATGCTCGAGACATAGGAATTTACAACAAATTTTGCATCTATATTTTGTTTTCCTATTTTGGTTAGAGGTACAATTTTGACAACGCCCAATTTGTGGTCTTTACTGTCTCTGATGCATTTATGGTGACGTATTATGTGTTGATCTGCTTTTCTTCTTATTGCTTATGTTTTTTATGAGACCGCTGGATAGTTCTGTCAAACAACTTCTTCTGCTATAGGCTCTATCTTCTTTTTGATTACATTTGTAAATTATAAATGCGTGAATTCCTGTCACATTGAGTAGCGCGTATAACACTGCCTTCGGCCATCTTCTAGTATTGCGATCTACATTGTATTTTGATGATAACTGATCTACCATGTCAACTCCTACCTTCGTTTGGTTAGAGTCAATAATCACCATAGGTTTTTGTGTAGTTCCATCTATCTCGTCATGGCTATGCATGGAAGATACCAGAAGAATATTTTTCTTCAATTTTGAAACGTGATGTTAAATGTAAACTAATTGATGGACTTAATCTACTTGATCTTTAATAAACTGGGTAGCTAGTTATTTCTTATTTTTTCATATTGTACCCAAAAATGTTAATTTATGCTCATTGGATAGTATTTCGCATAGTTTAATACTGGTGAACCAGTTATCAGTGGTTATATTTCGATTAGATCTACTAATTGGCTGAACGAGACTACTAACCACATCAATGGCGGAGTTACTAGGTTCAAATTAGGAACCATTTGGTTTTTTACGAACATGTACCTGCATAATAGTGGTATAAAACATTTTAGCATCTGCTAAGGAGAATATCTTAATCCCGTACGTAGCAGGCTTGAAGGTTATATACTGTCGAAATGGACATTTTTCACAAAACGCTACTAACGTCTCATCTATGGTCATGTATTGAGATCGATTAAAATTATTAATGCAGTTTTCATTCACTTGGCAAAACACATCTCGAATTGAAGCTAGTATCTACAGGTTTTTTAGTTTCTCGTGTATTACAGTCATCAACTCTTAGATGTCGGAGGAGAAAAATTGAACGCTGTTGTGACATGGTCAAACGATATAACTCTGGTGAATCACCGGTAGTACCAAAAATTTCATCACAATTCAATCTGTTAATTTTTTTTAACTCCAGCTAAGTACAATAATAATAATAATAAAGGTCTTTATTTTTCCTTCAAATTCATACAATACACAAAATATATAATTTATATATGCATAAAATACAATAAGAAAGAAAAAATGCCGAAGATCAGTTGGTGCTGATTTCAAGAAATTAGTACCTCTGCTTTTCATCTTAAGCAAGAGAGAAAAAAAATATAATATATTTTTTTGCATGTTATGTAACAATCAATTAAAAACCATATCCAATAGAAACATTTAACATTTAAATATTGTCCAACAACTATCACACAGTTTATACATACTTCATAACAGGTCATCAAATAGTTGCACATGTGTTACTCACTCAGCAATTTAGATTTAAGAGATTTCTTAAAAGATATAATCGATTTTAATTTTAATTCTTTAGCTAATCCATTATATACTTTTGATATTTGATATGTAAATGAATTTTTGAATTGTTCTGTACGATGTGGCGGAGCTGTAATTGTATTTTTATATCTTGTATTAACATTATGTATGTCAGTTCTGTATATAATTTTTTTAAAAAGATATGCTGGTAGAGAGTTTTTGACAATTTTGTGGAAAAGACAAGCAGCATGTAGAAATCTTCTCTTTTCCATGTTCAACCATTTTACATGTTTTAATTTGTGAGAAATAGGCTGGTGTCTTCTTACACCACAGATCAGACGAAGACATGAATTTTGAACCACCTGAATTCTTCTGTCATCTGAACTAATACAAGGCCCATACACAACATCTCCATAGTTAAATTTTGATAGTACCAGACTTGCACAATATTCTTTTTACTTTGTATGACAGATAGCGGCGATTATGGTAAATTATTGTTCTTAGGTTTTATTGCTTTACTCACATAGGTGTTAATATGTTTTGTAAATTTGAGGTGATTATCTAAAGTTAAACCTAGATTTTTTGCACTAGTTACAGGTTTGATGATTTCATTATTAACAACTATTTCAATTATGTTACTCATTTCCAAACACACCCTGTTTGGATCAAAAACCACCAGATTAGTTTTTTTAGAGTTTATATTTAATGCATGATTTCTTGCACAAGCAATCAATGATTTAATATCTTGATTAACAATCTCAATAGCACTTGCTCTGTCAACCGGGTAAAATGAGTGGTAAATTTGTGTATCATCTGGATAGAGATGAAATTTACAGGTATTCAAGGAGGTACCAATATTGGTGGTGTATAAAGTATATAAGATTGGACCTAAGATTGAGCCCTGAGATACACCTGATAAAATGTTTAGAAAATCAGAGCTTCTTTCGTCTACTTTGACGCGCTGTTTCCTGTGATGCAAGTATGAATTAACCATATTCAATGCATCTATGGAAAAGCCGATTGACTTCAAAATTGCACAGAGTAGTGAATGATTGAGAGTGTCGAATGCCTTAGAGAAATCGATCAAAACTAAAATGGTAACCTTACCCACATCTCTTTCTCTCAAAATGTCATCAGTTATTTTAAGGAGTGCTGTTTCACAGTTGTGAAATGGCCTAAACCCGGACTGAAAATCAGTTAAGATATTATTGTTAGAAATATAATCACCAAGCTGCATTTGCATAATGCGTTCTAACACTTTTGATAAAGTAGGCAGAATACTAATAGGTCTAAGATCCTTATATTCGGTTGGATTGTTACATTTAGGTATGGGTCTAATTAATGCTTTTTTCCATTCATCTGGAAAATAGTTACTCGAGAGGCAACAATTCATTATATGCGTTATATAAGGAATGATTAATGGGCAACATTGAAACAACATTTTTAAGTTTAAACCGTCTGAACCTAGAGCATTAGATTTAATAGTATATAACAATTTTTGCACTAGATCACAAGATACTGGAGTAAAGGTAAATTGTTCGCGATTAGGTACAGTATTTAAATAAATTGTCAATTGTATTTTGATTGATTGTTAGATGTGGGATGCATGATGTGTAGTACTGATTAATCTCATAGGGTTCTTTTAATGTTTCTGGAATTGTGTGTTCTGTCTTACCAATATTAATGAGTTGCAAATTTTTCCAAGTATTTTTTATCCCACCCACATGAAGTTTGTGTTGAAAGAAAGCTTTTTTTCATTCTCACATGCTAATGTTGTATAATTTCTAATCATTTAGGGATTATAATTTTTAGTGACTTTAATCTTTTTAAAAGGAGCATGTTTGTCGAAGAGAGCCACAATGGAGCTGCTTAAGAATTTTACTTTATCATTGATGTTTTCAATGTAATAGATGTTGGCAAACAAAGTACAGTTTAAATCAAGTAAAAAAATATTTACATCAAAGTGTTTGAAATTTCTAACAGTCTTAAAAATTGGGGCTGGTTTTTCTGGGAAGATATTGACGTCACAATAAATAAGCTCATGGTCTGTTATCTGGTCAAGAGAACACACACCAAAGGAGTTTATTCTATTTTTGTTTGAGACAATTATATAATCAATCAGAGTCTGCGATCTAGGGCTTATATAAGTTGGCCCATCAATAATCTGTACCAAATTAAAACTGTCAAGTAAGTCATTAATAAACCAACCAATGCTTCCACTTCTAAGACATCCGTAGGCCTCGTATAAGTTCCTCTAGCATATTGTCCTTGAGCAAATTTCTCAAGATGCTGACCGGTATCGCTAATAATGGTATTGAAAATATAATCGTCAAAAAACTTTTTCCAAATTTCTACATGGTCGGCTAAATTGAGGGTAACCCGTTTTGGTCCCGGTAATTGCGTAACAATATTGTTTGGTCTTGCCCTATAGTTTCGTAAATTGAGTAGTGGTCAGTGTTTCTTCCATAACTTCACTTTATCTTTACCAGGATAACATCTTCTTCTTGAGGTGCCTTCTCCATTACTGAAGGTTGGCTATAACTTCAGCAAATTGCTCTCTATCTTGAGCTGTTCTTAGTATCGAATGTGTGTCCATGCCTGTCCAGTCTCTTACATTCTTCAACCAGGAGCATTTTCTTCTTCCTGGACCTCTTCTTCCTTCCACTTTCCCTTCCATTATAAGTCGTAGGAAATTGTATTTTCTCCTCTGTAAATATGTCATAGATAACTCGTTTTTCTGTTTTTTACAATATTTAGGAGTTCTCTCTCATACCCATTCTTCTTAGCACCTCGTTGTTGGTCACGTGCTCTGTCCAAGAGATCTTCAGCATACTTCCAAAAACCCACATCTCAAAGGCTTCTATACGCTTCATACTTGTAATTCCGAGAGTCATACGTTTTTACAAATTGGTATCGGATATCCAACGATAACGTAGTGTTTATTAGGAATTTGTTCATTCGTTGAAACGCGGACGTAGCATATTCTATACGAGCACGTATTTCGACCTCGTGGTCAAGATCGTTTGTTATCCAGCAACCAAAATACTGGAATCTTTGTACTGGTTCTATATGTTTGTTATAAATACAAATATTAATGTCGACATTTGGTGCTCGTGTAACAGCCATTACTTTTGTTTTATTTGTGTTTATATTTAGTCCCAAGCTATCTCCCTCTCTGGTTATGACATTCAAAAGTCGTTGTAAACCCTCAGCACTGTCCGCAATAATGACGGTGTCGTCTGCGTATCTTAAGTTGTTTACGTATTCTCCGTTGATTTTTATTCCTTCTTTAATATTTTCGAGGGCATTTTGAAAGATCTTTTCGGAATATATTAAATAACAGTGGAGAAAGTACACAGCCCTGACGAACTCCTCTTTTTATTGGCAATTCTGCTGTCAGACGATTGTCTATTTTGATCGACGCCATTTGATCCCAATATAGTTTTTTAATAAGTGCTTCAGTGTTATGGTCTATACCATGTTGTGTTAGGGTTTCTATGAGTTCTGTGTGTTTTACTCGATCAAACGCTTTTTCGTAGTCGATAGAGAAACACGTATTTTCGCTGATAACATGGACTGCCAATATTTTTCTTTGATTAAGTGGAAATTACATTTCTCGCTTTCGATTTCTTCGCAATTTCTTGTCCCTCAGATATAACCTTGTTAATTTCTGGAACATTTTCGTCAAACTCTTGTTCGTTTTATGAGTCCTCGCGTCTTTCTTCCAAACAGTCTTTCTTATTGTCTTCACGTTGTCATCATATTCCAAGTCAAGTGCGTCAGCTGACAAAGCTTCTTCCATGAGTTGTTGTAACCAGGTTTCTTTAGTAACTCTTTTTCTGTAATAGAAACGATTATTGTAGGAATTTATCTTATGATATCATACATCAAATAAGAAATTTGTAAAAATATCACGTATCTAACTTGGGAAATTTTTTACATTTATTATTTCTGTTTCTTCTCTTCCGGTGTCTATTATTGCTTGGGAATTTCGCATTGTCATTTCTATCATTCTTATAATTTTATTTGGTATATTACCCTCTTGTAAGTCTTGAATCATTTTTCTTCTGTGTAGTTTGTCAAACACCTGTTTAAAATCTAGGAGACGTATATGTGTTTCTCTGTCGTACTCGTATGTTTTCTCTATTACTTGTTTCAGAGTATGTATAGCGTCTATCGTTGATCTTATTTTTCTAAAACCGTACTGGTAATTCACTATACTTTGTTCTGTATAGTATATTGTTAGTCTGTCTCTTATAATTATGCCTGTCATTTCTTTATATGTAACATTTAGTAAATTAAATGAAAGCAATGTAGAGACTAGCTGGAGAAAACTTAAGAAAAATATTCTGGATGCTGCCCGAGAAGCCCTTGGAACGAAAATAATAAACAAAAAGTGGTCAACGAAAACACCATGGTTTACACTAGAGGTTAAACAAAAATGTCATCAAAAAAAGAAAGCTTTCCTAAAATATAAGTCAGACAAAACGAATGAATCATATGAAGAATATAAAAGAATAAGAACTAAAACTCATCAATTAGTAAGAAAAACAAAAACAAATTGCTGGGAAAGATTAACAAAAGGACTAGAGATGGATTTCTATGGACAACAGAAACAAGTATCGCGCTTCATAAGACAACAAAGAAGCGAAATGAAAGAACTAGTTGAAATAGAACACATACAAGATGGCCTTCCTGACAGAAATGTTTAAAAAACAAAACGAAGAACCTTTACCAGAAACGCCAAATATAATAACTGAGGAAATGACCGAAATCTCCCAAAACGATGTGAAAGAAGGAATAAACAAATTAAAAAACAGAAAGTCACCAGGAGAAGATCAAATACCAAATGAACTCTTAAAATATGGAGGTGATCACCTTGTACAACAACTGCAACTTCTTATTAATAAAATAAGCACCACGAACAGAATACCAGATGAACGGAGGAGAGCGATCATGGCGATCAAGAATAATAGCGACAAAACTAAACAAACGAATATCTCTGCAAGAGGAACAGCAAGAGTTTCGGACAATAAGATCATGCACGGATGCAGTTTTTGTAATAAGACAAATAAAAGACAAGTCGCTGGACTACAACAAACCAGCATATATGTGTCTAATAGATTTGAAGAAAGCGTTTGATATTGTTCTGAAGCTATTTTCTTGTGGCATTTTAAATTAATTACTATTTAACTGGGAATAAGCCACAATTAAAGGTTAAAATACGTTTATTGACGTTTCAATTTCCACTTCGGAAATCGTTCTCAAAATACAAACGTTTGTATTTTGAGAACGATTTCCGAAGTGGAAATTGAAACGTCAATAAACGTATTTTAACCTTTAATTGTGGCTTATTCCCAGTTAAATAGTAATTAAAGCGTTTGATAGAGTGAGAATTCAGGACGCGATACATTTATTATATGAAAAGGGAATATCACTGGATTTAGTAAAAACCATTGAGAATATATATAAAGATAACATAGCTATGGTAAGATGTAAAGGAAAACTATCGCAACCTATCAAATATGAAACTGGCATTAGACAAGGAGATTCGCTGAGCCCATTATATATTTATATTATATAATTCGAAGATACGGCGCTCATATACAACATGGAGATCTCAACAGAGAAAACTAAAACGATAGTGATGTCAGCGGAACCGAGACGATGTAAACTAGTCGTAAATAACAAAATAATAGAACAAGTGATGGAAACTGAACACCTGGGAATAAAACTGTCAAGCTACGGAAAAGTGGAAGAAGAAGTACAAAAACAAGTGAACATGGCAAACAGAGCAGCAGGATGTCTCAACAACACAATCTGGAGAAACAAATACCTCACAATGGAAACGAAAACCAGGATATTTAATTCAACAATAAGACCGATAATGACGTACACAGCGGAAACAAGAGCAAATACGACGAAAACACAAAGACTACTGGAAACAACAGAAATGAAAGTCTTAAGAAAAATAACAAACCAATCTCTAAGAGACAGAGCAAGAAGTGAGGAAATACAAGCGAGATGTGGTATAGAGGAAATAAACGCGTGGACCAAAAGAAGAAAAGTGGAATGGAATCAACACATCGAAAGAATGACAGAAAATAGAATAGTACGAATAGCAAGAGACAAATCGCCAAATGGAAGAAGATCATTGGGACGACCGAGGGAAAGATGGTCAGACAACGTCAATTGAGGCTAAAAACCGAAGTAAAACAGGCAAGCCTATTTATAAAGTAGGAAGAAGAAGAAGATTTAGTAAATTAATTGCTCGGTAGTTTTTGCATATTCTATGGTGTCCTTGTTTTGGGATTGTTAGTATAATTCCCTTATTCCATTCTTCGGGCATTATTTCTTCGCTCCATATATTCTGTATTAGTTCATAAATCTCTCTGTACAGTGGCTCCCCAGACATTTGAGGAGGCAAATTAGGCATATATCCAATTTTATTAACTATATAAATGGTTTTTTGTAAATTTGTTTCGGTTAATGCAGTAGTAAATGTTGGAAAAAAAAACGACAGTTAGTCACACGCCGTCACTGTCCACCGATATGCCCTAAAAAACAAAGAAATTTTATATTTCTGGCAGTAAACGTACATATCTCAATTAGATTAATGAGATATAATCGTATTTTTCGATTATCGTTTAAGTAGCAATCTGCTCATCCTTTTAATCAGTAGAAATAAACATTTTACCCAGTATTCATTCTTTTATATTCAAAAAGACAATATGTTTAAAGGTCCAAATATAAGTGATGTAAAATTTTTGAGAGTAGTATATAAAATTGGAAGTTATTGTGGACTTTGTCCATCAGAAACACATATTTGGCTATCCAACTTTTATTTTGTAGCAATTATCGTGATTTTGCTATTGGGATTTAAAAGTTTCCTACTTCAGATAAAATTACAAGAAGACGATTTTAACATGCAAACGACAGATTGGGTAATAGCGTTTGGAATGATTCTGTCATTTAGCATATCTCTGCTGGTATTTGCGTACAGCATTATCAAGGATCGAAAGAACTTTGAATTATTTTTCAAACTAATAGAAAAATTAGATAGACAATTTCCACAAAAAGAAGGTGAAGGATGTTTTTCGTTTAAAATGATTTTACTGTGGATAATATATTTAATTTTTGAGTTTTCTTGTATTTTGGAAAATATACAAATTGATATGGATATGGCTCCGCGAATATTTATCTTTATGTTTTGGTTTTTGGCCATGAGTCAAATTTTGTTTATTGTTATTTTAATATGTAAAACTACATGTATGGTATCTATAAAATATAATTTACTAGCAGAATTTATCAAAGAGCAAGTATTCGGAAAAATTAATCAGACGAAGTCTCTACAAGAATTTGGAAATCGTCTTAGATATTTGCACATGACAATAGTAACTTTTAACAAAATTACTGGCAAGATTATATTGATATTACTGGTTTTAGCATTTATGGGTGCTATAACAATTTTGGATTTGTCAATATCAATTTTTAACTTAACTTTACTAGAGTCGTCAATGGTTAATGAACTTGCAGGAAGTATAGGGCAGATCAGTGTACTAATCGTAAGTACCTCAATTTAAAGAAAAAGTTATGTTATTATAGAGGGTGCTACTATTTTTTACAATTCTCTGTCATTATTAAAACAAATCGCTTAATATTGCAATGCACTTTGCTTTTAACACGGGACTACACGCATATCGGTTGTAAGGACCGAGCCATGATAAAATTTTAAATGAATCCTTTTGTATAGTGGTCGTGGTACTAATCTTCCTGGAATGCTCCAAGCGGTTTTCCCCATACCGACTGGCGTTATACCATTTCCGGTTTTATTTGGCCTGTGAGAGATATGGTTTAATATTTTTGTAGTCGGAGCTTTTGACCATGCCCGTGTGTATAAATATCAACGATATTTGTGTTACAGTTTCAGTTTTAGATATTGGCTTGCTTTTTACAGTTTATAATACGGTAAGTGAACCCTGTGAGTCATTTTGTTTATAATATTTTTTAAGTCCAATATTTTAGTGAAAAATACAGACACATGTATGGTGACTTGTACTAGTAGTTTTTTATTTGCAGTTTATGTGTTCTTACGAGAAAGAAATAAAGCGTATTTTAGCTATATGGGCTGAAATTGAGAGAGACGATGACATAGGTGGACGCCCGGAAGACCAAGATGACGTTTTGGAGAACAATGGTCATGACTCTATCAGAGCAATCAAAGGGAGAATAGTCTGTGTTTTGTGGAAAAGGACAAAAATACGTTATGAAATAAATTTCCCTTAGCTGTTTATAAAAAAAAAGACCCGGAGCAGAAACATAGTTACTCAATCTTCTCGAGTAAAAGATTTTTCTGCGGTACGGGACTGGTTCTTTGTCTCGCATGTCGCACAAAAACTGCACTTTCATTATTATCGGAAAGATTTGGTAATTATAGTTATACAAGTATCTGCGTTTTATTTATAAAAAATATTTATAAAAATTTAAAGGTTTTCTGTTAGATACATAGATAGATCTTTATTTAAATAGAAAAAACCTAATATTGACAATTGGTCTTTAAATCGAACTTTTTGTTTGCGATCTTGTAAATAATTTTCTAACCACGCAATTACTGTACCTCCTATACCATACTGTTTAAGTTTAGAAATCATTATTGTTCTGTCAATGGTTTCAAAAGCTCTTTTTAAATCAAGAAATACACCGACTACGTACTTATTTTTATCTAAATTACTCTTTATGTGACATAATGTAACTTGTAACGCTGATTGAAAAGAGAATTGTTTTCGAAAACCTGATTCATTATTAATTAAAATTTTATTTTTTGTTACATGTTCTAATAATTGTTCATCAACAGCAATTTCTAATATTTTCTCTATAGGAGGTAAAGTATTGATTGGTAGGAATTCTTCAGCCTTGATAGTGTTGGGTATTTTTTGAATAGGGGTGATGCTGCTTATTTTTAATACATCAGGAATTCTACCCGTAGTAAGAGATGAATTAATTTAGATCTAAATTGCCAACAATTTTTCGCAAATCTTGAAATATAGATTACTATTTACGTTACACCATGTTTCAGAATTATCAATACTTTGAACAATACTTTCAATGCTTTCAACAAAATACTCATAAAAACTGCTAGCTATTTCTACGCTGTTTGTTAACCGTTTTAGGCCAGTAGAAGTTTCAAAGATTACAGTGTTTGGCATTTCTCGACTATTATCATTGATTAATTTTTTTAAAGTTTTCCACATTTGTTTTGGATTGTTTCTATACCTGTCTATTTTGTTAAAATAGAACCGCTCTTTTGTTAGCTTTAACATATTTACTACCTTATTTCTATATCTCTTAAAAACCTGCCATTTTAATATAACCTGCCTGTTTTAATAGTTCGTATTGATGATACATAATATCTAATAGATATTGATAATACATAATATCTAATAGAATCATAGAACATTTTAAAATGTTTTTCTTTTTGATTTATTGCAATGCACACCTGGTATGCAAACTGTTTGGTTTCGGCCCTTCTAATAAATCGCCACCAGAGCCAGGGGCACAGCCACCAGGCAACACCACCGGATGATACTTTTAAATCTAACCGTGAACGTGATAAATAAAAAGAAATAATTCTTTTAATAAATAAAAATGTGTGTTTTTTTTATTTAATTTAACGTGCTTGTGACAGCTTCGGCCATTAGCACGAGGCACCGTGGATACAATTATATATAAGGTACAATTACATATTATAATATACTATAGTTATATATTATTTAGCAAGTTTTCTAGCTTCAGGAACTGGATAGCTGTGATGACTTGACTCTGGTTCGATAATATATCTGGGATTTTTCCCTTCATTCCCAGTTCTTGGCGTCGTTTATTATAATGAGGGCAGTCCACAAGGATGTGTAGAACGCTTAGTGGAGATTGGCAATAGTGACAGATTGGTTTAGGTGTAGAATTCATTGGGTGACCATGTGTAAATCTGGTGTGACCGATACGTAATCTTCTAGCAACAGCCATCTCATTTCTAGTTATACCAGGGATAACGAACCGCTCAATCGTCTGATCTATTTGGTGTAAAAATGTAGTGGATTGTTTCCATTGATTCTGCCAGTAATTTCGTATGAGTTTCTTTATACTAGTTTTTAGGTCACTGGCAATTTGTATATTATGTGGTGTACAATTGGATACAGCAGCTTCTTTGTCAAAGCGATCGGCGTTGTCGTTACCCATAATACCGATGTGGGAGAGAATCCATATGATAGTGATATGAACGTCGTGAATGATAAGATTTTGGTAAGTGTCATGGATTTTTTCTACAAGAGGGTGATTAGTAAATAGATTATTGATGGATTGGATAGAGGCAAGGGAGTCTGTACAGATGGCAATATGTTGATAGGGTGCTGTACAGAGTTTGAAGGCTTGGTAAATAGCATACAGTTCACCAGTGTGAACGCTGCATGTGGCAGGTATTTGACATGAACTAACGACTGTTTCCGAAGTGGTAAAAAGGTTTTTTAAACATTTCTATTTTAATTGTAATCTTAGAAAAATAACTATGTACCTTAGCTCTTATATGACTTATTTGGGTGGGATGAAATAATATTTATATAAAATTTCGTTCCTAGAAACAAGAAACAGAAACAAAACTTGGAGAATTATATAAAAAATAAAAAAAAGAGCCTACAAAGAACTTGAATTTCCTTCTAGGTCCTCTAGTGGGGAAAACGATCTCAAAATTGTGTCAGTGTACAATAAAAGGGTGCGTCTTGATAACAAACTGGGGCAATCTCCAACAGAAGAACGAGAACACAGAAACCAGAAAAGAAAAAAATTAAGATTTTTTAAATCTTAATTTAAGAACTTAAATGTATGATGTTATAAAAAATATTAACAATTCAGTATTAAGTAGACGTAAAATTTCATTAACCCACATAGTAAGAACGTGCTATAAAAAGTATTCACTTACCATGCGCCGTTTTTATTTTTTTAAAGATAATGAGTGACTGTAGAGGGCAATTGATTAAAATTCACGTCGCATGCGAAGTGCAAAATCGCTAGTTCTTTATAAAGTTCTGCATTTTCTAATGCAATCAGATAGATATTTTTTGCAGTCGTATATGCAGTTTGTCAAAAAATTTGAATTTTAGGAAGAGTGAAGCTGGTACCATTGTTTTTAACAATATTGACAATTGTTATTAAGAAAATTTGATTCTAATTAAAAACTACGTTTTATATCATCCATACAAACCGCAATTTGGACATACCTTAACCCATTATGACCGGAATTATTTTTTTTGTATCGATAACGTAACTATTTATGTTTTTGGATTAATTAGTGGTAGAACTATATGAAAAAAAATAGTACTTAACCTAAAAGAACCTTTTTTTACTACAAAAAAAAGTTACATATATGTAACGTTAGAATCTTATGTAGACCTTAATGAGAGTTTGTATGAAATATTATGTTACATTCCAAACAAATGCCAATATCACATTTGTTGCATATAGTTCTCGTACTGGAAGAACAATCTCCTTCAAAACAACGTCTTTGATTCGTGTCTGGAATGGTAGTTAGGAGATGGTTCATCCCATCATAGTGAAGTTCATCTGAAATTCTATTCAAAGAAATACTGGACCTTGAAATATTCGGCCTTTCACCTCCTTTAGTACATTTGTAGGTAAGCCTGTGCATTGTGCAATAGTCCTGCGAAACTCTGACTGAGATATGTTGTTTATCCAAGTTGTTTACAGCTGAAATTGTTAAAACGTATCCACACAAGAAATTTCACGACATTTTTCTTAATTTGGCGGTGGACAAGGCATGGTGTGATTATCAATAAAATCCCCATCTAAAGCATTTCTCATCTTTTATCTCTCATCTCATCTCATCTCAGCTCTCGTCATTATCATCTTTTATACTATCTTTGAGTTCTGTTTTATTTGGCAGTATAAATGGTAATGATTGCTCACGCTCAAAGAAGAGTGGGAATAAATTCTTCTTAAATTTAGGAATTTAATTTCGACCTGTGCTCTCCATTGTAGGCCTGATTAAATTAATTTATCCACTGTTTGTCCAGTATTCCCGTTTGCAGAAGCTTCGTCTGTCAAAACATGACTTTCCGGTGGTTCTATGAATATCTCCTCTGCATAATCAATGTATGCCATTTCTATCGTTTCCTGAAAGGCCTAATTTCTTCTGAAATTAAAACAAAAAGTAAGATCAAAATTGTCAATAAACAACTATAATTTTCTTTTTCATATTTGTATTAACCATGTATAACGACCAATAAAAATAAAATCATCAATCTATGCTATAAACAATTTTTGCCATCATAATAACCTAGCGTTACATATTTGTAAAATAAACAAAACATCGGTTTTACTTAAGTCTATTAACATACATTTTGGAAAATACCTAACCTAACATGTAAACAGAACTATTAGCTAAACAAATACATTATATGATGTTGCATAAGTGAAAAGGAAATGGAAATTGGTTTTATAAGACTTACTCAAATCGTTCTACGGATTTCATAGCCATGTGCACCAAAAATAAATCACATAAAACAAACAATATATCCAAAGTTATTATACACAGCTTAGTTCTAACGACAGAACTAGCTTTTGACAACTGACCTATAACACCATCTACCTGCTAATAGCCTAACTAAGGTCGCACAAGAGAATTTTATACGGGTCTACAAACGTTACATATAACGTAACGCTAGGTCTGTTATTTTATAAATTATTATAATTAGCGATTAGACGTTTGCTGTCAAAAAGTCAGTGCAACTTAGATTAAATATCAATATATATGAACCAGTCGAAACTTGTGCTTAGAACTAAAAATACGTCTAGTGCATTGTTATTCATTCGATTCATTCAAAAAAACAAAAGAACCAGGAAAAGCAACGCTTGAAAAAAAGGCGCCAGTTTTTAAACATTTGAATCTCAAAATAACAGAAATGGGATATTTACAAAACAAATAGAAAAAATGCAAATATAATTCAAATAAAAGATGATCAAATTTACTATATCAAATTATCAAAAAAAAAATTCAGATAAAGTAATCAAATAAAGTAATCAAATTGAGTAAGTAGATATAATATTAAATATCAGTAAAGTTGTATATTGTATACAACATGAAAACGCTCTTACTAAGGCCGTCCGCACATGAAGCTACTAAAAAGAAACTAAACTAGTTGGTAACTAGGATTACCAACTGTTTACTAACTGTGACTCGCACACTACGCTACTGAAAATTAATAGAAACGAGTCACTTCTTGCCTGTACGAGTAGCTTTGTTATAGGGTGTATACATGTGTATATTTATATTGTATTATTGAGTGTTATTATCCCGTTAAAAATGTCACTCACTCGAAAAAATTCGATACTAAAACATTCGATACTAAGAACGCTTAAGATAGAGAACAATTTGCTGTAGTTATAGCCACCCTCCGTAATGAAAAAGGAACCTTAAGAAGAAGTGTAAACAGCATTTTATTTAAATTAATTTATTCAACAAAACATTCAACAAAAAATATAATTTAAGAATAGTTATTTCTATAATTAGGCATATTAGTAAGTAAAATACTTTTTTACTCGGTGTTGACATTTTTCTCACGAACTAACTTCTCACGAAGTAACAGCCGGTAACGAGTGGTAAGTAAAAGTTCAGTGATTTAAAATACTATAAGAATAAGATAAGTAAATATTATATAATTTTATAAAATGTATTCTTTTCGCCTATCCGATTTAGCAAATTGCTCTTTAATTGTATCAACATCTAGAGAAATTTCAAGATGCACATTGATGAGTGCTAAACCAGTTAACCTTTCCTCCGAAGTTCTATTTCTAAGCCAGGTCTTTAGACGCTTAAGCTTAGAACGCTCTGCTGTTGCTGCACTGACTGGCAGTGTAATTAATATATTTGCAGAAATATTCTGATATTTGGATACATATGAATATCGCAGTTTTCTAATACTTCTAAAATACAATCAGGAGGTTTTCCAATATTTTGCTCTTTTCTACTTTTGAATCCACAGTGAAAACTCTTGTTCTACTGTGGAATATGCAGCAAGTAGTTGGTCCAATAATATCCTGGAAGGTGTCAACAATTTTTTTAATGCAAACTTTATCTTCTCGTGTGTTATCAGTTTTAGGTAAAACAACTCGAAGA
Source organism: Diabrotica undecimpunctata (assembly GCF_040954645.1). Lineage (NCBI taxonomy): Eukaryota > Metazoa > Arthropoda > Insecta > Coleoptera > Chrysomelidae > Diabrotica > Diabrotica undecimpunctata. Next base: position 21,753,081 of record NC_092806.1, on the reverse strand, counting down.
TTAGATAGATTCATAACTTTCGGTAAAAGGTGTTCTTCTACATCAGTTAAGATATTGTCTAAAATAAGTAAATAAATAGATCTTCGGAAATATTCTTCGCAAGAGTTAACAGATTGGTTTTGACGACAGGTTTGACGAGAAATTATACGAGGCATCTTCAATTCAATGTCTAGTTGTTCAGCTATTTTGTTTACTTCATAGTAAAGTTTGCTAAAAACAGATTCAGCATTTGATCTTTTATTTTGAAGAATGCATTTAGTGTCCTCTATGGCCTCAGTAGCCTTCTTCAAATCTAATTTTGGTGACTGAAGAAGACGACTAAGTGATACAGTTGTACCTAAAACATCACTAAGACAAACTACTGAAATGAGAAATTCTGGGCTCCTAACAGTTTGCATTAATGAAAATGCATCAGCTGACATTTTACTGTTCTTTCACGTAGAAATTATTTCAAGTGCGTTGTATATTTTGATGATTGATTTACCCTGGAACTGAAGATGACCTTCATGTTTTTCAACCCAACGAGTTTCACAAATACCTTGGACAGCAGCACCTAGTTCCTTTATTTGTATTCACTAACGTATCAAACAGAGCTAATGGCAACAACAATATTCACTTTGATATTTATTATAGATAAATTATAAAATGTAGCACACAGTCTCAAGAATTATTATTAATACATATTCAAATTACAAACAACCAATTCGTAGACAAAACTGAAGATAAGAAATACCTAATACAAAATAAAAATGTGCTGATTTCGTGCGAAAAGTCATGTCATGTAAATTGAATGAGCAATAATGGGTGGGGGGTAATTCTATCTCATCGATAATCGAACGATTCTCTGGCACTGAAATGACGAATTGACAAAATTTGAAATTTGCGTAACTCTGGATTCGTGGAAGTCTTAGTCGAGGTATTATTGTATTTAGAATTGTTGATTTTTTTAAAGAGCAATTTAAAAAGGCCTCCGTATAATTCTACACTTACCCCTAGAATAAATGAGTTGAATCATTTCAACTCTTGACTTCCTGCTTATAGGGTTGATGGGTTTTAAATTATTTTTTTACGATTATTTGATATTTAATTTTGTTTTGGGGGTGGTCATGGCCCCCATGACCCCCCTTGGATCCGCCACTGTACAATATTGTCTCCTCGATCGCTTGGAGACGTCCAAGTATATAGTCTACGTTTTGGTAGACAAAACCATGTATTCATAATTACAAATTTTTCCTCTTGGCAGAACTGCACCAACCGTTCTCCTCTTTCATTGCGTTGTCCTAGACCGAACTTTCCAGTAATATTGAGAGTACTTTCTGATCCCACATTTGCATTGAAGCCCCCCATGATAAGAGTAAGTTCATGTTTTTTTTGTCATAGCTAAGGCTTCCGATATAAGTTGGTAAAATGTTTCAATCACGGCATCTTCTTTGTCCGCAGTAGGTGCGTATACTTGTATTATATTTATATCCACTGGGAATGCAGCTAATTGAATTAGCATTACTCGGTCTGATAATGGGAAAAATTTTCTTACAGACTTTGCAAGTGATTTCTTTAGTATGACCGCTACGCCGTTTTGATGTGACTCATCGTTTGTCCCAGAGTAATAAATCCGATAGTCTTGAGAATTGTAGTGCCCGTTGTTTGGCCATCTTGTTTCGCAGACTCCTAATACCGAAATATCGAGTCTGCCCATTTCAAGTAAGAGGTTTCTAAGTTTTCCTGCTTCATATAACGTTTTAACATTCCACGTGCATATTTTAATTTTTGTTTATTTAACTTAAGAGAATATATTTGTGTTACTGACTGTATATTAATTCATTACGCTAATTTGGCCTAAATATTATTTATCTATTAACTAAGTCATTTTCATGTCGATAGCGATACATTTACATTTCGGCTAATCAATAAAAACTTCTAATAAAAACATTTCTACTGTTAGTGTCGGGTATACACGATGTTGACTTTATTGAAAGTAAGTGACGTCAAATTCTTAAAGGTAGTATTTAAAATTGCAAGCTATTGTGGAATTTGCCCACCAGAAACCCCTATCTGGTTTTCAAAATGTTATGCATTAACGATTATCGTGGTCTTGCTATTGGGAATGAAATCTATGTTTTTTCCAGAAGAATCACTAGAAAACACACTTGATATTGAAGCAACAGATGTGGTGACGACACTTGGACTGATTTTTGCATTTAGTTTATCAATGTTGGTGTTTGCTTACAGTATGCTAAACGATCGAAAAAATTGGCAACTATTTCTCCAAATAATCACTAAATTAGATGAAAAGTTTCCCAAAAAAGTTGCTATAGAAGGTTTTTTATTAAAAATATTTGTATTTTATTTAATGTGTTTTTTGGCTCAATGGTGTACTTTACATGATGACTTCGATATGGATACAGCTTCGTATGTGTATGATATAATATTTTGGATATTGTCATTAAATCAAATTGTGGGGATGGTTGTTTTAATTTTGGTAACCACAACTATCGTATCGACGAGATATAGCTTACTAAACAAATTTCTCAAAGAAGAGGTGTTTAAAAAAATAAATCAAATGCACTATATGAAGTCTCTACAACAATTTGAAGGATATCTTAAGGATTTACATGTGACTGTAGTAACCTTAAATAAAATCACAGGCAAAATTATGTTGGTGTTACTGATTTTAGCATTTGTGGCTGTGATAACTGTCGTTGACTCTGCTATAATAATTTTTAAAGCACCTGTAGTAAACGCTTCGGATGTTAATCAAGTTGCAGGCGGTTTGGCGGATAGCGTCATGCTAGTCGTAAGTACCTACTTGAAGATACTTAGTTTATCAAAAATATGTAAAAGTATACATACATATATATATATATATATATATATATATATATATATATATATATATATATATATATATATATATATATATATATATATAAATAAGTTCGAATTATCGGGTAAAGTGGTCTGTAATGAAAATCTTTCTTTTTTCTAAATTACTCAATATTTCGCCATTTATTTAAAAGCTTCCTCAGGAGTAAACTAAAAACAATTTGAACATTACAAAAAATGGCGTACAAATACATTTTAAAACACAGAATTTAAAAGATTTTGCAAATAAAAACTGACATTGAAGTATTTGAAATATTGAATGTCAAGATTAAATTGTCTTAAGCACGTTCCTTACAGCTATACGATAAAAAATTAAAATTATTTCAAATGTAAAAATAAAAATAACAATAAAAGAAACGTTAGAAGAATGATATTTCTTTGATGAATTATTTAGGTTAGTTGTTATTAAGATGAATGTTGCCTATTTTAAATATTTATAAATTTTGTTCAATATGTTACAATATACAATATATGTTACTTAACTGTCCAGTGTCCGTTTTATAATTTAAAGTGTTTTTATTTTTGTTAATGTAATACATCTCAAGAAATAATCTACTTTTGTAGTTATCAGTCTGTGCCAAAATGTGAGCTTTGTTATAATCTAGCATATGACCAGTATTTTTTCCCAAGCGGCAATCACTTTTATGTTGTGTGATGCGTTGTTTTAGCCATTGTGATGTTTGACCAATGTAGCTATTTTGACATCCTAAACACGGTATTTCATAAACGACATTACTTTTATATAAGGTTGGTACTGGGTCTTTGATTTTTGAAAATAGTTGTTTGCTGTTCATGGTATTATATTTAGCTATACTAATATTAGAAACATTTTTGAATATGGATATGACAGAATGAGTTAGACCATTAATAAAGGGAAGTTTTTTATATTTGATTGATTTGTTGTTAGAATCATGGACGGGACCGTCATAGAAATTAGTGCTGTAAATCAGTTTTTTTTTAAATTTGTTTAGGATATCCGTTGTTACGAAAAATGTTGTATATTATGTCCAGATTTTTTTGTAAAAAGTTGTCATCAACAATGGACATTATCCTGTTTTTCATACCTAGTACGATATTATATTTTTGACGGGTGGTATGGTTTGAATAGTAATTTATATACCTGCCTGATACTGTCGGCTGTTGGTACCAATCCAATGTCAAAATATTGTCATTTGTTCTTATTACTCTTGTGTCTAAAAATGGTATACTAAAATCTGTCTCAGTTTCAATTGTAAACTGAAGATGTTTATTAAATGAATTAAAAATGTTTAGTGTGGTATTGATGTGATAAGATGGAACTGCACATATGATGTCATTGACATATTTATATATAAACGGTAATTCAAAAGGTAATTGCGTAATCACATTATCTAAGAGATGATCAGTTACAATAGTTGCAAGGATTGGACTAATCGGGGAACCCATCGGTGTTCCAAAAATTTGAGAATTAAATTTACCATTGAAACTAAGTAAGTGTTGTTAAAAATGAACCTAAGAATTTGTAGAAAATTGTCTTTTGATAATGTCGTGTAGTCTTTTATAAGGTTCCAATTTGATTATATAATGTCCGTGACCATATTTAGTGGAATGTTTGTAAATAGCGACACCACATCTAAAGAAATTAAAACATAATTATTTGGTAACTGCATTCCCCTAACAGCATTGACAAAGGCAAATGTGTCCTTAGAATTATAATTATTGTGATATTCAAAGGCATCAGTTAATGTATCAGCAATAATAATAATAATAATATATATATATATATATATATATATATATATATATATATATATATATTGTTATGATGTGTTTTTTGTTTGAATGATGAGCAATGAGTATTTTTAATAATATAATATATAGGGTTTTTATCGCGGTTCTCAAAGAATTAGCTTGTAAGTACTTTTTTAAATTATCTTTATTATAACTATTATGAAACACACATATATATCTAACCTAGCCAATGTAAATTTAAAATAAACTATCTTTAAATTGATGTTCTTATAAAACTAATTAAATTCTATAGACAATGTTAAATTTAAACAAACTATCTTCAAAATTGAAATTGTTATAACACTAACTAAATTATATTAACAAAATTTTGTACCTTTCTTTCACTGAATGCCTAAATGAACTGTTTTCCACTATATATATTCTAATCACCACTGAAAGTCTTCGTACTTCGGTTATCCTTGTTTTTTGTGAAATTTCTTTTTCCAATTATCAGCTTCTACCAATTTAAGATATATTTTTCTTCACCAGCATTTATATACCACCAACCAAACCAGCAAACAGCATTTATATTTATTCTTCTTTTCAATATACCAATATCCAATTATTATAAGTTGATTTATACTAATCTCCAACCATAATATAATTTAATTTCTTCCAATATACTTTTTTTTTAATCTTCAATAATTATTTGTATATAATTATAAATGTGCATTAAATTATATGCATAATTTTTAATCTTCATTTAACTCACTATATTAAACAATTTGACTATTTGTACCTGATTCACTGACTCCAACTAACTTTCATATTTCTTACTAAACTTTTCTTACTGACTTCTTGAAAATTCTGAACAATTTACTTCACTAACTAACTTTCATAATAAACTGGCCTGACTTCTGACTAAAAACTTCCTGACTGCTTGACTTCAGACTAAAAACTTCCAAAAACTGCCAAAAACTGCCATCTTGAATCCAAATCACGGGTATTTATATGTTTTTGGATTTCTAGAACCATCTCGTAAGATATCATGTTCCAATTTGTTCTATCAAATACTTGTCTGAATTTTCTGGAACAAACCATTTCGCAAACATGGCCATCTCCGGAGATCCAGAGAATTCCATTCTTTTCTATTAATAATTTTGTTTACATTTAGGCTTTTCAGATCAGAATATATAATTAAATTAGTAACTAACACTCTAATTTAATAAAATACACATTTCAAACAATATATTATATAACCCCACTTTATATTCCCTTATGATTAATTTCTATCTGTCAAATTACTCCGAGAGTATTTTTGGTTGCCTATGCACATGGCTCACTTATATATATTTACAATATTAAAATACAACTTTTTACAATTATTATATGCTAATTTATTAAAAATGCCCTCACATAAATATATTTTTATAAAATTCTCTAGTATATAACCTATTTAAAATAATCAAATACTTTTTTATATCTAATATTATGTAGTATATAACTTATAAATTATTTTCTATAAACCCTAATCGTATCAATATATATATATATATATATATATATATATATATATATATATATATATATATATATATATATATATATATATATATATATATTATATCAATGGTATTCCGGGTTTGACTCCGCGTTAAATGTTGTTGGTTTTGATAAAAACCATTTTGACGACGTTTCGGCAAGATCTCACTTGCCATTTTCAAGTCTCTCTGGATGGTCTGCTTCTTGTCGATGTTCGAGTGGAAGTTCCAGTTCGAGTGGAAGTTCCACTTCCCCTCGAACATCGACAAGAAGCAGACCATCCAGAGAGACTTGAAAATGGCAAGTGAGATCTTGCCGAAACGTCGTCAAAATGGTTTTTATCAAAACCAACAACATTTAACGCGGAGTCAAACCCGGAATACCATTGATATAACATACAGCTCCCGCGGAAATATCAAAACTAACATATATATATATATATATATATATATATATATATATATATATATATATATATATATATATATATATATATATATATATATGTATCTAACAATAAACACTGAAAACTTTTGTTTTACACAAAATTTATTTTAAATTATTATCACTAAAGCTGTTTCGGCCAGAGTGCCTTTCTTAAGTGATCTATTTTTGACTTCATTGTAGCGTTGGTTTTTGAGGTTTGTGTGTATTTCTTGTGTCTTGGATGTATCAGCTGTCCTGTTTTAGGCTTGTGCCTCTTCAGGACGTGTTTCCTTTGTGATGGGTGTGGCACTGGGATTTTTGATGTGTCCACTGGTGTTGCGATGTTTATTGATGATTGTTGCTGCTCTAACTAGTCATGGACAATCGGGTTCGAAAGGGATACAAGTGAACGGTTCCTTTCAGAATTTATTTGGTCTAAAACAAAATTAGTAAATATATGAAAATTATATGTTTATTAATTAACAAAATCTATTGAATTATTGTATGAATGTCGCGACGCGTGAGGGCAGCTGTGGACTGGTACCTCAAAAAATCGACGGGGTATCATTGTGCAATGGAATCGGAAAACCACAGAAACCCCCCCCCCCCCCCCCGTCGGTGTCAGTTCGAAGTGAACATTGGTATGTGTATACACTTTATAGTCTTTAACTGAATAAGTTGAGGAGGGGAGAACTGTTTGTTTCAAGTTGGTCATTCAGAATTATGCCTGTATTTTTTAATTTGTTGATTTCCATAGATTCTAATAAAGATAGCCTATGGCCTTTATTTTGAATGTGAAGAATTTAAAATTCGTCATTAAAAATATGATTATGGTCTAGAACAGGGGTTTCCAATTTTTTTTGGTCTCGGAACCCTAATTGACGATATTTTTTTTGGCGGAACCCTATTTTGATAAATAAAGAAATTACCTTGTAGTTTGAATATTTTTCATGCAAGACTGTAAAGTCTGTTTTTTTTTTAGACTATAACATAAAATGATATAAGAAAATGGTATACTAATTTTTGTGATAATGTAAAACAGAAAACAAAATCTGTTAACAAAAAATGTTATACAAATTAGAAATTAAGAAACATGTCCTATTTTGATACCAATTATTATTACACACGCATGCGCAATTCGCAATTCTTCTAGACCACATATTTCGTTGGCGTTTTTTCTTGCTTGTCTGAATGTTGCAATGGAAGCAGCAGATAATAGGAGAATTTTCTTATCCATCATAAATATATATGTCTTTGTTAAAGCAAAGGTAAAACGTGGGTAAAACTAAGTATTTAAGTGGGTAAAAACTAGGTTAAATTTTGGACAAAAATGAGGTTACGTTACAATGACAAAAAGAAGAATAAGAACATTGAGGTTAACAATACATGTACATCAACATAGTAATTGATGGTAATTTAAAAAAAGGACTTTTTTAGCATGTAATGCGCAGAATCACATAACATATTTTGATACAAAAATGTGACAATGTAATACACAAAACTTCTTGTATTAATATTGTACACAATCATTTCGTGTAAGCTTTTGTTATACCATTTTCTTATATCATTTTATGTTATAGTCTAAAACAGAAGGAAGAAATTATGCATGAAAAATAATATAATAAGTAGACTTCGGCAAATATGCATATTGCATATTTTGCATATTGTGCATATTTTATGCAAATATTTCATATTTTGGCATATTTGTATAAAAGTTTGCATAAAGTGCATAAAAGTTCAGATTTTTATACTATATTTGAAAATTTTTAAACATACCAATTTATTTCAATTCTTGTATAAAATTTTGTAGTTATTTTAATCAAGAAATGATCTAAGTACGTAATCTCTACAGGTACAAAACATTTACAATTTCAAAGAAGATCAATTTAAGTAGCCCTCAACATTCTTAGAAAGTCTCGGTCACTGAGGCATTCAGTTATTGGATAATCGCTAAGGGTTCGCTCATTTGCATTTTATGATCTAATCCCCAAATCTATCTACAATTTATTGTATCGTAACAGCAGGTAAACGGCTAATAGTTTTGTTCCTAATTTAGGGATTTTCCAAAATCTCCCAGTTTATTGAATTAGGTACTTAAACATTTCTAATTTGATGCTCAGATTTTTAAATCATTTTTGTTTTGATATTCAAAGCGTAAACACTCGTTGTGTGTAACAAACAGGAATATTGTGATTTTATAATGCCTAAAACAACCAGTGCTTCAACTTGGATTAAACCTTATAAAGAGCTGTCTATGGATATGGGAAAAATCTACTGTTCAGTCTGTGGCAAAATTGTAAGTATCTAATATTTTCTATTAAATATCTAATATTTCATACATACAGGGTGTTTCCAAATGACACTTACAACGTTTGACTGTAGATACTTCTCGAAAAATTGAACAAAACGATATAGTTAATGAGGGGTCAAACTTATTTACTTTTCGAGATACAGGGTGTTAAAATTAAAAAAAATTAAATTCTTTTAGTTAATAACAACAATAACTTTAAAACCAATAAACGTATTTACTTGAAATTTAGTACTCGTAGGTTGTTTTTAAATGAAAAATAGCTTCCTTTAGTGAGAAAAAATTGTCCATGGTACAATACAATGGTGTATATTTAGAAAAAATTTTCACCTTTACTTTTTTTTATGAAGTCAGCTATTCTAAAACACAATTATTTTTATTGTAATTGAATTAACAAAAAAAAAAACTTTTGTTGAATTTTAAAATAAGTTATATGATGTACTAATGGTTAGTAACAAAAACTAATTTGTGGATTAATACTGCATTTAAAACACTTAGCGAGTGTTTTTTTTTTCCAAACCAGTTATTTGATTAACCAAAAACACCTTGTATATTTTTATATTTTAAAGGTTGGGTTAAAATAAAGGTTTTTATTTTTATTTATAGATAGTGTGAGAAGAAATTTCAGATAGACCAACATGTGAGAACTGCTTCACACATTGCAAAAAAAGGAAAAATAGGAGGAAAACGTCAAACTTCAATGGCTAAATGTTTCCAATCTACTTCAAAAAAATTAGATGAGCAAGAAACTTTTAATGAAGACTTGTGTCGCGCATTAGTGTCTGCAAACATACCGCTTTCAAAATTAGCAAATGTAAATTTTAGTTCGTTTCTAAAAAAATATTGCAAACTTAATGTTCCAAGTGATCGGTCTCTAAGAAGAAATAATGTGAACGGGCTATACTCGTCGGTGTTAATTAATATTAAGGAAGAAATTGCAGATAATTATTTTTACATATCTGTAGACGAAACCACTGATTCCTCAGGAAAGTATATTGCTCATTTATTGATTGGTGTTCTTAAAGAAGATACCTTACCAAAATCTCATCTTATTTCATGCCAGCAACTTGAGAAAACAAATGCTTTAACAATTTCGCGTTTTATACAAGAAACATTAGCAACTTTTTTTCTTCCGACAACTATTCCTTCTAATAAATTACTGCTTATTTTATCGGATGCTGCTCCTTATATGGTGAAAGCAGGACAAAATTTAAAAATATTTTTCCCAGATTTAATACATGTTACTTGTGTAGCGCATGGATTAAACAGAGATGCAGAGGAAATACGAAAAAAGTTTCCTCTTGTAAATACCATGATATCCAGTGTCAAAAAGTATTTCTTAAATCTCCTATAAGAATTCAACTTTATAAAGAAATGCTACCTAACATTCCTCTTCCACCACAACCTATTTTCACGCGATGGGGAACATGGTTAGAAGCAGCTAATTTTTATGCAGATCATTTTGTTAAAATAAAGAACATAATTGATACGTTAACAGATGAAAGTTCCCAATCTCTTTTGGATTCTAAACAAACTTTTCAGAGTAACTTGCTTCAACAAGAACTTTCATTTATAAAATCAAATTTTAGTTTTGTTCAAAAAACAATTACTCAGTTAGAATCACCAAAACTGTCATTGTTCGAAAGTACAGCATTAATAAAAGAATTTGCGTCATGTTGTCGGAACGTTAGAGGTAATATTGGAAAAGATATTTTAAAAACATTTGAAGCTACTATGGAAAAAAATAAAGGTTACCATATTCTTTCTGAAGTAGTCAGAGTTCTAGCTGAAAATATTTCGGAAACAATTAATTTAGAACTAAATGTTTTGGTTAGTTTGAAAAATGCTCCCGTTACATCAGTTGATGTTGAACGAAGTTTTTCCATATATAAATATATGTACTCAGACAGAAGCCACAAGTTTTTGTTAGAAAATTTTGAACACCACTTGGTCATTTATTGTTACCATAATTCTAAATAAGTTTATTCATACTTAAAAATGATGTAGTTACTTAAAATAAATGTAAATCTTAATGAATAGTAGGAAATATTTAGTTATGTACACTTTTTTTTTTAAATAAAATTGTTACTATTTTACGATTTTTTTATTTATTTGTATGCATATTTTGTAAAATATTTGCATATTTTCGGGTAAACACGTGCATATTTATGCGCATATTTTCTACATTTTTATTTGCATATTTGCCGAAGTCTACTAATCAGACATTAGAGTTAAGCATTATTATTGTTTAACTGTAGTTTTTGTTATTGTATATAAGTTAATGTCGATGTATAAATAAACTTTATTCGATTATATTCTTATAGTTTCATTATTTAATCATTTAAAATTTTCGCTCATGCTTTGGGAATGGGGTTCCTTTTTGAATACAATAAAGTAAAATAAAAACTATATATATTCACAAAAATATTATCTAAGTACCTAGGTAGCGTGGGGGAGTTCGTAGTCGCCCATCTGATGGTTCAATAAAGATAAATGAATATTATAGATACTTAATATACATTAATTCATTACGTTAATGTAGCGTAAATAATATTTACCCATTAAATGTAGCATGTACCTATTGATACGTTTATATTTAAATTAATAATAAACCGTAATTTACAGCTAATGTGTCTACTGTTAGCGACGAGTGTACAACATGTTAAAACTCTCGAAAATAAGTGACGTTAAATTTTTAAAAGTAATCTATCAGATTGAAAGTTATTGTGCAATTTGCTCACCACAGACATACACTTGGGTTTCAAAATGCTACGCAGTGACAATTATCGCGCTTTTGCTATTGGGTGTCAAATCTACACTATTGCACAAATATGCACTAGCAGAGAACCCTAATATTGAAACAACAGAATTTGCGGTGACGTTAATATTACTTCTAGGATTTAGTTTTTCAATGACGGTGTTTTCTTACAGTATCGTAAACGATCAAACATGTTGGCAACTATTTTTCGAATTAATCGACAGGCTGAATCAAAAGTTTCCTCAAAAAATCGATACAGCATGTTTTTTATTCAAAATAATTCTATTTCTTCTACAATATTTTTTGGTTCTTTGGTGTACAACTTGGGATTCTAATATAGATATAGCGACTATTATACATTTTTTAATGTTTTGGATATTGGCATGGAGCCAAATTTTGGGGATTACCATTTTAATTTGGGCAACTACAGGTGTAGTTTCGACGAGATATAATTTACTAAACACAGTTCTTAAAGAAGAGATATTCGGTAAAAATAAGCAACATGTCTATGCCATTGGCACAAAAATTTCTATGCGATTTGTACAACAATTTGAAGGTCATTTAAAAGATTTGCACCAGGCCGTAGCAACTTTTAATAAAATTACGGGCAAAATTATGCTGGTATTAATGATTTTAGCTTTTGTGGGCATAATATCATTTTTTGATTTGATTGTTGTAATTTTTAAGTCATGTTTAACAGATTCGTCAATTATTAATGATGCTGCAGGAGGTTTAGTGGCTAGCATTATCTTAGCCGTAAGTATTGAAAATATCTAAAATTTTATATAATTATTTATCTAAATAAAACAAAGTTAAATCAACGGTGCACATAGAAACGGCCAAATTGTAAATATAAATAAAACACAGACATCACTATTGTTTTTTATTTGTTATTTACGACACTAAAAACATTTCAAAGAAGCTTTTCTACATATCTAAAAGAACTTTAAAAAGTCCCTTCATTGATTACCGTACTACCCTGTATTATCCCTGTATTATACCCTGTATTATCTGCTTGAGTAGAAAATGAGGAGCTAGGTCCTGATCACGAAGAGGAATTTTCTCCTTAAACTTTGCAGAAAACTGAAGTACAACTCAGCGCTTATAAACTACTAGTGATTTTCCCGTCGCATGCGATGGGGCATTCGATCGATTGCTATCTATAGTCACTCATTAAATTTTTACAATAATCTTCTTGCACGTAAACCAAGTAAATATAAAGTATGATCTGGTGCACTTCTGACCTGACACCATGTTTTATTGATGGCACGTTTTATACGTGATTTGATTTGATGTATCATATGCTAGGATTCGTCTAGTTGTTTATTTTGTACTCAGTCAGAGGCCTTCTTCAGGACAATAAAGCAAATTTACCTTATAGTGTGTCTATTATCATCCATAGTGTGATGTGATATCTCGTACGTCGCTATACGTTCATTAATAACAAAGATGCTGTGTAGTGTCCTTTTGGGAGTCGCCTTGTTGGTTTTTTCTATCTTAATATATTCTTTTTATCCTTTACTTTCATTTACTATGTATCATGTTAGAATTCCATTATTTGTTTATTTTTTATTCAGCCAGAGGCCTTCTTTCACTCATTAAATCAAAATTTGTGTTATAGTAAATCTATTTTTATCCATAGTGAACTATGACAGGGGTCACCAAATGGCGGACCGCGGTCCGCATCCAGACCGTGAGTTTGTTTTTTGCGGACCGCCGTTAAATTCAAAATATAGTAATAAAATTCTAGTGTAAAATTATAATCAAATCTAAATATATAAATATCTTTGCATTATTAAAATGTACAGTACTAATACTATATAGAAATACTTGGAATCTAAACAACATGCTACGACTAAACGGTTTTCAAAAATTTTAGCATGTACCTACCTAAAAATAATCTTTTAGCAAACTACAATAGGGAAACTGTCTGAACACTAAAATTATTTTAATTTAAAATAATTTTAATTTGCATATTTATGACGTACAACCAGTCTATAATAAAACTAAAATGTTTTTGCAAACTTATAGGTAATAGAACCATAATTCTTCTTTATTTCAAATTTTGAAATTCTTTTGTATTTCATAATAACTTTATTTCAATTTGCATATTTCTTACATAGTAACCATTCTGTGGAATTTTATAATTGCCTGGTTTCAACTACGTAACCAGAATGATCTCCTGAGGGGGGCTTACAACTACTGAAGGATTTCTCGGTGACACCAACTACGGTTACTCCACTGCCTGGTTTAGTGCTGAGTGTCTGGACCGCGGAAGGGTAGTAGTTTTTCGAAACGGACCCTGAAGAAATATAATTTGTGACCCCTGCCCTATGATATCACCCATATACGTTCACTATAATGAAGATATTGTGTAGTGCCCTTTTGGTAGTCGCCTTGTTTGTTTTTCTATCTTAATATATTCGTTTTATCCTCCCCTTTTATTGGCTATGTCGCATGTTAGGATTCGATCATTTATTTATTTTGTTTTTACCAGAGGCCTTCTTTAACTTAATGAAACAAAATGTGTGTTATAGTAAATCTATTTTCGTTCATAGTGCCCTATGATATCACCTATGTCGCTATACGTTCACTAATAATAAAGATATTGTGTAGTGCTCTTTTGTTAGTCGCCTTGTTTGTTTTTCTATCTTAATGTATTCGTTTTATCCTCCCCTTTATTGGCTATGTCACATGTTAGGATTCGATCATTTATTTATTTTGTATTCAGCCAGAGGCCTTCTTTAACTTAATAAATCAACATTTGTCTTACCGTAAATCTATTTTTATTCATATTGCCTTATAATATCTCGTATGTCGCTATACGTTTAATAATAATGAAGATACTGTACAGTGTCTTTTTGGTAGTCGCCACCCCAAAATGCTCAAAAAATGAGCAGAATGGATCTCAGTGTTTTGTTATGGGATTTAACATTAGAAACGAGGCAGAACACTGTAGCCCCTTTAATTTTAACATAAAGCTTTACATTATTTTACTTAATAAATCTTAACTTACAATTAGAGTAACCTAATTTTTTAGCAACAAATTAATTACTGATGAAGTAGTACAATTTTCGAGTAAAGATATTTGAATCATAAATTTGTAAAATGAGTTATCGTTCCGGACAACAATCCTGACGTGTCATCTTAGCCTTTTATTAGATTAGATACCGTTGGCATTCAAATCGTAACTACCCTAGATGGAATCTACTCTTCAGATATCCCCAGTGCAAACTATTAAATCTCTCTCCCATAGTTCTGACCTTTATCGCCACCGAACCTCCTGAAGAGAGTACTTTGATTTTGTCGAAAATACTACTTAGAAGTACTGAATAGCTACATAACTCATAGAACAGGCAGACATTGGGTTTCTGTGATTTCTAATCTTATTGCTTAAAGATTTTTCTCTCGAGAAAGCTAAGTTCCTTGAGCTGCTAAAGAAGGTCCAGTAAATTTAACAAGGAGCGTTTCTTTTATGGTATACTGAGGAATGTCCCACAGACGGTTTTTTGATAATCAAGTTAAATTTAATTATTTAAATAAAAGTTTGGGCATATTGAACATATGGGCACAAGTTAGGAAAATGCATCCTGCAAATTGGATATCCGAGGAAGCAATAAATCCGAAATTTATGAATGAAAAGATCAGTTTCTAGACAATATTACACCAGCTAATGCTATGGATGACATATCACACATTTTCGTCAGACAAAGACAGATCATTACCAACCATAGGATTTTCAGTGAATCAATAGGCTTAATATAATTAAATTATGTTAAAATATTATTAATATCTAAATAATATATGGACCAATAGCGAAAGTGTAAAAGAATGGAAAGAAGCGACTGTAATACCCATACGTAAGCCAAACAAAAATCCACATCTATCTGACTCATACAGACCTATCGCACTTATGCCGTGTATACTTAAAACCTTTATAATAATAAATAAAAATCAAGTGGAATGGTAGTGAAATACTACTTGTGTACTTTCAGCTACACATTATGGTCTTAAAAAGGGATTTGCTATGGGAACCAGGGAGGCACTTTTTACGCTTAACATCCTATTACAAAAATGCCGTGACCAAGGAAAAGATGTATTTGTATGTTTGGTGGACTTCGAAAAGGCATTCGATACAGTTCAGCATGTAAAATGAATGCAAATACTGAAAAATATCGGAATAGATGACAAGGATATTCGTGTCATTAAAAATTTGTACTGGAATCAAACTGCTATGGTAAAAATTGGAGATAACTGCACCGATGAAATCTCCATACAACGAGGAGGAGTCAGACTAGGTTGCATTTTGTCGCCAACATTGTTCAATGTTTACTCGGACCAGTTATTTAAAAAGGCACTTGAGAGACAACCATATGGAATAAAAATAAACGGGGAACTACTTAATATGGTTAGAAATGCAGACGATACAGTAATTCTGTCAGATAATATTGAAGGTCTCTAAATTCTGCTTGATCGTATTCACGAGGTAGAAGAGGAAATGGGCATTAAAATAAACTCAAACAAAACCAAAATTTTAGTATTTAGTCGTGACCCACATCCCGATGCAAAGCTTCAATTAAACGTAATATTTGTAGGTATTGTTCTTCTTCACCTATATCTTGTTCATTTTCCCTCTCGGCATGGAACAGATGGATTATATATTGTTTCCATACTTCCTTTATTTTGCTCTCTTCAGTAAGTATTCCTCCATTATTACTTCGTGTTATGAGTGTTCTTCTTTATCTGGTGTTGCCTGTAAGTTCTTTCGTTTTTATATATCAATTTAATATCAATCTATATAAATATGTAAGTTTGAGGTGTCATGTTTGTTGCTCAGTTCTTTTAGTTCCTTTGCATTCTTTGTTCTTCCATTTCTCCTTAGCCTTTCTGATTTCATATTTAATTTTATTCTTGATGGTTTTATATTTATTTTTATCTTTATTTTTGTATTTTCTTTTTTCAGTTATTAGCTCAACTATTTCCGGTGTCATCCAGTCTTTTTTAGTGGTTTTCTCTTCTTCGCCTAGGACCTCTCTTCCCGCTTTTAGTATGGCTTTTTTCATATCTGGCCATTCCAGCCTTCCTTCAATTAATTTATTTATCTCTCCGTTTAGTTGCTGTTGGCAGTAGTCGTCTTTTAGGTTTTTGATGCTTATTTTGGTGGTTTTAACTTTTTTCTCCGGTTTTCTGAGTTAAATGGCAAGAGTACTGTTTTGCAAATCCAGCTCGATATACGAAAATAAAAACTAAATTGAGAAGAAATCCTTGATACAGAAAATATGATTAGGTACAACCGTAAAAGTATAACCACTATCAGTAGAATGAGGTTTGGGCACGCATGTTATCGAGCACATTTGCATAAAATCGAAATATTCTAGAGCGATAGAAACTTAATTTTTGACATGCGCAAAGCTCTAGAATTCATGGCGTCATTGTTGAAAAATTTTAAAATGCTAAAGTGCAGTTTTCTGGCTTTTAGAAACGGTCATAGGTCATTTTATAGTCTTTACCTGCCACAGGGTGCAGCTAGGCCAGTGATCAGTGTGCAGATCTCTCCAAATCTATTGTAAAATCCTAGTTTTAGTTTGTACTATCTAAGAGGGCATTTATGCTAATTAGTGATGGGTTTATGCAGACCCTTTATTCTACCGGAACACATTTATCAATCAAGAAGGATGAGATAATCAAAAAATATAAATAAATAGGCGTGGTACTTAATCTATATAAATTCATTACGTTAATGTCCTAAATAATATTTGCTCATTAAATAAGTATCTAGCATGTAAACATCAATACGTTTATAATTCAATTATTCAATACGCAATATTTTATTGGTAATGTCTCTATTGTTCAAGACGAGTATACAACATGTTCAAACTCCCACAAATAAGTGACGTTAAATTTTTAAAAGTAATATATAAAATTGAAAGTTGTCTTGCAGTTTGCCCGCCAGAAACACCCACTTGGTTTTTAAAATGTTATGCATTGACAATTATCGCGATTTTGCTATTGGGAATCAAATCTATGCTATCCCAAAAAGAATCATTAGGCCTTAACATTGATGTTGGAACATCAGATTTGGTGATGGCATTTGTATTAATTTTAGTCCTTTGTTTTTTAATGGTGGTGTTTGCATACAGTATCTTAAACGATCAAAAAAATTGGCAATTATTTTTCGAATTAATCGACAAACTGAATGGAAAGCTTCCTCAAAAAATCGATGCAGCCTGTTTTTTATTAAAAATACTACTCTTTTGTTTAATGAATTTTTTAGTTCAGTGGTTTACATTTGTGGATGATGAGAACTATAAAATGGATAAAGTGTCTTTTATATTTTACTTGGTCTTTTGGATTTTGGGGTGGAACCAAATTTTGGGGATTGTTATTTTAATTTGGACAACTACAGTTGTAGTATCGATGAGATACAATTTACTAAATAAAATTCTTAAAGAACAGGCATTTGGAAAAAGGAACCAGATGCTATCTAAGCAGTTTGTAAATCAATTTGAAGGTTATCTAAAAGTTTTGCACAAGTCCGTAGCAACTTTTAATAAAATTACAGGCAAACTTATGTTGGCATTACTGATTTTAGCATTTGCGGGTGTAATAACATTTTTTGATTTGGCTATATTAATTTTTAAGTCATCTTTGGCATATTCGACGATGATTAATGAAGTTTCAGGAGGTTTAGTTGAAAGCATTATCTTAGTCGTAAGTATTGAAAATATCTTGAATTTTCTATAATATATCTAAATTAATCAATTGACACCCAAATTTATTTTTTTTTTTAAATTTCAAAAATTTACTTATACGTAATTATCAGTACTAGTTAGTTTGCCCGTCATATGCGACGGAGATCCAATCAATTGCCATCTACAGTCACTCATTAAATTAAATTAAAATGGCGCGTGGCACTTGGGGAGTGCCGACACAAGTTAATACTTTTTATAGCGCCTTATTAATATGTGCTTAAATGAAATTTTACTTCTACTTATTATTGAATTGTTAATATTTTTCATAATAACACACCAGATTTAAAAAATTCTAATTATTTTCTTTAAAAATTTTGTTTAATAATTTTAAAAATTTTCACATGTTGTTAAATATAATACACATTTTATTCATCATTTACATTTTCAATATTATTTTATATTCATATTTAATAACTTCATTTTGTTTATTATTACATTTAATTTAATTTTATTTAATATTTTATTTTATTTTATTTTTATAATTTTATTTAATTTTATCGAAGTTTGTATGAAATCGATCTATCGACACCTCCTAGTAGGCCAGGGAAATAAGCAAAAAAGTACCCTGTTTTTGACACTCGTCCGGCCAGGCAAACGACAGTTGTTTTGAGTAGTATGGACCTCTATAACAAGAACCTATATGTTTCCTGCAGTCGATTTTTTGGACTTAATTAGTTATTAACAAATTAAGGTCAAAAAACAGAAAATTTTTGCTTTTTTCGTCTATCAGCAAAAAGTGAAGCATTTTAAACAAATTTTACAAGAGAAGAAACTTTTATGTCATATAAAAACCTTCAAAATGCCGTTTTCTAAATGTTTCTATCCTTATTTGTTGCTTAGGAAGTTGCAAAATAGGTAAAAAAATTTTGGATTTTTATAAATGTTAATAACTTTTTTTAAAATAAACTTATAACATTTATATTTCTTGCAATGCTGTGTCTTGTAGTGCTTAAAATATGGTTAAAATTTTAAAGTGATTGGTCAAATAGTTTAAAAGTTATTTTATTTGTTTATCCCAAATTAACTTTTTTGCAACAATATAAGTCAGAAAATTATATAGTTTTAATAATCGTAAGGGTAGCTTCTGGAAGAAGAAGACTTTTTCTATTATTAAGATTAAAAAAAATTAAAAAAATTAATTTTAAATATTGCAAAATAATTTTGCAAAAACATGTCGATTTTTTGCTTATAAACAATTAGAATAACTTTTTAACCATTGCGTATAAGAATATTATTTTTTATATTTAAAAAGCCTGAATTTTTTCACAAATTTAAAAGAAAAAAAATGGTCCTAAAATAATTTGGGACAAAGTTAGCCTCTTTTTTTATTTAATTCATAGTAGCTTTGTTTATAACAATTAAGAAATCCTATTAGCGTTATTTAAAAGCACCATTTTAAATTTGTGAAAAAATTCAGGCTTTTTAAATATAAAAAAATAATATACTTGCAGGCAATGGTTTAAAAAGTTATTCTAATTGTTTATAAGCAAAAAAGTGACATGTTTTTGGAAAATTATTTTGCAATATTTAAAATTAAGTTTCTTAATTTTTTTTTAATGTTATTAATAGAACAAGTCTTCTTCTTCCAGAAACTAGCCTTAAAATGACTAAATCTATATAATTTTCTGACTTATATTGTTGCACAAAAAATTGATTTGGGATAAACAAATAAAATAACTTTTAAACTAGTTGACCGATCACTTTAAAATTTTGACCATATTTTAGGCACTACGAGACACAGCATTCCATAAAATATAAATGTTATAAGTTTATTTTCAAAAAAGTTATTAACATTTATAAAAAACCGAAATTTTTGACTTATTTTGCAACTTCCCAAGTAACAAATAAGGATAGAAACATTTAGAAAACGCCATTTTAAAGGTTTTAATATGATTTATAAGTTTCTTTTCTTCTAAAATTTGTTTAAAATGCTTCACTTTTTGCAGATGGACGAAGAAAGCAAAAATTTTCCGTTTTTTGACCTTAATTTGTTAATAACTAATTAAGTCCAAAAAATCGACTGCAGGAAACATATAGGTTTTTGTTACAGAGGTCCATATTACTCAAAACAACTGTCGTTTGCCTGGCCGGACGAGTGTCATGAAAAAATGCTTATTTCCCTGGGCTATAGGTAAAGTATCGTAACCAACAAATTTCGGTTTTTTACTTTTTTACATTTTCATACTTCTTAACATGTAAACTAACGTCTGCAATAATTAAAATTTAAATATTTCTAATAGAAGGCCTCCAAAATTAGAATGTAAAATGTCGTATGTCTACTTTTGTCCAACTATACAGGGTATTTCAAAAAGGTATGTCATAAATTAAATCACGTATTCCGTGGACAAAAATAAATTGATTGAATCCAACTTACCTTAGTACAAAAGTGTACACAAAAAAAGTTACAGCCCTTTGAAGTTACAAAATAAAAATTGTTTTTTTGCATTATCTCCTAAGACCTAAACTACTTGACAATTTGTAATAAAAATGGATGATAATATTTGATGTCATTTTTCTGCATCATGCAATTCAATTCCTTCATATCGTATTACTACCTTCTCTTCCGACGTTAACATTTTGCTGTCTTCTCTTGGAACAACTCATTTGTTCTTCCATTATATTTTAATAGTCGCAGAATATAATTAAAAATTTACTATAAAATGACAAACTCCAATCTAGGATTATCAGCACAAACTTCAACCGGAAAAAATATAATCACAAAAGGCAACAGAAGCATTCCCGTCAGCACCGCCTATGTAAATGAACGTTTCTTGCTTCGGCAGGTGCGGTGGTATTACCGCTACGATGCTTTACAAATTCCCAAGTTGCCAAGTTTTTAAAACGGAATGGGAATGAAATGTAACATATCAATTTTTATTTTATGTAAATAAAAAGTATTCCAATACAATTTTGTGCTCAATTTTTACTATTGAAAAAACTCATTTTTCTTAAATTTTTATGTCGGTAATAATCGCTGCGTCGAAAAATTCAGATTTGTATGACCATAGCTGCTACTTGTGAACAAGACTCGGTTACACTGTACGGCATATTGTGGTTACGTCTGCTATAGAGAAATACATATAAATGTACTAATTGTACATTCTATAATTTCTGATAAGAAAACGCAAATTAAACGGGTAGTTTTCGAGGGCCGCTGAGTACATTTAAATTTAAGGACATTTGGCGTTTAAACGATGAAATCACTCTTCCAAATAGTGGAATTTTACTATAAGTGATTTTTCTCGAAAACAAGAAATAATGTTAGTTCAAGTACTACACAGGATTATTACCCACCTATTTCTTAATTAATATGCGAATTTTCAAATATATTGGTTGTTCCCTCACTGAACAATCATCAATAAACAATGAGCGAACTTTTAAACAGTTGTACTGTAAAGTTGACCGAATGCACTTACGATATTTTACGTAGGAGGTGTCGCTATGTTTGCCATGCGGATATAAATATGAACTGCCAACCAATTTGTGGTATCAATAAGTACATTATGTACTACTTATTAATATATCAAATTGACATAGATATACATTAATTGATTACTTTAATGATACATATAACAATGTTATATATTTTAGTGGCTTTTGCCATTTAAAATAAATTAACTAATTAACTAACACATAAATAGTGGTGCACTCATCTTTTTTAATCAGTAATAATAAAAATTTGTATCCCATACTTTTATTTTAATGTAATGTAATGTTCTAGCATAATAAAAACTACAATATGTTTATATTTCTAAAAATAAGTAATGTTAAATTGTTAAAAGTAGTGTATAAAATTGGAAGCTATTGTGCAGTTTGCCCATTAGAAACACACACTTGGATATCAAAATGTTACTCAGTGGCAATTATCCTAGTTTTACTGTTGGGAATCAACTATTTACTATCACAAACGAACCCACTAGAAGAAGTTTTAGATATTGAAACAACAGATTCCATAGTGATCCTCGGAGTTCTTCTGTCATTTGTTTTACCAATGATGGTGTTCGCTTACAGTATTTGGAACGACCAAAAAAACTGGCAATTGTTTTTCAAGTTAATCTACAAACTCGATAGAAAATTTTCCCAAGAAGGGAGTATAGCAAATTTTTTGTTTACAATAATTCTCTTATGGCTGTTTTATTTAACCATTGAATTGTGTAATTATTTGACCAGCAAAAAAATTTATATGGATAACTACACTGGGATATTTGGCGTTATATTTTGGCTATTTACATTTAATCAAATTTTGGGGTTTGTCAACGGACAAAAAACAGTAATCAAGCACACTACATGTTACAATTTTATAAAACTTGTTTCCCTATCTCCTATATAAACTATTTTTTGAGTTTTGATCGTAGAATTTTTCTTCAAAAATATCAGAGGTTTTAGTAAAATGTGAAATTTTTATTGTAAAAAATAACGTGTTAATTTATGACGAAAAAATCAGAGTCAAAACCATATTTAAACCTTTGCTAAAAATAATTTTAAAATCAGTGCATTAAAGTAAATAAGTCTTTCATAATGAATGACAGTCCTGTTCTAAAACTTACATTTTAACGTAAAATTATATTTAGCTTCTATTTTTAGAAAAACATTTAACAATTAAAACAATAATTAAATTAAACATAATACTTACCGGTTTGTTACAAACCGTGCAAAATATATGGTTGTCATCAATGAATTTGAAATTTGTTTTACTATTAATCCACTTTTTCAGAAGCATTGATTTACTTGCACTTTATTTTGGCATTTTTAAACACTTTTGATAAACACTTAAACCCAACTTTACTGAACCAAAGGATACACCAAAAGGAACTAACTGTACCTACGGACAGAACAATAATTGTATTTAGTCTTTTGCTAATACTCATTCTGGTAATTTGTTATTTGTTAAGCTTTCGGGAAAACTATATTGAGTTACGATTTATGATTTTACTTAATACCGGCAACCGGCTTATCGCATTTTACTATTTATATTGTCATATTATGCTAATACCAATAAGGGGTATTTCCGAGGGATATTTTTACCTACCTCGATAAATTGCATTACTCGCGTTATCAGATATTTGTCTATATTGTGGTATAACTGAAAATATGCACTTTTAATAAATGCATATGCACAATTTATCCAAAATATGCAAATATGCACTTAATATGCATTTTGCATATTTCCCAAGCTGTACTGTTTACTAACCAATGCGTTACTGGTACTGGGAACAGAGGACGGTTGGTAAGGCGACTACCAAAAGAGTACTACACAATGGCCACCATAATAAAATTTCTTTTATTTCGTTTAAAATTATTGATAACTGAAAAGCAAAACCTAGGATATCAGGTTTTAATCAACATAAATTGTACATATAATGTTAACAAAAACAATAGAAATTAATATGGCAGTGACAGTGACTTCTTTCAAACACTGACAGCATAAAGTTACCTACTATATTAGAAGTCTACAGCCAAAGCAATACTAAGGAGGTTAATATCACATCATTCTCCCACACTATAATCATCCAAATACCGTGGTAAATGACGAATTCTTTCAGATCTTCTAGGTAGTGCCGAAGGAGGCGATAAGCTCTGTTCAGAACTCATTGGGGGTTCTTCAAGAAGTAATGAATCCGGTGGAGGGGGAGATGTAGATGTATCTGCCAGGGGCTGCATATTTTGCGTGGTTGTATTGGATGAGGAATCATTAAGACTCGAATGTAACTCATGTGGGTCTTCTACGAACACTGATTCTTGACCTGGTATATCTAGTATTTCCCCTTAATTTATTTCAATTTCTTAGTATTGACTTTAAAGGACCAGTGCCTTCGAATACCAATAATCATTATATTCTTACGGTAATAGATGAGTATTCCAGATTCCCATTTGCTTTCCCATGCAGTGACATTAGTGCCAAAACAGTAATCAAGAATTTAAATAACTTATTCATGATGTTTGGAATGCCTGCATACATTCATTCGGATAGGGGGACTCAATTCCTGTCAGCTGAAGTCAAAGAGTTTCTCAACTCCAGAGGAATCGCAACAAGTAGAACTACTGCTTATAATCCTCAAGGAAATGGTCAAGTGGAGAAGTTGAATTCTACTGTCTGGAAAGCTATTCAACTGGCCTGTGAATCACATGAAGCACCTATTGAGAATTGGGAACAATACCTACCTGTCGTGCTGCATTCCATTCGTTCACTGTTGTGTACCGCAACTAACTGTACGCCGCATGAAAGGATGTTCGTGCACACACGTCGATCTCCAAATGGGAATACAATACCGTCATGGCTAGCAGAATCTGGGCATGTCTTGATGAAAAGAATCCATCGGAAGAACAAGTACCAGCCTATCGTAGAGGAAGTGGAGGTAATAGAGGCAAATCCTGAATACTCTTTTGTTAAACTAAAAGACGGACGGAAGACCACAGTGTCTAATCGTCATCTGGCTCCGTGTGGACGAGGTGAAGGGGAAATACTAGATATACCAGGTCAAGAATCAGTGTTCGTAGAAGACCCATATGAGTTACATTCGAGTCTTAATGATTCCTCATCCAATACAACCACGCAAAACATGCAGCCCCTGGCAGATACATCTACATCTCCCCCTCCACCGGATTCATTACTTCTTGAAGAACCCCCAATGAGTTCTGAACAGAGCTTATCGCCTCCTTCGGCACTACCTAGAAGATCTGAAAGAATTCGTCATTTACCACGGTATTTGGATGATTATAGTGTGGGAGAATGATGTGATATTAAGCTCCTTAGTATTGCTTTGGTTTGATGTATATTTTGTCAAGAGTTTGAATGGATTCGTTGTAAGTGTTACAATCACTTATATATGTATATACTCGTGGCGAAATATGATTTATTAACAGTTGTAGCTTAGTATCATTAATATCTAGGGGTGGTACAGCAGCACTATCAGCAGAAACAGCGGGAGTGACAATATGGGCAGCTAAAAAGTTCATAAAAGTTCTTTTCCAATGGTCCCATTCCTTTGCTGTTGATTTCACAGATGGATCCCCGTCGAACCTCTCAGGTCTTAGATACTTCTCCATTTATGTTGATTAAATTGAAATGATAAAGCAAAACTTAGGATATAAGGTTTTAATCAACATAAATTGTACATATAATGTTAACAAAAACAATAGAAATTAATATGGCAGTGACAGTGACTTCTTTCAAACACTGACAGCATAAAGTTGCCTACTATATTAGAAGTCTACAGCCAAAGCAATACTAAGCAGGTTAATATCACATCAATAACAAAGTCGGGCTATACTGCGACTATTTTTGGCGTAAAATATTACTTTGATCCTCATTAATTGTTGAGCATTGTAAATTCTATTCTCTTCTATAAAAAAGAGACTTGTAGAATAATACAAATATGGAAACGTTAGAGAAAACCTGGTAAGATACTCTTAAACAAAGAACCACAAAAGAATTAAAATACAAGAATCACAATACCCGAGTAATAAAAAGAAAAAAAGACTGGAATAAGAACATTAAAAGGAAGAACAAAACGAGAGCGGCGCGAGCTACTAGAGGTAAACAACCACTAAACTGAAGCGTGGCCAGTCCCGAAATAAACATAATGATGTATTAATCTATAAATGATAAGTTATCATTAAAAACAAACAAATATTATGAGCACTATATTTGCCATAATCAATTAATGTGTATATAAAAGAATGTATATCAATTCATTACGTTAATGTGTAAATAATTCAATACCTACTAAATTTAAATGCTCAGTAAATATTATGTATCATGCACAAAGCAATTATATTGCGACTAATCATAAAACATCACACTTATCCAATATTTCTATTGTTGATGTCGGAAGAACAACATGTTGATACTACTGAATATAACTGAAGTCAAAGTTTTAAAAGTTATCTACAGAACTGGAAGCTACTGTGCAGTTTGTCCACCACAAACACCCCCTTGGCTTTCAAAATGTTGTGGAGTAGCAATTATCCTGGTTTCATTACTAGGAATCAAGTCTTTCCTACTTCAATTAATTACATCACAAAAAAATAATCCTGATATTGGAACAACAGATTTCATATTGTCACTTTTAATACTTCTGGTTTATAGTTTATCAGTGATGGCATTCGCTTATAGTATCTTTAATGATCGAAAAAATTGGCAACTATTTTTCATATTAATCGACAAACTAGAAGGATATTTTCCCCAAAAATGCGATTTGATATATCTTTTGTTTAAAATAATTTTATTTTGGTTGCTGTACCTTTTACTTTTGGGATATATATTGATTCAATTGTCTAAAATTTTTGATGATCAGAACATTGAGACGAATATAGTTTTGCAGATATTTGGCTTCTTGTTTTGGATATTGGCTTTAAGCCAAATACTAGGAATTGTTATTTTAATTTGGACAAGTCTAGCTATAGTATCGACAAAATATAGTTTACTTAACAAATTTCTTCAAGAACAAATGCTCGGTCAAAAAAACCACGTGCAGTATATGCAGTTTCTACAACAATTTGAAGGACATCTTCGAGATTTGCACATGACCGTCGTAACTTTTAATAAAATTACAGGAAAACTTATATTGGTATTACTGATTTTAGCATTTGTGGCTACGATAGCCTTTTTTGACTTTTCTATAATAATTTTTGAGGCACCTTTAGTAGTTTCAGTGAAGATTATTGAAATTTTAGCTGGGTTAGTGCAAACACTCATTCTAGTCGTAAGTACTTTTTAGCAGCAATATGTCAAATTTTATACACATTACAAATTACACACACACACACACACACACACAAATATATATATATATATATATATATATATATATATATATATATATATATATATATATATATATATATATATATATATATATCTTTATATATCTTTCTCTATCTTGCGCCAATCTAATCCATTGTTTGCCTGCCACTGTTCTTATGTCATCTACCCATCTTTTTTGAGGTCTTCCCATGCTTCTTGTTGTCGTCCTTGGTCTCCATTCTAGAATTCTCCGTGTCCACCTGTTTTGGGCCATATTGGGCTACGTGACCTGCCCAGCGCCATTACATTTTTGCAATTTTTTCCACAATATCCCTAATCTTCGTTCTACGTCTTATCTCGGTGTTTCTAATCTTGTCTCTTAGTGATATTCCAAGCATGATTCGTTCCATTGCTCTTTGCGTTGTTTCTAATTTTTTAGCAGATTTTTTGGTAAGGGCCACTGTCTCCAAGCCATAAGTACAAACTGGTAGTATGCATGTGTTATACACCTTTTTCTTTAAGTTTACAGGAATGGAGGTGTTTTTCAAGATATATGCTAACTTGCCGAAAGCGCCCCATGCCAGTTGTGTTCTTCTTTTAATTTCAGCATCTTGATTTGGTTTTCCTAGTTTGATAACATGACCTAGATATACATAGTGTTTAACATTTTCTATGGTATGATTTTGTATTGTTATATTTGTCTGGTCTCGGCTCAGTATTTTTGTTTTGCTGTAGTTCATTTTTAAGCCTACCGCTCCTGAAACTGCATTTAATTGTTGTAACATATCATTTAGTTCTTGGATATTATCGGCTATTAAAACTATGTCATCTGCGAATCGCAAGTGGTTTAAGTATGATCCGTCGACGTTGATACCCTTATTGTTCCATTCTAGTTTCTTAAAAATGTCTTCTAGAGCAAGGGTAAATAGTTTGGGAGAGATGGTGTCTCATTGTCTTACTCCCCGTTGTAGTCTTATGTGAGTAGTTTTTGTGCTTTCGTCCAGCTTTATCTGCATGGTGGCATTTTCATATATGTTTTTAATTATGTTATACGTTATGTTATACGTATGTGATGAAGACATAGTAGAAAGTCTTTTTACAAAAATCTCTCCGGATTATGTCCATCTACTAGTATTTATGCTGAGCATCTCCACTAATGATCACTTTTTACTAACCCCCTGTTAGTTTCAGCTGACGAACTTAAAGCAAATATTAAGAGTTCGAAAAATACAGCTCCTGGTATTGACGGCATTAACTATAGCATGCTATTAAACCTGCCAGTAATTGCCATACATTATCTGTGCAAAATATACAACTATATTTTACGTAAAGGAGACAACTGTGGTTCTCTTAAACAACGTATTCCTATACCCAAAGTAAACCAGCTTACTGCCCTAAGACCTATCTCTCTTATGTCGTGTTTGCTTAAAACATTTGAACGAATTATGAAAAGCAAATTAGAATGGTGGTGTGAAAACAAAAATAATTTCCCAGTGTGTCAATATGGCTTTCGTAGAAATAAAGGGACTATGGATTGTGTGTCTCAATTAACGACTGATATTCAGTTATCCTACTCAAATAATAATTATCTATCTGCCATATTTCTTGATATTTCAGGGGCTTATGATAAAGTCAATTTAAATCTATTATTTGAAAAACTAAAGCACATAGCTATTCCACCTTTGTGTTCATATGTGTTAGTAAACTTATTTCTTAATAGACAGGTATTCATTCGATGTAATGATATATTGATTGGCCCGAGAGTAGTGCATCAAGGTCTACCACAAGGCTCTGTCCTTAGCCCCTTGTTGTTTAATCTATACACTATTGATCTTCACAGTATAGGCATTTATTGCAATATATTACAATATGCAGACGACTTCTGCTTTTACACTGTGAATAATTCATACCAACAAAGTATTAACTCAATAAAAACGATTATCTGTGACGCAAGAGATTATTTCTTTAAACAAGGGTTTGAACTTACTACGAAGATATCAGCTGTGGTATTTTTTACGCGACATCGTTTAACTACCAGGTATATCCAGCATTATGTTTAACAGCCTAAGTATACCCGTTCACAATCACTACACTTATCTTGATATTACATGGGACACCAAGTTACCATGGGACGAACACATTAACAAGTGCTTAATGAAATGTGAGAAAAGTTTAAATATTCTTAAAGTAGTAAATCGCTATCGATGGTGTGCCACCCTAAGATTAACTTAATGTTTTATCGTGATTACACCAGATCCATTCTCGACTATGGAAGCTTTCTATACGGATCTGCCACAAACAGTCGTCTTAAAAAACTAGACCGCCTTCAGTATAAGGCTCTGCGATTAGTTCTAGGTGCGCTCAAATCTACACCTACAGAGAATCTTCTAGCCGAATCTATGGAATCTATGGAACCTCCCTTACATTTAGGACGACTATTTTTAGCTGAAAAATTTATTCTCAAATGCCAGTCTTACAATCAAAATGAGCTACTACAAAAAACATTTGATATTTCTGTTTCTAATCTAGTCGACAAATGGTGGCATACCAGGAATTCTCCTATTCTGGCCGTGGCATATCCTAACGTTTCCCAGCATCTAAACACTCATGTGACTTAACTTTCTTTCAATCAAATTTCAGTGTTTCTTATGCCAAAGTCAATGTTTGGTATCTCAATTTTGACAATGAGAATCCAGTTGATTTTCATCATCAGATAGCCAAGCTTAATAATTCACGCAGAATGCTCACGGATGGTTCTAAATCAAGATTAGGAGTCGGTTGTGCCATATATATTCCGAATCACAAAGAATCCCTAATGTTCAAGTTAGATAAACAATGCTCTATATACTCTGCAGAAATGTTCGCAATTCATTAAGTTCTGGAATGGGCTGTCAACAAAAAAAAAACGGGTGTGGCAGTCCAGTGGGACTGCCAGTAGAAGTTATACTTCTATACACGCGTTCGCCGTTAAAAATTTATATAGGAGTCAATCTGCACAATCATTACATATGTAATGCTATAGGTAAGAGAGAGCAGAAAGAGAAAAAGAATTAGTTATATAGGTATATGGTGCATCGTTTGCTGTATATAAACATTTAACCTGTAATAGGAGTATAGTAAATGAAGGATTGTATCAATATTTTAATGAAAATATATATTTTTATTTTTATATATGTATAAGAGGAGTTGAATGAAAAAAAAATTTTACACATACTCTGCAGTAAGATTCATTGTTTATTTTGTTATTAATATAAAAATTACAATACAATAAATACACTGCAACATAATTCAATATAATATAAATATAATACAATATAAATTAAAATGTAATATTCATAAGTATTTAAAACTGCCAATATACATTAACTTACTTTACGAAGATAAAAATAAAAAACCAACAACTCGGATTATGTTGTAAATTTTCATTTTATTTTAAAATTCATGTTTTTTGCGTATATTACATATATTTAATAAGATTAACGTGAGGTTTTTAAATATTTCAAAAATAAAAAATGAAATTCATAATTGGGATTCGAACTCACAACCACCAGCGTATGAACCAAACACGTAAAGGATTTGCCAATTAGACATGACACTAAACGGATTTCAAAATTGACAGTTCTCGGTAAAACAGTGATTATTTTAAATACAAAAGCCTAAAATAATTATAAACGTTTAATTTTAAATAATCCAAAACATATCACATAAATAATAATATTAATACATATTATATATATATATATATATATATATATATATATATATATATATATATATATATATATATATATAGTAAACTCTTAAATATTGGGGAAATCTGCAAGAAATACTCTAATGTGTATCAATTGTTTCGCCGAACGTTTTCGCCAAAGAGAATTAATTTGGCTTCTTCAGGGCTGAAAGAGAATAAATTATAATTAGCTACCATATATTATCTATTAAAACATTATTGATCTTACCGTAACTTAGAATTGTAGAGTTAGAATATTAAAAAACTTTGCTAGTAACATAGTGGTGTTTTTTGTTACTATGTGCAAAAAAAGTTTTTTATAAGAATTGAAATGTATGGTAGCTTCGAACTTGACACGTAAAGGCTTACCCAAGGTTAATCGAAAAACCCAATGCAACTACATTTAAAAGGAGGTAATTCTTTGAAATGTCGGCAATAACTAAATTTTTGATTTTAAATAGTTAAAAGTGAGGTTCTGTTTAAGCCAGAACGCAAGCGCTGACAACTTCATTATAATTGGTATGAATCTTTATGTCGTTAAGGTTCATTGGTAAAAAACGAATGAATTTAAATCCCAGTAAAGGGAAATATTATTTTGATTTTCTTTATTTAATTATATTATATTGTTCATGTATTATTGAATCTTATTGAGACGTATCTAAGAAAAGCAAGGGAATGTTATATATTTTTGTTAATGAAAATTAATTATAAAGGTATGTTAGTTGTTAATGGATATATCAGTCAAGTTAGTAATCTGTGATATAGTATTGTTCTTGGTATCTGATTTAAGTAACAGGTGGTATATATCGCTTAGATTCTTGATGTCACTCTTAACATTAATGGAGAAATCGTTAAGAAAAATATAAGACATTTCAATGAACTCTCTTTTAGATTTATTGTTCTCACGGTGGAGAATTGTGGTGTTGGTATAGTCCATGAGATGACCAGTGGAATGGACATGTTTGGCTAATGCACAACGGTCAGGGTGAAGTCGAGAATCACTTTTGTGTAGTGTAATACGTGATTTCAATAATTGAGATGTTTGAACGATGTAGGAATTGTTGCAAGAGAGACATGGAATGTTGTAGACAATATTACTAAGCCAACATTCCATGTCTCTCTTGCAACAATTCCTACATCGGTCAAACATCTCAATTATTGAAATCACGTATTACACTACACAAAAGTGATTCTCGACTTCGCCCTGACCGTTGTGCATTAGCCAAACATGTCCATTCCACTGGTCATCTCATGGACTATACCAACACCACAATTCTCCACCGTGAGAACAATAAATCTAAAAGAGAGTTCATTGAAATGTCTTATATTTTTCTTAACGATTTCTCCATTAATGTTAAGAGTGACATCAAGAATCTAAGCGATATATACCACCTGTTACTTAAATCAGATACCAAGAACAATACTATATCACAGATTACTAACTTGACTGATATATCCATTAACAACTAACATACCTTTATAATTAATTTTCATTAACAAAAATATATAACATTCCGTTGCTTTTCTTAGATACGTCTCAATAAGATTCAATAATACATGAACAATATAATATAATTAAATAAAGAAAATCAAAATAATATTTCCCTTTACTGGGATTTTAATTCATTCGTTTTTTACCAATGAACCTTAACGACATAAAGATTCATACCAATTATAATGAAGTTGTCAGCGCTTGCGTTCTGGCTTAAACAGAACCTCACTTTTAACTATTTAAAATCAAAAATTTAGTTATTGCCGACATTTCAAAGAATTACCTCCTTTTAAATGTAGTTGCATTGGGTTTTTCGATTAACCTTGGGTAAGCCTTTACGTGTCAAGTTCGAAGCTACCATACATTTCAATTCTTATAAAAAACTTTTTTTGCACATAGTAACAAAAAACACCACTATGTTACTAGCAAAGTTTTTTTAATATTCTAACTCTACAATTCTAAGTTACGGTAAGATCAATAATGTTTTAATAGATAATATATGGTAGCTAATTATAATTTATTCTCTTTCAGCCCTGAAGAAGCCAAATTAATTCTCTTTGGCGAAAACGTTCGGCGAAACAATTGATACACATTAGAGTATTTCTTGCAGATTTCCCCAATATTTAAGAGTTTACTATTTAACTAATCTGCAAAGATTAAATTTCTTTTCTTTTCTCTATATATATATATATATATATATATATATATATATATATATATATATATACAATATTGTATATAGTATATATAATATTAAATATATATACAAAAGGAACATTTTTATTCTCGAGAGAGGAAGAGAGAGAAAATATATCTTCTGTCTCTCTCTTACTCATTATCTTACATATTATGTAATGGTTTCACAGATTCACTCTCATGCAAATTTCCAACGCCGACCGTGCGTATAGAAGTATAACTTCAAAAAAGGAAAAACAGAGAAAAAAAGAAAAAATAAAAAGGAAAAAATAGAAAAGAAAAAAAAATATATAAATAAAATTAAGTTACAAAAAATATATAAATAAAATATTAAAAAAAAGTCGTATTAAAAAAAAACATTCACAACGAAGGCCTAAACCTCCGAGGTGTTGAACCGGGTTTATGTCTTAGCTCTGTGACCAAAGATTACTATTTATTAGTATTTAGTATTAGTATTTAGTATTAGCATTTAGTATTATTTGTACATTTCTTATTTAAGTTGGTTAGGGCCCTGAATGAAGAGTATAAATATAGGTCAATTTAACGTTTCCACTTCGTTTTTTTATTTTTTTTTATTTTTATTTAACAATACCTACATATGTATGTGCGTGCATAACTGTGTATATGTGCGCATAATGTATCGTATATTTAATATTGTAGCAAACAGTATTTATTATACAGTGCTAGTCAAAAGTCCGTTCCCCCCCTCGTATCTTTTGAACAGTTATTGTTATAATAGTGAAATTTGGAGGGAGGTAATAAACAGACGTAGGCTTCTCAAATAGTCATAACAGGTGACGTAATAGTGACAGATGACGTTACAGCGCCACTGTGACAGATAATTTTAAATGGGACCTTATGGCAAGTGATACCTCGTGTATTGAAAGGTATTGAAAATACCTATTCAGTCATAATAATTTTGTTTGAGTTTAAGCTCATTTTGATGAATAAATTAAATAAATACTGAAATTGTAGCTTCTCATTTAATTGATAAATATTTAACTACCAGTTCTTATAGTAAGTGTTCAAAATGTGCTCCATCTACTTCCTGACAGTAATGCATCCTGTTTCTAAACTTTTGCCGTACTCGTTCAAATGTGTCGGGGGAAATTGCCCAACATTCTTCAACAATTCGTTGTTTCAAAATGTCAATATTGTCGGTTGCTGTAGCGTAAACTTTAGATTTCAAGTATCCTCACAGAAAAAAATCTAATGGTGTGAGGTCCAGTGACCGAGCTGGCCATTCTATCGTACCTCGTCGTCCAATCCATCTACCACGATATTCCTCATCTAGGTAACGTCTTACTGCACCATAATGGTGTGCAGGAGCACCATCTTGTTGAAACGTTATTTCCAAGTTGCCGAATTCATCTGGATTATCCTCCAGAATTTCAAGTATTAATGGTTCAATTGCATTTTGTAACATCTCCAGATACACTTCACCGGTTAAGTTAGTATTGAGAAAAACAGGCCCAACTATGTAGTTTCCCAAAATACCTGCCCAAACATTTATTTTTTTTGGAAATTGAGTATGTGTTTCACGAAAGACGTGAGGATTTGTGTCACTCCAATACCTCACATCGTGTGTGTTGACATTTCCATTGAGAGAAAAAGTACTTTCGTCACTAAAACAAATTGTTTTTATGTAATTGGGCTGTTGGTTAATTTTATTGGACATATTTTCACAGAATTCTAGCCTTCGGTCGAGGTCATCATCTGAAAGTTGGTGCACAATTTTAAATTTGTATGGATGAAATTTGTTTTCAGCCAACACTCGGTGTACTGTCTTTTGACTGATTCCATAGATAGATGCAACTTGGGCTGTAGTGTTGCCGAGAGGGGGCATTTGGGCCTGTAGGACCCATCGCCGGCTCTTCGGGCTTCTTCCTATCCCTGGAATTGGATCGGGTATTCATCATCTTTGGTTTGTCGCTGGTAGAAAGATTAAATACCACCGCTGTTATAAATAACAGTTCCAGTGACAAATATCTGTTACAGGTAACGGTTC
Source organism: Diabrotica undecimpunctata (assembly GCF_040954645.1). Classification (NCBI taxonomy): domain Eukaryota; kingdom Metazoa; phylum Arthropoda; class Insecta; order Coleoptera; family Chrysomelidae; genus Diabrotica; species Diabrotica undecimpunctata. The sequence continues at coordinate 21,718,030 of NC_092806.1, read as the reverse complement.
CAAGGAACAGTTACAAAGTAACAGAGAAAAAATGGAAAACAGATAGGTAAAAATGATCTAAGTATTCCTTGACTTACGGAAGGAATAACTTAGTAAACAAGTAAATTAAATGGTATAAAAATATACTGCAAAGAAAAATGTTTCTAAGTGTTTCTTGACTTACGGAAGAAACAACTTAGGACAGAAATATAGATAAATGAAATATGTAAATGTGAGAGTAAAATATGGAAATATTTCTAAGTGTTTCTTGACTTACGGAAGAAACGACTTAGAGTGGAAAAACAATTCTCAAAATATAAAACGAGAAATGCAAAAATGAAACAGATTATAGAAATATGTCTAAGTGTTTCTTGACTTACGGAAGAAATAACTTAGCATAAAATAGAAAATGAAAGAGACAATGTATTAAGTATTTTCTTAACTTAAGGAAGAAAATATCTTAGATAAAATATCGGAAATAATAATGCAACAATGATTATGAAAATATTTCTAAGTGTTCTTTTGACTTACCGGAAAAGAACGGCTTAGACGCACAATTAAAATAACAAGTCAAATATTCAGAGAAATATTTCTAAGAGTTCTTTGACTTACCGGAAAGAACTACTTAGACAATGTACAAATCAAAATATAAAATAGAAAAAGCAAGATAAATATTTCTAAGTGTTCTTAACTTACGGAAGAACAACTTAGACACAAAATACAAAAAAATAAACAATCAAAACAATCAAATAAAACATCAAACAATCAGTACATGAACAAATATAGATCAATGTAATATTCTCACCTGAAAAGGTCTGAATATACAATAATGCTAAAATAAAATGGTATATAGGAAATCAGAAATAAAATAATAACTTAGTAGGAACAATAATAGCACCGACTAGGTCTACAGTAGAAGAGGCAAGCTCGACTGACTGATGAGGGAAAATCTACCTGCTTTTATGTAAAACAAATCCTTTGTTTTACGTAGCAAAAGTGGAATTTCCCTGCATCGAATCAATTAGAAATTTGGATTTGGCCAAACTTGGAATTCCCAAGTATTTTTACCAATATCCATATTCCTTGATGCGTCCGGCACGGCTGTCAGCTCCCGGCTGACACGCCTCCGGAGGACAGTAGAAGAAGTAGGGTTCACTACCATTTCTGAAATTATGTTAATTTTTTTGTCGTCACTAATTGTTGGTCGACCAGATCGTTTGACATCTTGAACATTACCTGTTTGTTTAAACTTCCGAAGAAGCTTCCTTAAATAAGCTCTCGATGTAGGGCGATCGGGGTACCTCTCATTAAAAAGACGTTCCGCTGCATAGAAATTATTTCCACATTCACCAATTATTAACACAGCTGCTACTTTGTCGACTACAGTACGTACCATTTTGCCTTTGTAAAAATTTAAACGTCTCATTAAACAATATTTAAACTAAATATTAACTAATAACAACTTAAATAAACTTGAATTGACTAAACTAGGCAGAAACAGAAACTAAATATTCAGGTATAAACGCGTTTGCAAACTAAAAGTAACTACAGAATTGACTAAACTAAGTAGAAACAGAAACTAAATATTGGGCTATAAACGCTTTTGCAAACTAAAAACAACTAGAGAATTGACAAACGTCAAATTTTTTGACAAATAACCAAAGGCGGACGTTAGAATTTTTATTAATTAAATGTCAAACCAGAATTTTAATGTTTATTTTCTTTATTTATTCGTCAAAATCATCTTAAATCCAAACAAAATTAGAATGATTGAATAGGTATATTAAATTAATTGTAGTTTCGCATTTAATTAATAAATATTCTAACGTTCGCCTCTAGTTAATTGTCAATAAAGTTGATGTTGACGTACAAACAATTAGAGAATTGAAAAATGTCAATTTTTTGACAAGTAACCAGTGGCGGGGGTTTAATATTTATTAATTAAATGCGAAACTACAATTTTAGTATTTATTTAATTTATTCATCAAAATGAGTTTAAACTTAAATAAAATTAGTATGGTTAAATAGGTATTATCAATACCTTTCAAACGAGGTATCACTTGCCATAAGGTGCTATTTAAAACTATCTGTCACAGTGGCGCTATAACGTCATCTGTCACTATTACGTCACTTGTTATGACTAATTAAGAAGCCTACGTATGTTTATTACCTCCCTCCAAATTTCACTATTATAAGTAAAACCGTTCAAAACATACGAGGGGGGGAACGGACTTTTGACTAGCACTGTATATCGTGGCTGAATGGATCAATAATCCAAAGTCATTAAAAAAATATATATTACATTTCTGGTTTCAAATATAATTAATTCATTATATAAATTTATATTAAATTTAATTTAAACAATCGATATGTTTTTAATATGTGAATAGCTACATATTGAATAAACACCTTTTAATCAGTAAAAGAACAGTTGAAAGCTTTTATTTCTATTGTTGATGTCAGACGTGAAACATGTTCAAACTCCCGAAAATAAGTGTTGTCAATTTTTTAAAATTACTATATAAAGTTGGAATTTATTTCGCAGTTTGTCCAACAGAAACACCCACTTGGTTGTCGAAATGTTATGCACTAATAATTCTTTTAATTTTGCTATTTGGGTTCAAACCTTTTCTATTAGAAGCACTTCCACGAGAAGAAGATCTTGATATTGAACCAATAGATTTAGTATTATCGTATGGAATATTTCTTTCAGTTATTTCATCCATGCTAACATTTTCTTATAGCCTCCTCAACGATAGAAAAAACTGGCAATTATTTTTGAAATTGCTTGACAAACTGGATTCAAGTATTCCCCAAAAAGTCGATTTAATCTGTCTCTTGGCAAAAATACTTTTATTTTGTTTAATTTCTGTTGTAGCTCTAATACTTGCAATATATGAGGAGCAAATTGAAACAGATCTAGCGTCTTATATATTATCCGCTTTGTTATGGATGTTGTTATTTGGTCAGGTTTCGGTAATGGTTATTTTAATTTGGGCAACTACGAATGTTTTATCAACGAAATATAGTTTATTAAACAAATCTCTTAAAAAAGTGTTATTCGGAAGAAGTAATTTGAATCTACAAAATTTTGAAGTGCATCTTAGAGATTTGCATATAGCTGTGGCAACTTTTAATAATATTATTGGCAAAAATATGATGGCATTATTAATTATGGCATTTATGGGTGCAATAACCTTTTTGGATTTGTCGATAGTAATCCTTAGTTCATCTTGGCTAAATTCATCGAAGATTGGTGGAATTACAGAAGGTATATCGCAGAGTATCTTGTTTATAGTAAGTATCTTGAAATAATAAAAATGTATGAAACAATCAAATACAAAATAAAATAACAATATATAAAGGTTAATTCTTTGGGAGATTTTATTAAATGTTTTAGTGAAACTTCATATAATTAATATCTGAAAATTTAAAACAAGGGTTTGTTAAAGATACGTCCAAATATTCCAGACGGAATCTGTCGAAAGATAGACGGTTCCGTCTCATTATAACTTTTCATATTATTATTTTTCGATTTTATTTTATTTATATTCATAGTTGTAATTTTTAAAGTTTTGGGTAAATTTTAGTTTCCAGAAATCTATTAACAGATTAAAATATTTATTAGTTGACCGCTGAGTCTGTATATGGTTCTGATAAGGACAATATGAATGATTTTGTAATTTACGTTTTTACCCCAAGGTAAAATTATATAGTTCTTAGTAACGCCCCCTCTTCTAGGGATTTCTGTTAGGCATTTGTAATATATTTTTAGTAGTTTCGAACGAAACTTATTAAAATAATATTTTATAGCAAATATATCTCACGGTAAACTAATCGTGAGTTAAGACACAGACCATATTGGACATTTTTTATGGGAGTCTATTTTTTTGCTGGAATTACTACAGGATGTACCTCGTATCAATAATCACGATAGGCGCCAGTCGCAAATCTAAAGTTTATTCATTTAGCAAATTCCCATCTGTAAACATGAGCACGTGTTGATATTCACCCACTCATTCGTCAAGAGGCTATTAAATATGATTTATTGCCTTAAGCCAGACGAATTCTCATATTACAGATCCAAACTTGCCAGTCTGTTTAAATTCAAATTGTAGCGTGTTGCTTTTTTATTCAAAGTGTTCACTTTGTTATGTATCTCTCAGTTAATGAATATTTTATTTTAGCACATTTTCCTTCAATGGAACATTAAATTTTGCTCACAGTGATTAAATTTCAAGAAATTCTTACACTAATAGTTTCAAAAGTAAATATTTTAAAAATCATATAATATACCTCAGTACGACCCTGTTTGGCTTTCACGTGCGTTTGTTGACGGACGGGAATATGTAAAACGAATGTAGTTTAGTGCTTAATTTTTTATTTAGCAAAATCTCAAAAAAATGTTTACGTTTTGCGAGAGATATTATCAGATAAAAATTAAAAATTTATTGTTACTTTAAATATTTTTGACCTCTTAACCATGACCTGCAGGCTTCCAATTCCGCCTACGTCTAGTATTCCAGTCGTCAGAGACGAAAATGCCACTGAACCTCTAAAAATCCTACGAACAAGCTGAATTTTGTCGAGGATGTTAATTTTAGGACGCCAAAAAAGATGCAAACAGTTTACCACTGGGGTTTCCCCTAAAAGCCAAATTTTTGCATATAAAAAGACTAAAGCTTTCAAACGTACTTTGAAAAATTAAAATCGGTTAACTAGAAGCCTTTAGTTGCAACGTGGTAGTAATTGGTAAAATACTTTATTATTTTTCATCCGTGATAATCCCAAAAATTCTAGAGTTACAGTGAAAAATAATTGAGTGCAATAAGCCGATGTGTATAATTAAAATAATACGTTAATGTCAGTGATAAGGATTGGCCGTGAAACATTAAAAAACATTTGAGTGAATTAAAAACAAATAAACAAGGTTAATTGATAATTAGTTAAGTATAAACAATTGAACCGGTAATTACATCTAATTCTTGTCCGATTTTAAAGCGACGTTGCCAAACTGACAATAATTTCTAAGTACAGAATAAAATCAATAACAGTATCACAGGAAAACGGTAGGCATCGTTTTCTCTGAACCGTTGAAGCGGAAAACAGTGCTTGGCGCCGAAAATGGACAGATACCTGGAAAAGAAAACATATCTGGACAGCGACGAAACAACGGATGATGGCACAAAAAGGAAAACAAGAGATGAGGTTTCAGATAACGAAGAAGAAAGGTCAACGAAGAGTCGAAAACTCTCCAAGACCCCACCCAAAACAACAGATAACCATGATGAGACAAAACTGGATAAATTAATGAGACATGATGTCTGGCAAGTGACATTAAAGAAATAACGAGAACCCAAAACAGAAGTAATGAAACAATAGAAAGACTTATTGCTGATAACCAGACTTTAAGAGAAGAAAATAAAGACCAGAAGAAAGAAAATATGGAAATTAAAAAGGAGTTAAATGAAGTCAAGGAAACTATTGAATTCATAGAAAAACAAAGAAGAAAACACAATGTAGTCATGAGTGGCTAGCAATCGAAACATACGATCAAAGCGTCTTAAAAGAGGAAATGAGCAACTTCATTAAACACAATTTGAAGATATATGTTAAAATTAAAAACGCACACAAACTGGGAGAGAAAACCTGTCTGATTGAATTAGCAGAACATGAAGAAAAGGTAAAGGTTATGAAAAACAAATCTAAACTAAGACATGTTGAAGAAGGAAAAGTATACATAAATGATGATACTACGAATAAAGAGAGAGAGAACTTCAGAAAACAATGAGAAAACTTGCTCAACAAAAAAAGGAGAGGAAAGGATGTAAGACTTGGTGGAAAGAAAATATTGATCAACAAGGTCGGCTGGAATTGGGACAACAAAGTGAATAAACTCGTCAAAATGGGGACAAAAAACTAGTAAACAAATATGCCGGAAATACTATGACAAACCATTCAATGCCAATGGAAATGAGTAGTTATGGAATAGGTAGTAAAGAAAAAGATAGATCCATAAATATTGACCAAGGACGTGAGCAACGAGAGACAAGAAAGGGTACATCCATAAAAATGCAGTCAGCAACGAGCGGGAATATAAACAGTAACTATGTAAAACCCACATTAAACAAGAAAGAGCTTAATGACACGGCCCACAATAACGGAGCAGTGCTAAAGCCCAAAGGATGGACATTAGCAATATGGAATGTCAGAAGTCTCAACGGCAAAGAAGTCGAACTTGCTGAATAATTTGAGAAAAATCAAATAGACTTACTGGGTATAACAGAGACCAAAACGAAGGGAAAAAACACACAGTTTTTAGAAAATGGACATTTCCTCATCACCAGTGGAGTGTCACTTGGCGAAAGGGCAAAAGAAGGGGTAGGCTGCCTGATACACGGTAACCTAATAAATAATATTCAAAATTGGTAATGCATTTTCGAAAGAATTCTGAAGATAAGACTGGTAACTGCGAAACACAAACTAGTCAATATCATCGTTATGTATGGAATAAATGATGACGAAAGAGCTTCTAGCAAAGACCTATTCTGGGATAAGGCCTCAGAAATAATAGACAGTTTAAAAGGCAATACTATAGTACTAGGGGATCTAAATGATCGAGTGGGTGTAAGAGATAAACATACCCAAGATGTATTAGGACCATATGGAGAAGAAATAAAAATGACAATGGGGAACTTATTATTGATAAATGCAGAGAAAATAATTTAATAGTAATGAACACATTTTTTAAACACAAAGATGTACATAAATATACAAGAGAAGTCAAAAGTAGAGGCGAAAGATCCATCATAGACTATGTGTTAGTAAATAGATCATCGAGGCAATGCATTAAAGACGTAAGAGTAAAACGAGGAGTTGAAATATATAGTGGCCACTATCTAGTTGTAGCCAGGACCAGCTTGGGAGTGCGACAAGAATCAATAAGGAAAGAGACCAAGAAAACAAGTAAAGCTCATGATACACCCACTATAGAAGTAATCAAGTCACATAAGCTAGCGGACAAGGAGACAACAAACAAGTTTGAAAACTACGTTAAAAACTACCTAACAGAGCACGCTGAACATAACTGTGACTTAGACCAAAATTGGCAAATACTGAAAGAAGCACTCCTAAACGGTGGTAAACAAGCATGCGGAATAACAAGAAATAACAGAAGCAAAAAGTGTACAAACTGGTAGAACAATGAAATAAAAGCAGAAGTGAAGTCCAAGAAGATAGCTTGGAAAAATTATTTAAGGAACGAAACTGCAGACAACTACAAAATATATAAACTACAAAGAATCAAAGTCAAAGATACGGTACTAGCAGCGAAACGGAAAAGTTGGGAAACATTCGGAAGCAAGATGGAAGAAGACTACCACTCTAACGAAAAGTTATTCTTTAAAACCCTGAAGAATTTAAGAACCGAAAAGGCTCCACAAACACCAAAGCAAATAATGGACAAAGAAGGACACTTACTGCATGACAATGACCACATCCTAGATAGATGGAAGCAATATTTCGAGGATCTACTGAATATCCAAAACGATGTAGACATTATCACAGAAGGACCAGAAGAGGTAGAGCCAGAAGACCAAATTCAAGATGAAATAACTATAGCAGAATTAAAAGAAATCATACAAAAACTTAAGAAAGGTAAGGCGGCTGGATTTGATAAAATCACAGCAGAAATGCTTAAAAACATGGGCAACAAGGGCATTGAACTACTAACAAAAGTATGTAATAGGGCATGGAGTGAGAGCCAAATATCAAAAGATTGGGAAGTGGGAGTTATTCTACCCATTTAAAAAAGGGAGACAGAAGCGAATGTAGTAACTACAGAGGACCAACACTACTGAGCATCCCATCCAAAGTATATGACAGAATACTATAAAAACGTCTTTTACAAGAAGTTGATTCTAAAATGGAACAATCCCAGAGAGGATTTAGAAAAGGCAGAAGTATCCAAGATCATATTTTTACTATCAAGAAACTAATACAAAACGCACGGAACTCAAGCACTGAGTTATACCAAGCCTTTATAGACCTAAAAAAGGGCATTTGATAGTACTTCAAGGAAGGTGATTGACATATGTTTAAAAATGAAAGGTGTGAAAATCAAACTCAGCCAATTAGCAGAAAATCAAAGCAAGCCATTATGAGTATATATGGACATAAAAGGAACAGAATCAGAACCGATAATATGGAATCCGAAGAGTTCATAGTAAATGAGGGTCTACGTCAAGGACGAGTCCTAGGCCCCATACTGCTTAACATTGTCTTGGATGACATAATTGGATAAAAAATAAAATATAAATCATAAAATTACTTTCTTTAATTTAAAAAGAATTATATTTGAATTTTAAAAATAGAGAAAATATAGTATGATGCTTTGCGCTAGTCGACTGTATCGCCTACTGCACTACCTTTTTCGATATGTGTGATTAAATGTGTGTTAAAATGCATTAATAAAATTAAAAACATTAAAATTGTATTAATAATTATTATAAACACATACATTAATACAATTAAAAGTCCATTTATAATTATCGTCAGGACATATTTATCGACCTGTTGATATTCTTGTCTATTTATTTAGTCGAAGCTTAAAATGAATATACGAACGAGCGATATCTCGTTTTTCAAATATATTTACAAATGTGGACAAATTTCGGGAATCTTTCCGTTACATTCATCTCCCTATTTAAAACTTTGTTATTTGGGAGTAAATATTGTATTACTCGTAATTGGTGTAGTAGTATTAGTTGAAGAGAACATGGAACAAAAACATGTATTGAAACTGAAACTGACAGAAATGCTGTTATCTGCAGCTAATTCGTTAGTTTTCCTATGCTTTAGTGTTATATGTATTTATGGGTTTATTAAACATTCACCATACTGGCAGATAATTTTTCAGAATATTGAAAGATTAGATAAGAAACAATCAGAAGTTAACATGATATCCCAAAGCTTAAAGTTAAGTTTGTTTGCATTATTTGTTGTGATCTGTCATGCATTTATAATCTTTAAAATTCACCTTCAAGAATTGGTTAAATTCAGGACAGCCGTAGCATATCTATTATGGAGCTGGATGCTGGTTCAAATACTTTTTGTTACAATGATGATTTGGCAAATTACTAATATCTTCTCAAAAAGATACAATATTCTTAATGAATTTATTAAATTTGAATTTGGTAAAAAAGATCGCAAACTAATTTTTCGCAGAAAACTAGCTGAATTTCAAGTGCATTTATCTGGTATGCACAAGTGCATTCTTGCTTTTAACGTTATATTTGGAAATATGATTTTGACGTTATTAATTCTACTGTTTTGGACAATTTTGACAATTTTCAACTATCTCATTTTTATTTTTATGTCAGATTTCCCGGAAATTGTAAGCATTGCCGCTTGTTTAGAAAATTTACCTCCAGATATTATGCTGTTAGTAAGTATACTTCATCTAATTTACTTACCGTTGCACGTCATCCGCGTCATAGCCCGTGAGGTCACATGATACCAACACGAAATATTTAGGCGGTAGGTGTGTTCTTTTTTAGAATCGCTTTGCCGAGTACACTGGCATTACAGCCACTATAAATGCATTTTATTGGTTATACAGTGTAAAATAATCAAGGTTACTCACAGATATTCAATTAATTATACTAAAGTCGTCCTCTACATCCGAGATGTCGGATTCGCTTTCGCTACTCTCCCCTGTGTTCGCGTGTATTATCAATTGGTCTACGTCATCTTGCAGGTTGTCCGCAGTCCACATCTCAGTTTCCATTTTCTCAACAACATGAGTGACATAATTGCGCCAATTTTGCTCTGTGGCGCGTGCGAAACCGTCGTTGATCAACTGGCGTATCTCGTCGTTTTTAAAAGTGGTATTATGGGTGCCTACATATCGCTTAACTTGGTTCCACACCATTTCTATAGGATTCAATTCGCAGTGATATGGAGGAAGCCTTAAAATATAAACATTATGTTGTGAAGCATACTCATCAAGATGATACTTATCGTATTGATCTTTAAAAGCACGCGCTGCTTCTAATAGCTCGGATTTCAAATAACACTCCTCGAAAAAAATGTCTTTTTCCACTAGCCATTCCTTGATTGCAGCTTTATTCCAAGAATTGTTAGGTAATCTCTCTTTGCGGGAGTAGTACGATGCATTGTCCATTACAATGACATTTCTGCGACCATTATTTGGTAAATTTGATATTAATGTCTCCTTAAACCATGACTCAAAATATGCGGCATCCATTTCATCGTGATAGTCGCCATCATTTTTCTTTGTCAGAAAAACACGCTGTGTGCCAGGAAGGAAACTTCCTGAAAAACCTGCATGCAATAAAACATATCGTGGACCTCGTTTAGTAGGTGCTTTTAAGCCAGTACTTAAACCTTTGAGAAAAACATCACGACTGTTTTGTATCGTAGTATCGCACCATTCGTAATTTATAGATTAGCCAACATTAACCCACGATTCGTTTAAATATATGATATTGCAATGAATAATATTCTCTCGCTCCACCATGATGCTTCTTCGGCCACGTTTCTTATAAACAAATCCAATATCTTTCAGAAGTCTGTATAAAGTAGAAAGAGACAACGGCTGTATATTCTCATTACCTTGTATGAAGTTATGTATATGCTTTAAGAATGGCGGCAAATTTTTCATGAAAAATTCACAATGAACAATTCTCCGTAGAAGCATACGCAGAGTTAAAAACACAAACGAAAAGGCTAGGTCTGGAAATTAACACAGAAAAAACAAAAATAATGGTACAGACGAGAAGAAATATAATCCCACAAAACATTATGCATGAAGATGACATTGAAACGGTTGGAAAGTTTACATACCTGGGAGTAGAAATATATGCCGATGGAGCAGAGGATGGAGAAATACGAAAAAGGATAACGCAGGCAAACGAAGCTTATTTTGCCCTCTCCCATATATTTCGGTCTAAAAGTGTCCACCGAAATACAAAGATGAGAATCTATAAAACTTTAATTCGGCCAATAGCATGTTATGGCAGCGAAGCATGGGTCCTGAAAGAAACATCCAAAAACAAACTCGACACATTCGAAAGAAAAGTACTGAGGAGAATACTAGGACCTGTGAGGGAAAACGGAATCTTCAGAATTCGATATAACAACGAGCTCTATCAACTGTATAAGGAAACACCCCTGTCAGACTTCATTAGAATACAAAGATTGCAATGGGCCGGACATGTGATACGAATGGGAGAGGATAGGCTACCAAAACGAGCACTGAACGCCAGAATGCAGGGAAAGAGACCAGTTGGAAAGCCAAGAAAGCGCTGGGAAGACACAGTAAGCAGCGACGCACAAGCACTTTTAGGAGTCCGTGTATGGAGAAGAGCAGCCACAGACAGACAAGGGTGGAGGCAAAAAATAAAGGAGGCCAAGGCTCATTTTGGGCTGTAGTGCCGTAGAAGAAGAAGAAGAAGAATTCTCCGTAGAATACTTCTTACACCCTCATCATATGTGAATATTCTAGAATTTGATTGACACACTCGATTTTTACGTTTTTTTGGCGATTTCACCGTTCCACTCTGTTCTTTTTCTTTTTTGAAATTGTAAATGCTTCTTTCGCTAACACCAGTCATCAACGAAGTACGTCTTACAGCAGCACTTACATTAAGTTGTTCCGTATTTTGTATAAAACACAACACATTTAACACGACGAGTTTAGCGCAACCGTTAAATAATTCACCGGATTTAAACTTATGGGACTCCATGCTCTCTGTTGAAACTCGGACTAAATTTTGAAGTGTAGTTTCGTTTTCCAAAAGCACTTTCACCCCCTACCCATCCTTAGGATGGGTAGGGGGTGAAATAGGGAAAGCTTGGAGTTTATCAAATACTAATTATGACAAACAAGTTTATGGCCATATTTAGGTGATTATGTTAATAATGGTAATTTGTAGCAGAAGTTTTACAAAAAAAAATGAAGACCTATTTATAGAAACAACATAACTGTATTTTTAATATTTTACATACAATAGAAAAAATCTAATTTCTATAAAAGAATTGGAAATTTGAATATTATATATAATATCTATAAATAATATCATTTCCAAGTTTCCAAATTCTTTCCTAGAAATTATGTAGGTTTTTTCTATTTTATGTAAAACATTAAAACTACAGTTATTGTATGTTGTTCGTGTAAAGAGGTGTTCAAATGTTACTCTTATGAATATGATTCAATTGTATATCTCATGTTGACGTGTTATATGCAAAATTCATAGTTTTCGTTGTCAATAACTCATCAATGCCTTTTTATTCTACTGTATACGTATACATGATATAAAATATTTTACTCGTACTGCCGGCAGATCCTTTTTATCCAAGCCGGTCCTGTGAGACAATGAGCAATCAACAGCTGGAGAAAACCGACAACCCTGCGCGTTTATTCTCCATAAGACAAGCATTGCCGTATCTTACCCGTACTGCACTCTCAGTGTGACATTTTCTATAGACATATTTTATTATATAGGCGTAGAAATAATATTTAAAAATTTCTATTTATGTTAACTTAAAGAAATACACAATAATATGTTTCATCTAATTTGTATAAATACATTATAAAGCGTTTTTATGAAGAACATTTGTTCGGATCACACTGTAACTGTAATCGAACGAAGGTGATATTTTGGCATAAATTGGTAACACTTATTTGGCAGTTGCGGTGTTGACTAATGTTAATAAGTAACGAAAAAAGTGTTGTTTTTGTGTGGGTATTCCATTTTACATCTTTATACGACGCATACAAGCAACTAAAATTGTTTTTAACTCGATTCTTTTTTAACTCTTGTTTTGTTTCTATTTATTTTCATTAAATATTAATTTGTTTTGTCTTATAATCCACTTTTGCAATAATTATGTGACCTATTTGATTTAAAATGGATTCATGATTTTTTTATACTTTGACAACTATGTCAACTTCGATCTCTGTCAATGATAATGACGTGCAACGGTAAGTAAATTAGATGGACTGTATAAGATTTAAATATTTTCCAGAAATTAAAGCATTTTATACATATATTATATACGTAGTTCTTCTAGTTATCACACCTGATATATTTTTTGATATTTATATTCCCCTAATAATTCTTATTCCTATAATATTGGACTTTGCATTAGTATACAGACATTTAACAAGATATGATAATTTTTATTTCGAAATCCCACGATTTAGTTTTTAAATTAAGTTTAAATAAAATCATTGACTAAAATTTGTATACAGGGTGAACTATAAAACACAATTAGGACTTTGACAATTTTTAAATGAATGACCCTGTATTTTATTTTTTAGAAATATTGTATTTATGATACTCTTTCATTTTAATATAGCATTCTTTATAGATTGCTATATTAAAATGAAAGGTTTACATGAGTGGCGTCCAAAGTATTTCACCATAGATTCGTCGTAATTTAATTCGCCTTCAGGGACGTAATATTCTTTATATTTTTTCTGTAAATAGTCAGCTAAGGGTCTGATCTTGTAATATTTGTCCCTTTCATCGATGGCTTCATTATTTGCAAGGTGGAAAAAACGCCAAATTGTAAGGAACCGATCTCTTCGCATAGCGTTCATGACCATTGCATTACCCATATCGCCTTTCGTATCCCAGTAAATTTTTTTCCCGGGAGCCAATTATACCCCGATAGAATCAAAATGGCAAAGAAACACCTCATTTCTCCTGCGGAAATTTTGGGGTCGGGAAAGTTCTTCTGTAGTGCATAACTCGTGTATTGGTTGAGAATGTAACTAATTATATCCTCGTCGAAAAATAATTCGAACATCTCGATAGGTGTCAACGTATTGAATGGTTCGTAGCTATATTCTGGGAAACTAGCGGCATTGTCGACCAAATCACCCGTTATCCAATTTAGGGACTCAATTATTCAATAGGTATAATATTGAATAGGTATTCAATTTTCTTCACTTGAGAGGTAGTTTGTGGGATGAAACTTCCGCTGCTTTCCTGGGAAATATCCATCGCTTGAACTGCATCTTCTTCGATGTCGTCATCCTCCTTGTCTGCTTCTTCGCCATACATTTGCACCTCAACATTTGCTTCCAGCTGTTTTCTAGACAGATTGTCGATGAATCCTCCCCCATCCTCCTCGCCAGAATCTTCATCAGTGAGGTTTCCAATATTTGGGGGCTCAACAGAAATATTTCTAACGTTGACGTCATCTTCGTAAACCATGTTCAAAGCTTCTTGTAGAGAGAAACCCCGCCTGAAAAAATGAGATGCCTGTAGATACTAGCGTTGTCATATGGCAACGCGATGAATAAAAACAAAATATTGTAGAAGATCGCTTTTTTTCAAGGGTTGTCAAATATTCACAGAGGGAAAATGACCTTTCTATTAGAGCATAATTGTTACTTTAGCCACTTAGATGTAATAGTTATTCAGAAGTAATTGACAAATTGAGCTACTTACACAAATCTTATATCCATTTTTACAACTATCAAAAACGGTGACTATAAAATCTCACAAACACCAACGAATTAAGTTTTTGTTAGGTGTATATCTTCAAATCACTTATTTTCTGCAGACCGGCACGTTCTTGGAAACAAAACAAACTAACATAACCTCAAAATAATAAGATTCGTACGTCAATACCAGTGTTGCCATATGGCAACTCCAGTCCTTCATGGGTAATAAAAAAGAATGGAATATAGTTTTAAATACGAATGAAAAACCCTGTTACCTCTTATCCCTCTTACCTCCAGCCACATACCCTAGATACATACATTTTAGTATAATTATTTTCTTTTCATTACATACTAATAACATTACAATCGCAATTACAGTTATTATTATTACACATATTTATCGATTTGCTTCTTAGTTATATCGAGTTGACTATTTCTTTACTGGCAGCTTAAAATGAATAGACAAATAAGCGACTTCTCGATTTTGAAATTTATTTATAAATGTGGGCAAATATTTGGGATATTTCCATTCCATTCGTCTCCGTATTTAAAAATGTCGTATTCAGCTTTAAACATTTTATTTCTTCTGCTTAGTGGCGTAGCGTTTATTGGACATATGCAGAGTCTATCACAAATATATAAGCTAAAGGTGACAGAAATCGTGTTAGCCGTGTGCAGTATGTCATCTTATTTCTGTTTTAATATCACATGCGTTTATGGTTTTGTTAAACATTCACCAAACTGGCAAATGATTTTCAATAATATACAGAGGTTAGATAAGAAATTTTCCGGAAAAGTTAACATGATACGTCATAATTTCCAATTATTTTTATTTGCAATATTGTTTCTGTCCTGTCATGCTTTTCTAACTTCAGAAGCTGAATTCCAACGTTTATTTAGCTTCAATACAGGCATTACGTACCTATTATGGAGCCAGACATTGTTTCAAATACTTTTTGTTACGATAACGATTTGGCAAATTACTAATATATTTTCAAAAAGTTACAATAGTGTTAATAAACTTATTAAATCTGAATTTGGCAAAATATTTCCCAAACAGGTAGCGGAAATCAAAGTACATTTAACTAATTTACACAACTCCGTTGTTGCATTTAACGGTATATTTGAAAATATGGTTTTGATATTACTAATTGTATTATTTTGGATAATGTTGACAGTGTTTAACTTTCTAATATTTATTTTCATGTCAGATATTCAGGAACTTATAAGCATCGATACTTGTCTTCAAAATTTACCTCAAGATATTATGCTACTAGTAAGTATTTAATATTTTATATTGCACGATTTTTAGAACAGAATTAACATTGATATTTGTTTAATTATCTTTAGATATATGTGTAATAAACAATAAGATCAATAAAGAAGACATAAGTATGTGATTAGCAAAAACTGGAGAAGTATTATTTTATTTTAGAGAAGACATCGTCGGAAAACACGGCTTAGGCGAAAAAAACGAAAGGGGAGACCGACTTATCCAATTTTGTCGGGAAGAAGATTTTACCAGTGCTAACACTTGGTTTAGACTTCAGCCGAGACGACTTTATACGTGGAAGTCACCTGCAGATACAGCCAACAATATCGTCAGAAACCAGATAGACTTTATTCTCATTAACAAAAGATTCAAGAACAGCTTGACTTTGGTTAAGACCTTTTCAGGAGCAGACGTCTCATCAGACCACAACCCATTAGTGGCCAGATAAAACTCAAACTAAAGAAACTCATCAAAAGTAAACCTAAACAGAACTTTAATTATGACACTCTAAAAGACCCCGTAGTTTGTCAGAACGTAAGAGATGTAATGAGAGAAAAACTAGAAACCGCTAAACAACAAGATCAGAGTGTAGAACAAAAATGGAGTTATATCAAAGACGTCATGCTAAATGCGGGAAAAGAACATCTGGGAAAGAAAATAAGAGTAAAAAATAAAGAATGGATGACTGATGACATACTGCAGATGATGGACCAAATTAGATTAATGAAAACCACTGACGCAAAGAAATACCAAGATATCAACCAAACAATTAAAAAAGAAATACGAAGAGCCAAGGAGACATGGATGCAAGAAAAATGTAAACTAATCGAAGAGTTCCAAGTGAAACGCGATCATATAAGTATCCACCGAAAGATTCGAGAAACCACTGGTCAATACAAGAGGAGAAACACACACTTCATAAACAAAGATGGGAACCTGGCGACGACAGTTAAGGAAAAGTTGGTGACCTGGAAAATGTACATCGAAAAACTTTTCTGGGACTACCGAGGTAACCTTCCAGAAATAAATTGCACGACAGGGCCGTCAATACTAGTAAGCGAGGTGAAAGCAGCTTCAAAACAGTCTAAGAATGGTAAGGCCACAGGTCCGGACGAAATACCCGTAAGACTTCGATTCAGGTAATTTCCCAGAGGAATGCCTATTGTCAGCATTTGTAACACTACCAAAAAAAAAACGATCTGCGAACACAAGCGAAGATTTCCGAACTATCAGCCTTATGAGTCATGCACTTAAGATTTTTGTTAAAATCATACATCCCAAAATAACGGTGAAATGTAATTTGGATTGTCCTACTTCAGAGATGCCGCGATGTCAGTTGTGATGTCTATATTTTTTTTATTGACTACGCCAAGGCATTTGATCATTGTCAGCACCAGAAGATGGTCGCCGCCCTACAAAGAGTAGGATTGGAGGAGAAGGACATTCAGATCATCATGAATTTATACTGAAACCAGCGTGCTCAAGTCAAGGTCGAAGACCAGCTGATCGACTAAGTGAAGATCATGCGAGGAGTAAGGCAAGGCTCTGTGCTCTTGCCGACTCTTTACAATATATACTCTGAGGAAATTTTTACTGAAGCCCTCACAGATCTAGAGATGGGAATCCGAGTGAACGGTGAATGCATCAATAATATCTGCTACGCCGATGACACTGTGTTACTAGAAACCAGCCTAAATGATCTAAAAGTCTTACTAGACCGAGTGAGAATTGTGAGCGTAATATACGGACTGGACCTTAATATTAAGAAAACTAAATTTATGGTTGTCAGCCGTGCAAATTTAGATCCCGGGGCAATAATGCCAGGAAGCGAAGATATCCAGAGAGTCGACAGTTCTACTAACCTCGGAACTACCCTCAACTCACAATGGAAGTACGCTCAAAATATTAGATCCAGAATTGAAATGGCACGGTCTACATTTATCAAGTTAAGATCTTAGCTGTGCTGCAATGATATCAGTTTGGGAACCAAGATGCGATGCCAAGTTGAAAAGAGTGAATCTGGCAACCAACTGAAATTCTTCCATTACTAATATTTCACCAATTGCATTTATTAGTCCCAATTTTTGAAAAAATATGTCAGCGATCGAATACGACCGACGGGGCGTAGGCGACATACTTATTCCTATGGTGCCAAGCGTGCCAAGAAATAAATTTGAAAAATAAACGCAGAAAGCTAAACAATCTCGTTGCAAAAATGGAAATTGGTAATAAGCGATGCTGTTCTAAGTCACTTTCCAGCCGGGATAACATTCCCAAGGAAATACACTCTTTAATTGAAAATTCAAAAAATATTGTCCAACTACAGCCTTTGGGATCGAACAGTGTTATTTCCTTGGAAGAATTAGATGACTTTTTACAAGTTACAATCGATCAACAAAACCAACAAAACATATTATCATATGAGCAAAATGAAGATCACCAAAGCCAGGAAAATTCTGCTGATGGATATGAACAACTCTCATGGAAAAAACCTATTGGCAATCACAAGATTTTCAACTATTCTGCGAAGCTGGATTACAAGAAATTACGCTGCAGCTGTTATAAAAAATTTGTCCCTCTATAATTGTTTTCGAATTTTTGTGGACGAAGAAGTTATAGGTGAGATGGTTAATCAAACTAACTTGTATGCCACCCAGATTTTGTGCGATACTGATGATATTAGTAACGAATCTAGATTACATCGATGGATCCCAACCAGTAGAAAAGCAGAGACTTATAAGGCGGCCTTCTATTGACAAATACTGGAGCACTGACAATTTCTACAAAAATTGTATGGTTCCGACAATTATGCCTAAAAACCGATTTCAGCTCCTTCTAAGAATGTGGCACTTATCCGATAATATCACGTGTCCAGATGGTGACCGCTTGCACAAAGTCAAACCATTGCTAGATAAACTTAATAAAAACTTTCAAGCAGTTTATATACCAGGGCGTATATTCTGTATTGATGAGTCTGTTATTCCGTTCCAAGGTCGGCTAGTAATGAAGCAGTACATACCGCAAAAGACGCATAAGGATGGAGTTAAGCTTTGTAGTGACAATGGCTACACGTGGAATATAAGAATTTATGCAGGTAAGGAGAAAAATAAAGGGAACGCTTCTGTACCAACAAATTCAGTGATTAACCTATCAGAACGCCTTTTGAATTTATAACGTACGATATTAGCTGATAACTACTATACAAGCCTAGAGTTAGCTAACATTTTACTTGACAAGGAAACTCACTATATTGGGATGCTAAGAGCAAATCGTCGTGGAAACTCAAAGAAGTAATAAATAAAAAAATTGAAAAAAGGGGAAACGTTTGGGTTGGAAAACGAGAGAGGCATCGAGAAGCATCTGCGTTTTGAAGTGGAAGGATAAAAGAGATGTCTTGTTACTATCTACGAAACACACTACCGAAACTAAAGCAATTCAGCGACGAAGTGGTATTGTTTATAAACCTGTTTCTTCTTGGTACATCACTTGTAAATTCTTACAGTATTTTCAACCAACTACCCGATGAAAAGATGAAAATAACTGAATTTAGATAGCACGTAATAAAGTAGCTCTTAACTTATGAAGACAACATTAAGTCACAGAATGATTGCGAAAGGGAACAAAAACAAATATAAACTACAAGGAGATCGATGCAAACTCATACTTTGGTGAAAAAAGAAGGACTATATGATAAAATGAAGAAATATTGTAAAGGTTGTTATAAAGAGAAGATTCGAGGAAACATAACAACAAATAGGGTCAAAAAAGTAGTAACTTACTGTGACACTTGTGAAGGTCAACCACACCTTTGTTTATATTGTTTCAACAAACACTCCAAATAACCGAAAATTTTTAATTTCTTTCATGTTCTTTTCTGCATTTAACTTTTGTATGTCTTTTAGTTTGTAATGGATATTTTTTACAGTTTTATATTTTTTACTAGAAATAAAGATATGTCAAAATTTCGATATCATTTCAGTCTCCCATATCCAGCCAAAATGAAAACTGATATGTATATGCGACGACTGTATGTCACGGTGGTCGAATACTGCAATAACTTCACTTCTCTACACGACCTCTGGAAAAACAGGAACTATATCACAGACCGTATACGATATCAAATCGGTCGTATACGACCGCCGTGGCATGAAGTACAGTTCGTCAAAGTTAGCTCTGTCTTTCAGTTTAAACTCTAGCGATGCGAAAAATAAACAGAGAACGCATTCGGAGTAAAGAAGATAGCAAATGCGTTTGGATTTTAACAATATTTTATTATGGAACTACGACTGGGGGAGGGTCAATTGAACTCAATAGGTATTGAAATTTAAATAATTAGGAGTAATTATTCCACGTAATACTATGTGATGAAAATTATCGATTTTTATTGTTTTTAAAGGTGAAATATATTATAAAAAATTGATATTTAGATATCAAATTATTAATAAAATCATTTCAACATAATTTAACATGTTTGAAAACTAAAAGCAATAAAAAAGTTCACATACAGATATTGTACAAAATTGCAAAGAAATACATAGCTAAGTATAGTACATCCACTAATAATTTTCCAACATAAACATGTCTTATTCTGGTATCAAAGAGACCGCCTTTCAAATCAAGGTTGTCAGACATATTTCCTAAAATTCCTAAGGTTATATTTAAAAAATATTCTCTATTTTCTATTCGTTATTATTCAATTGCTAGTCAACGAACGACACTCTTAAAAAATAATATGAACTTATTCTCAAAAATATATATATAAATTAATTAACTAGGTACTAATATTTCCATGGACTCTTCACTAATGAATTAAAGCAACCGTGAACTTTGTATATATTACTTATATTCTAAGTAATTTTCGAATATTGGCAACATTGTAGTCTGGAGAGAATTTGAACGTTCGACGTTGCCCTGTTGGTGAATTTAGCGGTAATACTTTTATAGATATAATGATCGACTTTTAAGAAATCAGACAACTTTTAAGAATCCAAGTTCTCAAAAACGGTTTCAAGAATTGTATTATTTTTTTCCAAATTTCATTGATTTTATACCTTACCTGGAAACATGAAAAATTGCAGATATATTAATAATGGTATTAAGGTTATATTCACTAATTTTAAACTCATGCATTATGGCAACAGCGCGAAGCGCAAACCAATAAATTCTAATGAACACCTGTTGTCTGCTATGCGATACCCTAAAATATTTCCTATTGCAGAGGCGGAGGCGTATAGGTAATATAAGTTATAAGTAATATTATATTTTTCTAGGATGGCATTTTTTAAGATGCATCAACTTCTGTGTTATCAATAAATAATGACAATTATGTTAATGACAGCTCTGAATTAAAAAATAAAGATTTGCACGTACAATCCCAAAGAATAGTTTTAAATATGTATGAGTGTTTGAAAAAAGAAAATATTGGGATGGCTGATAATGCAATTGTTTCGAGAATTCATGTATTAAAAAAATCGGGTATAAGACGATATATACAATTATTAAATTAGGCACAGTTACAGATCATTCCTTAAAACGAAAGCGACCAAATAAAAAATTGGGTAGGATTGACACTGCTGCAAAAGACGTTATTCAGCGAACAGTTTACAATTTTACAGGCACACTGACAATTCTTTTCAGTCCTTCTAATTAATTTCTTTACAGCTATCGCGATGCATCTTGAACACTAGTATTCATTATTATACAGTGTGTCGCATTTAAGATGAAGACAACTCTATATATCAGCTACTAAAATACATACAGATTTGACATTTTGCACAGTCATACATGTTGTTAGTGCACATTTTTTTAAGATAGTCATCTAAAATTTAAATTTTAAACGCGGCTTACTGCGAATCCACAAACAGGGTAAATTTTCGATATTTTGCTTCGCGTTAGAGAAATCGGAAAAACTTATTTGGAAAAGTTGTTCCACTTATTGTAAACGCACATACCAAATTTCATGACAAAATTCGCAATTTTAGTTTTTCAGTATTATTTGTAATCTCGATCCTAAATCTACAATTGGCTGTCTAAAGATGCATCTCGGGACAGCCAACTGTCCGTTTTAGAATCCTGACTACAATTGAAGAGCTTATTTCCAAAGTGTCTTACATCCATATAATGAAATCCATGAAATTACAGATTTTCATACAAATTTAACATACAAATTATACAATTTTACAATTTTCATATGCACTTTTAAATGGTAAATAAGAAGTTGTTTTGGTACATATAACTTTATTCTAGACTTGAAGAAATCTATAAAGTTTAAAAAAAGAAAATTTAAAAAATCGAAATTTTGGATTTAAGACACTGGAAATAAGCTCTTCAATTAATGAAAAAAGTAAAAGTGCGAATTTTGACATAAAACTTTGTTATGTGGGGTTAAAATAATATTTGGAACATCTTTTCCAAATAACTTTTTCAGATATCTCTAACTCGAAGCAAAATATTGAAGATTCACCCTGTTTGTGCATTAACAGTAGGCCGTGTTTAAAAATTAAATTTCAGTTGACTATCTTAATTGCTGGATAGACAATGTTTTAAAATTTTCTGACAGAATGAGCCATTATTTACAGATAATTGTAAAAAAATATTATGGTTTATGTAAAAACTAAATAATAAGTCCAATATTCTTATAAATCACTAAAATTAACAAGCTTTAATTTGAAAGAATTAATTTGTTATTTATTCGGTGTTGTGAGCCCGCTCCCATTTGAAAAAAAAAACTGATTCTGTCCTTTGAAGATTCCTATTCAAAAATGCCCCGTTTAAACAAATCGAAGGTTGAAGGGTGCCGGACATTTTTGCCGGAAACAATTCAAATTCAAAAGATCACCTTTTTCTGCTACGGAAAATATTGCTCCGATTTCTCACCAAAATCAATGTTGATACTTTAGTTTAGATACTCTTGAATCTCAAAAATACTCATTTACATATTTTTCAAGCCTCGAAAATGCATATTAGGTATCGCATTTTTCGGATTTTAAATCGCTTATATCTCCAAAACTATTAACTTTTGAGAAAAATGACATAGATCTTATTTAGAGTCACCCAAAAACCTAAAAAATATTTTTTGGAGCACAAAAGGTGATATTTTGAATTTGTTTAAAAAATTGTTTAAACAATTTCTGCCCAAAAATTGAGAAATTTTCCTGAATATAATTATGTAAAAATTAATAAAAATTATATGATTTTTCTTGAAATATGCGTTTGATAACTGATCCCTTTTCTTAATTTCCACGCCAATGGTCGGCATCGACATCAAAGAACCTCAAAAGCCGACGCTTGGCAAATTGACAATGGAAAAAGTATAATTCTAGGTATGTCCTTAACAAAACAAGAGAAAGTAAACTGACTGTTAGAAAATTTATAATATATAAATGGTCATTTAATTTTATAATCAAGTTAATCTTCCAAAACCAGAATTTTATTAATAACATAACTAGTTCATTTTTAAATTAAAAAACCATCTCCGTCGACCATCATCTTTTTTTTATATGATCATTTTAGCATTGTATACATCATATTGAAATATAAAAATAAAATAAATTGTTTAATCGTTTTTGTTTCCTCTAAAACGTCCGTATTCTAACAGTATACTTACAAAATATCATTACAATAGTTCAATGCCTTAAATATCTGGATCGGAACTCGAATCTGTATCTTCTAGATCATCTATCACTATCAGCATCATCGTTGTCATCATCATCATCATCCAAGTTAATTATCACTTTCTCCGTAACTAAGTCCACTGCCGGTGCGCTTTCTATAAAAAACTGTTCTGCCTGTTTGGCATTTTCACACCGTGATTTCCATTCATCCTCTGAAAATGTCTCAAAAAATTGATTACATAAAACCTCCACATCTTTAAAGTTAAAACTTACATTCCGTTGTGCAACAT
Organism: Diabrotica undecimpunctata; assembly: GCF_040954645.1. Lineage (NCBI taxonomy): Eukaryota > Metazoa > Arthropoda > Insecta > Coleoptera > Chrysomelidae > Diabrotica > Diabrotica undecimpunctata. The sequence continues at coordinate 21,694,396 of NC_092806.1, read as the reverse complement.
AGTTTTTCATGGATGCCCAAACTAACTCAATGGGGTTTAACTCGGGATGGTAAGGTGGTAGTCTTAATACCGAATGTCCGTTTTCCTCTAGAAGTTTATCTATTTCATATGATTTATGATACGTTGATAAAATTTTGCTAAAGTGTATAGCTCGGCTCTTAACATATCATCTGTAAATGGTATATTTCTCTTTCTTAGCCACTCTTTTATTTCATCTTTTTTTGATGCAGCCGTTATATTTTTTTCACTTTGAACATTGTGGTATGGGGCATTATCAATCACTAATACACTTTGTGCTGGTAAGTTCGGTATCAACATTTCCACTAGCTACTTTTTATAATTTTGAAAGTTCATCTGACTATGGTAATCACCAGTTTTTAAATTTGATTTAAATTTTAAGTAGGAATTTTTTATGAACCCCATTTCTCCCCCTGCATGAACTATTATTAACCTCTGTCCCTTAGAGTTAGGCTTACTCAAACCATCGTGAGAATCATCATTCCAACTTTTATTGAATGTGTGATAAGAGTGGATGTATGTTTCGTCCATGTATACTATAGGATGATTTTCGTTTCTGTAACTCTTAATACTTCGCAAAAAAAGCTATCCTTTTTTATTGGATGTCAGGTTTTTCCATAAGCAATTTTTTCTTTGTCTGAGTTTTTCGCCAACAGAAACCAATTTTATGTAATACTTTTCGTAAACTTCCATACGATCCTGTGTAATTAATTTTATTGACAAATTTCCTGTGTATGCCTCTCAACGTAGGAACTTTTTTTTCGTGGACGTGAAAATTTATTACAAATCTCCGAAGAATTTCCTTACCCATATTATTCAACTTAGTTTTGGTCGCACTTTTTTGTCTTTTAATATTAGGTGTATGGAACGAATCACTTTCACCATCTTCAACTGATCTCATTTCATTTAAAATTTGCTTTACAGAACCAACACTAACACCAGTTGCGAGCGAAACACGTTCTTGAATTTTCGTTAGTTCTATTATCGGATGTTTAGCCTCCGCTTCTCGTCTCATAAAATATATCACATTTGCCATAATTTCACGAAATTGACCACTCAAAACTTTACGATAAACTTTTGATTTAAATTCCATTGTAACGGAACCGGATTAATAAGTCCTACACCAGTGTAATTGCACCTACACCAAAACTCAGAGACATTGCAATTCTTGACGAGCTTGTACTTATTGAACTATCGGTCGTATACGACCGCCTGGCAGTCAACCTGTTAAATAAATTAAAAATAGAATGATTACGTCTTACCTTATTTACAACTAGCCTCACGCTCCCCTATATATAGACATTTTAGTATAATTATTTGATTAATAATACATACCAATAACATTCTAATTGCACTTATAGTTATTATCAGGATACAAATTTATCATTTGATGTCTTAGTTGACTATTACTTTAGATGCAGCTTAAAATAAATACACAAATAAGCGACATCTCATTTTTCAAATTTATTTATAAATGTGGGCAAATATTTGGAGTCTTTCCATTCCATTCGTCTCCGTATTTAAAAATGTGCTACTCAGGATTAAACATTTTATTACTTTTACTTAGTTTAGCAGCGTCAGTTGCTCAGGTTAAGAGTATATCACAAATATATAAATTAAAAGTGACAGAAATCGTGTTAGCCGTGTGCAGTATGTCATCTTGTATGTGTTTTAATGTCACCTGCGTTTATGGTTTTGTAAAAGATTCACCAAACTGGCAGATAATTATTCATAACATTCAGAAGTTAGATAGCAAATTTTCTGGAAAAGTTAACAGGATTCACATTTTTAAATTAATGTTATTTGCAATGTTGTTTTTGACCTCCCATGCCTTTCTAACTTTCGAAGGTGAAATCCAAGAATTACTTAACTTCAATGCAGGCATGACATACCTATTATATAGCCGAACAGTGTTTCAAATCCTTTTTGTTACGATAATGATTTGGCAAAGTACTAATATATTTTCTAAACGATACAATAGTCTTAATATATTTATTAAATCTGAATTCACTAAGAAGGATCGCCAAATAGTATTTCCCAAAAGCTTCGAGGAAATTCAAGTACATTTAACCAATTTACATAACTCTGTTGTTGTATTTAACCTTATATTTAAAAATATGATTTTGATGTTACTAATTGAATTATTTTTTGTAATCTTGGCAATTTTCAACTGGCTAATTTTTAAGTTTTTGTCAGAGATTCAGAATATAAACGTTATTGATTATCTTAAAAGTTTCCCTCAGGATATTATGCTATTAGTAAGTATTTAAATTTATATTTCAACGTTTTTCTACTTTTCAACTTCATTAACATTTAAAAGATTGACTATACTTCTTAGCTATAGTTCTTAGTAATCATCTTTACATTCTTGAGTAATAACTGATAAGATTATTAGGAATATCTAGATAAATGACAGGCAAAAGCCAGAGAAGTATTAATTTATTTTAGCGGCCATCGTCATCTGCGACCACTTAACAGCGCCAATTTTACATGGTGTTGAAACCACATACACAAGATCACTACAATCTTGTTTGTCTTGTTCAAGGGGGTCAATTTGGTGTAGTTTGTAGATGTGGTTTGCAGTATTAGATTAAAAAATACAGTAGATAGAGGGTCACCTTGTAGCAGGCCTCTAGTAAAATTAAAGCTGTCAGAGACATGACCTTTTATTATAACTTTACTTTTGGTTTCATTCAGAAGGGATTTAGTTGATCGATGTGTCCATCAATGTATGTCTGTTTATTGTGTCATATGCTTATCGAAAATCAATGTACAATATGTTTAGTGACAGACTTAATTCATATGAACTAGCCAGGACCTGCTTAATTGTAAAAATTTTGGTCTATTACTGATCTATTTGCTCTAAAACTAGCTATTTACCCAGATTTTCTTCAATGTTGGCCATAATTATATTTTTGATCGATATAATTAGAAGTTTATACCTTGTGTCTTGTAATGGTATACCGCAGTAGTTTTTACGTTCAGTAAACGTTTACCATATGTAAACCAATCAATCAATCCATCAATCAATCAATATTCTTTATTTCATCTGACTTTTACAAGTATTGAAATGCATCAAATACAATCTATGATCAGTAAAAACTTACAGTACATACTTACATACAAAGTACATAAAAATTTTTAACAGTTTTATCGTAACTTATCGTAATTTTTAGTGTAAAAGAAACACTAACGTTCCTTTTTCTTTGATTGGTTAAAGAAGGAAACAATACATATACATATTTAAAAAAATATATAACAACTTTGTTTCTCTTCGCGAAGATTCCTTCTAGTGGATGGATGTACGTATTTATTTCCGTAATTTAGTAAGTTTTAAGGCATTTCCGTTCTTTTCCGGCCGACGTCGACATAACAATGGACCATTTAGATAAATCATTGGTGCAGAGAAAGGCAAGCAAAATAAACGAAACTTATGAGAACGGCGCTCAGGGTTTATTTGGAGAAGCTGGGTCGTGGATAAGTGAATGAAACAATGGGATTGGATTGAGACGCTGAAGCAACTGCCCCTGACAACGGCCTCAGCGAGAGTGTCGCAATTATCTTTCCAGCAAAACCTTCTGAGCGGTCTAAATGGGTGTTTATTTGAAACGCAATATCGAGCGGTTTCGATCAAAGAAAATACAAAAGAATATGCATCTGTGAAATGGTTAAACAAACTTTAAAATGGTTTATTATCGACTCGGCGACACAAAGAGGAATTGAAAGAATATTTTTCGGTACATACCAAGGAATTTTAAAATGCTACAATTTTAACCTTACACCATTTGTTTTATTACTTTAACATAATGTTAAATAATTATAAATATCTAATATTCTCTATAAAAAATTATTCTTTGCCTACTTTTTTGTTTCCTCATCTTCAAGTCGGCTCTGGAGAACAACATTTCTGCTGCTAACTTTCATGTTATAAGTTTTGAAAATTAGGCCTTAGCAATGGAAATTCCATAGCAACTGGTTAATGAAAGTAATAAATTTTACTGATCTCATGAGAATCATAAGAAATGGAAAAAATCGTGCAACGGGTATTTATTTAACAGATTTATATAAACTGACTTCAATTGTGATAAAATACACAAACTGCATACGAAAGCTGCATTCTTCCCCTTTAAAACGCAATTTGATTTTTGTCGATAGGACTCTCTGATCAAAAGATATCGAATTTTTACCGTCTTATTCATAAAAATTTTATTTAAAATTATTTTTGCGATATCGGAGCGGGCATTTAAAATGGCCGGTCGCTTAAACCGTTGTTTATAAGACAGTTTATATATATAAATATACATATATAACAGTTTATTCTACATAAATCTTGCTAATAAATGTGTTTGTTAAAAATTATCTCAGCTGCATTTTTTATTTAAAATATTTTTGAAGATATACTTCTATACGCGCGCTCCACGTTGGAAATTTGTACGGGAGTGAATCGGTGAAATCATTACATATGTAAGATAATGAGTAAGAGAGAGACAGAAAATATATTCTCTCTCTCTTCCTCTATCGAGAAAAAAAATGTTCCTTTTGTATATATATTTAATATTGTATATATTATAATAATATTATATATATTTATATATATAATATAATATTTATTAATATTATTATTTATGTGATATGTCTTGTATTATTTATTAAATGTTCATAATTATTTTAGACTTTTTTATTTCAAAATCATAATCTCAATAAATCACTGTATGAGCGAGAACTGTCAATTTTGATATACGTTTGTGTCATGTCTAATTGGCAAATATTGTGTTTGGTTCATACGCTGGTGTATGTGAGTTCGAATCCCAATATGAATTTCCTTTTTTATTTTTGAAATATTTAAAAACCCCACGTTAGTCTTATTAGACATATGTAATATACGCAAAAGTGCTAAATTTTAAAATAAAATGAAAATTTACAACATAATCCGAGTTCTTGGTTTTTGAAGTTATACTTCTAGACGGAATCGGAAATTTGCACGGGAGTAACAAACCTTGTTAGGCACGTTAAATTATAAATTAAAACTTGTAAATATCTCAAGAAAGTTCAAATGTGTAATTATATACACAAGAAACAACAATTAAATATTGTATTTATCAATGTCATATGCGTAACATAAACATATGCGTAAGTAAGTTACGTATATTGTCATTTTTAAATACTTATGAATATTTAATTTTAATTAAATTTGTATTAATATTATTATCATGGTAAATTAAACATATGGGTAAGTAAGTTATGTATACCTATTGTCATTTTTAAATACTGATGAATATTGTTTATTTAATATCTTGGCATCTTTGGAATCGGAAACATTTATTTGTTATTATTTCCACTGATTGATTACTTTATTTTTAGGTATTAGCGTACTTATTTATAAAAAATGGTATATTAAATTAATAGTAAGTACATTGTTTCTTTTGTAAACAACTGACCTAAATTTGTTTTAATGGAATCTTAAGTTAGAGTTTTAAAATATTCGAATTATAATCGTAATACACATCGCCTAATTAGCCGTGATCGTCTAGTGAACTAGTTGTTCGGAACCCACGTTATGGCCGTAACCCAGGTTCGAATTCTGGTCACGGCAATGTGCTAAATGTCACGGTGAGGCAATTTTTTGTTTTTTTTTTGTTAAAAAATATTTAAAAACATTAATTACTGTGTTTAAAACAATAAAATGTATTTTGAACAAATTTTTACGAACAGGTGTATATAAAAAATACACCAACCTGCTCCAAAAAAAAAAAATGTTTTGAAAAAATTATTGTTGGAAACGAAAAATTCGATAAAAGGATAGGATTAAAAATGATACTTTTGTTTATCTATATAAAAATAACGATTTTACAAATTTTTAATGGAGTTTAGAATAAAAATTTTACAACAGCAATGTCTGACATGTCTAAGACTGTTTGACGATTGAACTAATTATCGAAACCTTTCATGCTGTCGTTTTCAAATATGCCATTAGGATCGCTCACTTTTTGAAAAAATGGCGTAAAAGGAAGACTTACGTACCTACCCTATTGCTAGCCCCTCGCTCCCCTACATGTCGACATTTTAGTATGATTATTTTCTGTATATAAATAAAACTAATTATAATTATAAGCACTTATGTTTATTATCGGGGCATATATTTATCGAATTGTGTCTCCAGTTGTCTATTTTCACTCTCTCTAAGAGTAAAAATGAATACACAAACAAGTGACTTGAAGTTTTTGAAATGTATATACAAATGTGGGCAAATTATGGGAATCTTTCCATTACATTCATCTCCGTATTTAAAAATATGTTATTCAGGATTAAACATTTTATTACAACTTGTTGGTGTAGTAGCAGTGGTTGGAGAAATCCAGAATCAGATACAAACATTTAAATTAAAATTAACAGAAATACTATTATCAGCAAGTTGTATATCAGTTTACTTATGTTTTAATATCATATGTTTTTATGGTTTTGTTAAACATTCACCAAACTGGCAGATAATTTTCCATAATCTACAGAAGATAGATAACAAATTCTTAGGGAAAGTTAACGGAATATCTCACATTTTAAAATTATTTTTATTTGCATTATTATTTTTATTCTGTCATCTGTTTCTAATCTTTGGAGGAGAAATCCAAAAATTGTTTAAATTCAATCCAGGCGTGTCCTTCCTAATATGGAGCCGGATGATCCTTGAAGTACTCTTATTTACGATAATAATCTGGCAAAGTACTAACATATTTACCAAAAGATATAATTGGCTAAATGAATGTATTAAATACGAATTTGGAAAAAGTGATCGCAAAATAGTTTTTCATGAAAAACTTGCGGAAATACAAGTACATCTAACTAATTTGCACAACTCCGTTCTTGAGTTTAATGTTATATTTGGAAAGATGATTTTGACGTTACTCATTTTACTATTTCTTATATTGTTGTCAGTTTTTAACTGGATAATTTTTATGTTTTTGTCAGATTTCCAGGGCCTTATAAGCATTGGTATATATTTGAAAAATTTTTCGCAAGATATTATGCTCCTAGTAAGTATTTAAACATTTTTTATTCCAAATTTTAATAGTTATTTAACCAACAAGTGTATTAATAAGGGCGATTAACAATTGAGATATTTTAACGCGTGAGCGAAGCGAGCGCGTTAATGTTCGAGATTGTTAATCGCCATTTTAATTCACGAGTTCGTTACAAAACTTTTTCGTCGACCGTACTTTTCAGAAATAAAGATATCTTAGTTTAAATATTTATTTAAAATTTTTTCAGCTTTCATTGACTTTATTCAAAGTTTCCTTAGTGGTAGTTTTATTATAGTAAACAATAATATTCGAAATGGTGCAATTACTGAAATTAAAGGAAGATATTGATAAATGATTATCTGCTGTATAGCATTTTGACAAATTTATATTTAAGTCTTCTTGGACCTCTGTAAATTCTGTGATAGAAGAAGTTAAATTCTGGTGGAGTTAAATTAAACTCTTCGTCAATATCCATCCTCTGATTTTTTAAATACACAGAATTTTAAACAATAAAGTAAATAATGACATACAATGACAGATAGTACTAACAGCGGATACTTCATTTTAAATTAATTTTTTAGTGGTAATATAAATAGGTATATGTTTGGTTGCCTACACCACAGGTCACTGCCAATCACAGAGCGCTTAATTAATTTATGCAAGCAATGTATGTTGTGTTGCCTATAATAAAATCGTTCATTAATAGAAAATCATTCATTAATAGGGGTCATTAATTAATGATTGTGAGGGTGTTAAAATTGATCATAAATGGACGGTCGACGGAAAAATGTAACAGCCTTACGTTTTATAAAGGACTAGTGATTTTGCCATGCGACGGAAGATCCAAACAATTGCATCTACAATCACTCCACTTCATTTTTTTGTGTCTTTCTTCTATTTAGGCTAGGACGACAACAGAATAATATTTTAATCTGTTGATCATCTTTCATAACAAATAAGTTACTTTTGGAGAGTCGCTGAACTTTTTGCGTAAAGTCGTCTTATGAGATCGACCTACTTATAAACCCAGCGTAACTCTAGTTTGGCAATTTATTTGTTGGGAAAGCTCGAATTTTGTATTATATTTTTTACCGATTACCAAATTCGCAGCCAATTTTTTAGGACCAACAAAATTTTCAAAAGAATTGAAAATTAAATTTTTAAAATAATAAACATCTTAAAAGTCCCTACAAGAGAAAATAAAATATTAGTAAAATTATCCTAAGTTATTTTAGGTCTGAAAATATTTCTGAGTCCCTAAAATAAAATATCAGTAATATTTCAAAGTCCCTGAAAGAGAATAAATATTAGAAAAATATCTTAAGTCGCTAAAAGAAATATTATAAAATTTGTTCCTTTCCGTAAAGTTCCGTTCAGTCACGAAGGAGTATCTGTTACAACTTGAGACAGATTTGGATTTACTATTTTTGCCTGGTTTTTTCTTTGGACGTTCTATCTGTGGTTCAGAGGAATATCATAATCAGAATCATCAGAATTCCCAATCACTTGTATTTCATATATATGTACCTGCAATATCCAATTTTATTGATTATTGATAGTTTAGCTTACTTCATTTTAATTTATATGAACTTCTTAATATATTTTTATATTTATGTAAACAAATAAACACAAGGAAAGCTTCAAATTAAGTTAAAAAAATACATATAACGTTTACAGCATACAGCAATTTTATAAATAGAAAATTATGTTTAATGACGAGATCGTATGTTAAAATTTCAGATTGTTTAGTCTAATGAAAGTTTGAAGTTCTGTATTAGGTATTCTCTAATAAGAATAAAATTTTACTTTAATTTGTTAGACAACTATAAGATACCTATTAAAAGACACATGATAATTTAATAATTATATCGGTCTTAGATTTCATTTTATTACAGTAATTACTTATGTGTTTAAATAAATAATTAAATCACTTTAAATCAAGGTAAAACAAATAACCCAGCCTGGTTAAAAAAAAAGGTGGAAAAATGTTTCGCAGATATCTGAAGCTTTTAAGACATAGGTGGGGGATACTAGATGATGAATAGATGAAAAGATACTCCTAGTTTTACCTTGCGTTCTTTTAAAGCAATAATTTATGGTCACAATTTGATTTTTTGTCTATAAATTTTTTCGCTTATATTTTAAATAAACAATATTTATGTCATTTTTTTATGTCAAGAATATCTTTATTTTTCCGTTTTTTAATTAAAATTGATAAATAATTTACAGAGATATTTGCAAAAAAGCAGTTTTTTTTCACTAATTTATAAATTTTATTAATGTTTTTATTAACAAAATAAAATGGTATTAATACATTTAAACATCAAGGAATTACTATCTTTTAGATTTGTGCGAAATTTCCCCCCGATCAGTCAAATATTTTATAAGTTATTTAATTTGTTTATCCCTGAGGCTAATTATTTAAACTATTGAGCTTGCCCTATGCATGATGCTAGACACGTTCAGCAAATTTCATAGGATTGTTTAAGACTTAGACTATCTCAGAAGTTAAATGCATATTGAGTTTTCATCGAAATTATTTACAAAATAAACGTTTGAAAAAGGGGTATGTTTTTTACTTATAAATAATTATAACAATTTCTATATTTTTCAAGCTGCAGACTTGTATGTACAACCATTGGATAGCTGGTAAAAAAGCTCATATTAAAAAAACAAAAAACCTTCTATGACCAATAGGAACGAAGTTAGTGACTATTTTTAAAAAAATCATATCTCCATTGTTTATAAACATTAAGAAGTAAAATTTGGACAAATGTTGAATGAAAATCTAAACTTTATATTGAAACTTATAGCTATAAAATTTATCTAATTTTTCAAAACGACGGTTCTTTCGAAATATCGACATAGGAAAGTGGAGAGAATATCTGTTTCAGCTCCGTTTTTTTTATCTCGGCTTCCTTTGCAGCTGCAAGCCTCTTTTTTTTATTCTGGGGTAGCTCGTCGAAATATGAATAACTACATAGATTTCACTGGCCGGAAAATATGGGAAAACTCGAAAAAATTGAGTCATATTAATGATGACATAATTTTCACCCCCCATAAATCTCGGAAAATCCCGGAAAATCAACATATGTTGATCAGCAAATCAAGAAACCCAGAAAATCAACAACATACTTATATATTTTATAAATTAAATTTCAGGTAATTTTTTACATATTATATTATTATATTCCTTATATTAATTATAATTGTTTGTATTTTAATAATTAACAATATTGATTTTTATTCTATTTTTCTTACAAATATGATATACAATATTAATCTAATCTGCCTTATTGCTTTGATAAAATAAGTCGATTTTTTTATCACTTGCCTTATTAAATTTTGCAATGTTTATTGAACTTTACTTTTTTTATTTTCTTTACATACATTGGTTTAAAAGTTAAAATTTGGTTCATTTATTCGACTTCACTGTCAGGTCTGAACCTCTTTGTTGCAGGTTGTTTGTCTTCGCTTATTAAGTCAGTCTTTCCATACATTAACATATTAATGGGCGATCTTAATGCCAAGGTGGGTCAAGGTAAGGTAGGAGAACAAGTAGGAAAATATGGGCTTGGAAACAGATGTGACAGAGGAGATCGATTGATTCAATTTTGCCAAAGTGAAGACTTCGTAATAACAAATACCTTTTTACCTCCTCGACGGTTATATACATGAACATCTCCACAACATACCAAAGAAAAAATAGTGGGAAATCAAATAGACTACATTATGATAGCAAGGAGGTATCATAATGCTGTTAAATGTACTAAGACGTACCCAGGAGCTGATATAGGCTCAGATCATAACCCGGTAGTTACTGTGATAGAGGCGAGACCAAAAAAGATTAGAAGACCACACAAAAAGGCACAAGATTTAAATAAACTTAGAAACAAAAATATACGACAAAAACAGGAAAAGAAATAAATGAAAACCTCCGTTCAGTGCAGCAACAAATTAACGATACAAACAACGTTAACCAAAAATTAAAGTACATAAATACAGCTATACAAACAGCATGAAAGAAATATCTTACAAAAACAACAACAAATAATAAGGGGTAGATGACACAAGATATACTGGACTTGATGGAACAAAGAAGAAAGATGAAGAATTACCCAGACAAATACAAAGAAATAAATAAACATAAAAAAGAGAATAAAAGAAGCCAAAGACGAGTCGATTATAGAACAATGTGAAGAAATGGAAACCTATGAGAAAAAGTACGATGCGTTCAATATGCACAAAAAAGTAAAAGAGATAACAGGAAGCATAAAGAAATGCCAAATAGGTAAACTTAAAGACAAAGATGGAAATCTTATTGTAGATCTAGAGAATAAAATAAAAAGATGGACAGAATACCTGAATGAATTATTTGAAGACGATAGAAACAACTTAACTCAGATAATAATCAATGCAACTGGGCCAGACATATTGAAAGAAGAAGTAGAATACGCAATAAGAAACGCTAAAAATGGAAAATCAAATGGACCTGATGAAATTCCTACAGAACTGTTGAAGCTTTTGAATGATAAATCCGTAACCATAATATTAAATTTTGCAGCGAGGAGCTAAAACAGTCTCCCCTCCACTTTCCTATGTCGATCTTTCGAAAGTAACTTCGTTTCGAAAGGTTTTAAGTTTCGAAAAATTGGATGAATTTCATAGCTAAAAAATTCAATATAAAGTTTAGATTTTCATTCAAAATTTGTGCAAATTTTACTTCTTAATGTTTATAAAGAATGGAGATATAATTAACAAAAAAATTGTCGCTAACTTCGTTCCTATTGTTTATAGAATGTTTATTTTTTTTTTGTTGAATGTGAGTTTTTTTACCAGCTATCTAATGGTTGTACGTACAAGTCTGTAGCTTGAAAAATATAGAAGTTATTACAATTGTTTATAAGTAAAAAACATACCCCTTTTTCAAACGTTTATTTTGTAAATAATTTCGATGAAAACTCAATATTCATTTAACTTCTGAGATAGTATGAGTCTTAAAGAATCCTATGAAATTTGTTAAATGTGTCTAGCATCATTCATAGGGCAAGTTCAATGGTTTAAATAATTAGTCCTAGGGATAAACAAATTGAATAACTTTTAAACTATTTGACCGATCGGGGGGAAATTTCGCACAAATCTAAAGGACGGTAATTTCTCAATGTTGAAATATATTAATAACATTTTGTTTTGTTAATAAAAAAGTTAATTAAATTTATAAATTAGTGCAAAAAAATTGCTTTTTTGCAAATGTCTCCGTAAATTATTTATCAATTTTAATTGAAAAAACGGGAAAATAAAGATATTCTTGATATAAAAAAATGGTATAAATATTGTGTATTTAAATTATAAGGGAAAAAACTTATAGATAAAAAATCAAATTCTGACCATAAATTATTGTTTAAAAAAAACGCAAGGTAAAACTAGGAGTATCTTTTTATCTATTTGTCATCTAGTAACCCCCACCTATGTCTTAAAAGCTTCAGATATCTGCGAAACATTTTGCCGTGAAATCGATGATTTTTGTATAACCAGACTGGGCTAAAAACAAATATAACGTTTATAGCAGACAGCAATTCTATAAATAGAGAATGAAGTGCAACGACGAGATCGTATGTTAAAATTTCAGATTGTTTAGTCTAATGAAAAAAATAAGTATTTTGCAAAGATTTCTGTTTTTGAAGTACTGTATTAGGTACTCTATAATAACAATAACATTTTGCTTTATTTTGTTAGACAACTATAAGATACCTGTTAAAAGACACATGATAATTTAATAATTATATCGGTCTTAGATTTAATTTTTACGTAATTACTTATGTGTTTAAATAAATAATTTTGTAAATATAAATATAAAAAAAATTAAATATTGTTTTTTGGTACTTCTCTGCAAAATTGATAAGTGGAATATGATTTCGTTGAAAAGTTATCGTTAAGCGCTTTGTTAAGTGCGATGTTGCCAAGTAATCACTTTCAATTAAAAATTGTTTTAGTATATGTAATGCTAGAATTTTAAATCTAAACTAACATGAACCTTTAAATTATTTTGTATTAAATCGTACCTTAAAAATAATGACAATATTATTTATTAATTATATTAATATGTAATTAATATTTTTTGTATTATTAATTAAACGTATTGTCACGATAAGACTACCAAAGAGAATTGAAATACTATTATAAAAATAATACCTCAATCAACTATGGGAGCTTATCGTCTATGCTTCGCCTAGCTCAGTCTCTCAAGTTTGAATTCGTCTTTTCTTAAACTATGAATTAAACAATGAACCCTTCGTCCTCCTCCTAAGTGCCTTCTCTGTTGAGGTTGGCTATCAATATGGCAAATTTCTCTCTGTTCTGGGCTTGATGAATTAATTCATTTCCTCTTGTGTGGGTCCAATCTCTGATGTTTCGTAGCCAAGATTTTTTTTTTTTTTTAATATTACCTGGAGCTACTCAAATTTCCTATGGCGCATTATGTGTTCTAGATATGACGTCTTTCTAATTTTGATAGTATTGACCAAATGGGGGCGTGTGTTCATTGCTCTCAGTACTTCTTCATTCGTAGTTCTGCTGGTCCAGCTTATTCTTAGCATTCGGCGGTAGATCCACATTTCAAATAAATTTAGTTTGTTGACGTCATACTGTTTTAATGTCCAGGTCTAATATGTTTTAATGAACCCTTGGCTGGTAGCAAATAAAACAATTATTTAACTAATCATGATTATTTAATACATAAAACATAATATTTAAGTAGAAAAAACAACCCTGCCTAATGCTTTACAATAAATAAATTTGAATGATACTTGTGGTATCGATAGGCTGCTGCTTCTAAATATGTGTGGCCTGCAGATTATGTGGGCAGGTCCTGTTACCGGTTTCAAAGCATGTTAGTAGGTCTTGAAGATAGCTGTTTAGGCCGACATCACTCCAAAAAGTATTTTCAATAAAATGTTCCAGAAATATCCCATAAACTAGAATATTTAATTGCCTGTATTAGAGAAACATTAAAGGGGTTTAATTTCCTTGCTATTTTACAAAATTACAATTAAACAATAGCAGATGGCACGGATAAAATGAAATATAATTATTATTAAACTGAGTTAAATTTTGTTAGATTGCTACATGCACAAAATTGAAAACGTGGCTTTAGTCAGAATTATAGAATATAGATTACAATTAAAGTACTCACCCCAAGAGAAGTCTGCAGACGATAAAATCAACCTTATAATATTTCCTACTTTCTTTTATAAATTTCAATTACTGACAAAAAAGAATATTCCCACTACGAAAGGTGATTGACAGAAAGTAAGTGGGAGATTATAATGAAGTTAGCACAGATGTCATAGGATGTATACCTATGATGGAATTGGCTCTTCTGTCAACATAGAACAGAATATTTAGTCTACCAGACAGAGAGACAGAAGGCAAATATTTATTCTATTGGAAAGAAACAGAAAGAGGGCGCTCACTACTTTTTTGAAGAAAAAATGAAATTTGAGTAAAAAAGAAACTGAAGGTAAAGGAATGAATAAATTAATAAAGAAATTAAAATAAAATAATTATTTAAATATAAATTAATAAAGATGTGACGTTTATAACGTTACAGTATCGTTTCAGAAACAAAATATGATTGACTCATAGGTTGAAATGTCAGTAGTTCAGATTTTTTTGTTCAGGTGGCGCTGGGATTTTAAATCTAAACTAACATAAAGCCTTAAATTATTTTGTATTAAATTCTACCTTAAAAATATTATTAAAATTAATTAATAATTATCTTCTTCTTAACATGCCATACACCAAAGTGCGTAGGCGACTATCTCCTGTGTATTCCTGTCCATTCTTTAATATTACTTAACCAGGACAATTGTTTGCGGCCGGCTCCTCTCCTACCTTCGATCTTCCCTTGTAGGATTAACTGTGGTATTTCATATTTTGCTCCTCTCAATATGTGCCCAAGGTAACCAATCTTGCGTTTTTTAATTAATTCAAAGAGTTCTCTTTCCACGCCGGCTCTCTTAAGGACGTCATCGTTTCGAACTCTATCCACCCAAGGTATGCGCATCATCCTTCTCAATGACCACATTTCAAATGCTTCAAGTTTGTTGATAGATGTTTTTTTTAAAGTCCATGTTTCCATGCCATAAAGCAAGATGGACCATATGTAGCTCTTGACCATTCTGTAGCGTATTTCGAAATTTAGGTTTTGATTACATAGGAGAGGTCTGAATTTCACAAAAGCTTGTCTTGCCATTTGTATTCGGGTTTTTATCTCTTGTTGTGGATCCGATTGGTCATTGATTGTGGTTCCAAGGTATTTAAAGGTTTTCACGCGTTTTATACGATCGTCACCTATGCATATTATCGGGTTTTGTGGAGGGTTTCTGCTAATGACCATATATTTCGTTTTCAAAATGTTGATTTTGAGGCCATATTTTTTACCTATGCTATTCACCCTATCAAGTAATAACTGCTGATCTTTCAAATTATCAGTTATAATCACTGTGTCGTCCGCATAGCGTAGGTTGCTTATTGGTATGCCGTTCACCTTAATGCCTAATTCCGTGTCTTCTAATGCTTCCGCAAATATATTTTCAACATATAAATTAAAAAGCATCGAAGAGAGTATGCAGCCTTGGCGGACACCTTTCTGGATTTCAAATTCATCCGTATATTGGTCTTGATCAATCCTCACCTTTGCCATTTGGTTCCAGTAAAGATTCTGAATAATTGATCTCCTTCTGGTCAATGTTGGCCCTATGTAGTAGTTCCATCATGATATCATGTTTAACATTGTCAAGGTGAGGTAGACATCTTTTCGTTGATCTAAACAGTTTTGTATTAAGGTGTTCAAACATAAAATTGCCTCTCTTGTTCCTAGTCCTCCCTTAAAACCGAATTGTGTTGACCCGCTAAGTTCTTCTAGTATCTTGTATATTCTTGAGTGTAATATCCTAAGGAAGAGTTTTAGCAAGTGAGTCATTAAACTGATTAAGCGGTGTTCATTGCATTTTGTGGCATTAGCTGTTTTTGGGATCATCACAAAGGATGAATGCAGCCATTCTCGCGGAATGTAACCAGTATCATAAATTCTATTGAACAGCTTTACCAAGATTTCGATATTCTCCTCGTCTAGTAGTTTTATTGCTTCTATATTAATTTCATCTGGACCTGTTGCTTTATGCATCTTTGTGGTTCTAACTGCATATTCTATTTCACTTCGCATTATTGATGGCCCTGATAAGTTTTCGGAAGGAAGTTTGGGCGTTGGTTGTGTTGGTCTTTCGTCATTAAAAAGTCTTTCTGCGTATTCTTTCCACGCCATTGCTATCTGCTCTTCTGACTCTATATAACTCTAATAATTATATTAATATGTAATTAACTCAGTATTATTAACTAACTGTATCATTTTAAGAACAAAATATGATTTAAATGTCAAATTTGGGTAGTTCATATTTCTTTCCTAGATAGCATCGTTACCTTACTGGACAAACGGTGTGTCTTGTTATCATACCCTTTTATATATATATATATATATATATATATATATATATATATATATATATATATAGATTCTCCTAATTTTAAATGTATGTAAAAATGTGAGTTTGATTAACTCCGTTATGAACGTAGTGATCCTGCAGTGGGATCTTACACTATAACTATATTCTTTTCCTGTATAATTAAAATATGTATAACTGTTATTTATTTTCTAACAAAAAAATTTAAAATATTTTAAGGTATGATACGTATTTTTGTCATCGTTGTCCATATTACTTATGGAAAAGGCAACAAACCTGAGTCTAATGACTGAGTCTGGAGCCAGACTCTCATTTACGAGCCACGATTTCTACAGTTACGGTATACAACTAATGAGATATACGTTCGAATTCGTATGAACCAAACAGAAGATAAACCCCTGAAGAACATAGATACCAGATCCAACCAAGGGTCCAAATCCGACGATCGTGGAAAGTCCGAGGGTATTAGGAGGACCGAGAATTCTCCACCTAATCGCCCCTGCGACAACAGAATCATGAAAAGAGTGACATTTTACAGCATATACACACCAACACATCAAGTTGATACGATTAAATTTAAATAAAAACATTGTTCCTTGGACATCTTATGTACAATAGAGAGTTTGAACCACTTTAAGTAACATTAGAAAGCAAGATTCACGGAGAAGGTATATAAGAAGAGAGAACATGTCATGAATGGGTAATACGAGTATAAGAAATTGGGAACTTACAAGAGGAAAGCACTTTATTGATCAATTTTAGGACAAAGCAAAATTTGCTTAGACAGACAAAAGGCGAGTATATTATTGTGACTATTGATCTGGTACAATCTCGTCTGCATCCAGTAAGATTGTTGATATCCTATAACAATATAAATATAGACCAGAAGAAGAGGATATGTAATCTACAGTCATGCTTTTATTTTCCAGTATAAAGATCTTCCATTAGGAAATTGTACAGATGAAATGTAAACAATTATGTTATAGTTGCTTATGATTATAAATAATTTCATTAAGTTAATGTAATAAAAACATCGAGTCGTTAGTAATGAAAAATACCAATAATGCCTTGTTTTTACTCAATTTAAATTAATACTAATAAAGTTGTACTACTGTTAATGATATAATGATTGATTTTCAGGGGATAAAAATTTTTAAAATATTTATTCAATATTAAAAGTAGATAATGTATGATCTCTAACAAAATTTATGACACTGGGATATTACCAACTGATTGGCTTAAGTTGACATTTATCACAATACCAAAGAAACATCGTGTAAACTTTACTTTACTTTATCGTGTTTCGGTCCAGTATCGGGCTACGTCAGTTCCATCTTTGTTGGCAAGCAACAAATCTTCGAGGGTACATCGATGAGGACAGTTTCTGAATGTAAGAAGATGTTCCATATTCTGTGTTTCTCCACAGTCACAATTCACATCTTCTTGGTCTATTTTTCCCCATTTTGCCAAGTTTGATTTTACTGGAACGACCCCCGTTCTTATCCTATTCATAGATTTTCACTTTTTAAAGTCCAGGGACTGGCCGGTCCATTGAACCTGTGGAAGAGGAAAATACTCAGGCGGTTCATCCTGCACTGTTCCAACGAAGCTTTTCCTGGATTTTAGTCGCTTTCGTGGTGTTCGAGCTTTGTATAGGGCATGCCGCTCGTCCGCGATCTGTTTAATTTTCTCTATGTGCTCTGCGACGCCCCTGCGTGTTGAGGGTTCTGCAAAACCCGCTGCTTTATATAGATTTGAGAGTGGCGTTGGTTTCATGCACCCTGTTACTATCCTGCCTGTCTCATTTAGCGCAGTATCAACTTGTTTGATGCGGGCAGATCTACCCCAAACGGGGCACGCATACTCAGCAGTTGAGAAACACAGTGCCTGTGCCGTTGTTCTTAAAACGTCAGGACGTGCAGCCCATTACCTTCCCGTTAGCTTTCTGAGTATGCTGTTCCTAGTTGTTACTTTCCCTCTCGTTTTTATGCAATGTTGTCTATAGGTGAGGGACCGGTCCAGAGTTACTCCAAGATATATAGGTTGGTTTGTGTGTTCGATTGTATTACCATTCCATGCAATTTGGAGTTTTCGCTTGGCTTCCTTTGCGCGAAGGTGGAAAGGGCAGACTTGTGGTTTAGAGGGATTGGATCTCAGAGAATTCTGCAGGTAGTACACTGTTATTGTTTTTAAGGCAGTTTCAAGTTTCTTCTCCACTTCTTCAAAACTATTTCCTTGAGAACATATTGCAAGTTCGTCAGCATAAAGGAAGTGCTTGGTTTCGGTCGGCGTAGGTTGGTCGTTTGTATATATATTGAAGAGCATTGGTAGAGTCGAATCTTGCTCCACAGAGTGGGACGACTTCTTATTTTTCCAGTCTTATTCGTTTCTCTGATGACTTATACAGCAGTCACTGCTGTAAACTCCATCTTTGCTGCAACGTGAACAGAATTTTTTTCATGAGTTTTTGCAATTTTGTGACGTGACATTTTGCTTCTAAAGCGTGTGCCTTTGACATTGTATTATTCTCTTGGGGTTGTTTATTCCTGGTGTCTCTAAAATTTTAATTTACTCAGATCTTTTCGTCTTATATGGCTTCATATTTCTGGGATAAATCTTGAATTTTAGTTAAATCTTTTAAGTCTCGGCGGCGAATATAAAGTTGATATTCCGGTGGCATATTCCTATATATTTGTTCCAGTTCTTGATCTTTGGATAAAGATCCTTCTCGCCTAATTATTCTTCCTTGCCTTGCTTTTACTTTCTCTTTCTGAGTTGCTTCTACAGTTGCAGCAAATCCTCTTGGATAGGTAGCTTTCATAAAAGCTAAAGTCTGTCCACGTTTATCAATTTTTGCTGCTATTTAGGTACCATAGGAACGGATGGTCTCCTGTCAATGCTCTTAGAAGATCTTGTTTATCGATTTCGTAGGCTAGGCTTATTTCATCTGTCCTTTCTATAAAGTCTATTGCATCCGAATGTTTTTTATCAAAGTGCGTGTTCCACTTCCGTACTTGGTTTAATAACTCTGCTTGCGGCATTTGTCTTAATATTGTTAGGTCTTGTTAGTTGTCTTCTAATAATTGACACTTCCTGGATTAGTACGTTGGGTTCAGAGTTTTTGGACGGCTTGACCTTTGGGATCATACCTGTCGGTTTTCCGCGATCCTAAGCCACGAAACAGGTCAATCTCAAATCAACACTCCAAGACCGGTAAGAAGCTGCCACTAGATCGATAGAAGAGAAACTCGCCGGTGGGAGTGTGTATGTACGGAGCGTTGGCGGGACGGTGGCGATAGCTGGCGATACACATCGTTACAACCTGGAAAAATTAAATGCCGAATAGAACCAGCTCATGCTGCATTTTGATTCTTTGAAGGGATCTAATAGATCACCTAATTATTTTATATTTATCTGTTTCTGGTTCTAGAAAGTTATAGTACTCTATTAGCTCTTCCAGTGCAGCATTTCCTTTCTATTTATTGGAAAAAAAATTCCTGGATATCCTGTATCGTATTATCAGCATAGATAAAAAGTCTCGTTTCAGATTGCCTCTGTAAGACATCTTCATAGATGTTATCAGGGAGGAGTGCCAATACACTCTTCTGAGATAGTATCATTATTTTATTTCTCTACATAGGAAGATGTTGTAGCTTCTAAATATTAATAAATGGTTTAACTGCTCATCGAACATCCATTTTAAAGTAGCAGTTAACAAAATACAAATAGGATGGACGCCAAAGATCTTGGCCTTAAGAAAAAAATTCTTTTTGCATAGAAAAGAGACAATAATCTCTGGAGGTTGATTAAGCCATTTTTAATTGATGTCGTTATCTGGACCTGCAGATTTATTTTTACTGAAGCGTTAATAATTCTTCGTTTCAAAGCGAAGGTTTCAAAACTATATCGAAACTAAATACATAACTAAAGATAATCTAACAAATAGTGAATAATGGGAAATGTGTAAAAAAATATATTAAAGACGCAGCAAATAACATTCTAGGGTCGCAAAGACCACCACCACGCAATGAGTGGTTCGATGCTGAATGCGAAGACATTACAAGAAGAAAGAACAATGCATATAAACTGCAGCAAAGCAGCAAAGAGAAACCCGAAAAAAAGAACAAAAATACAACGATCTCAGAAGAGCAGAGAAGTACATCCATCGGAGAAAAAAGTAAACTTATGAAAATAGAATATTGGAAGAACTTGAGTAATTAAAAAAGGAAAATCAAACAAGAAAATTCTATAAAAATCTAAATAAAGCAAGAAAAGAATTTAAACCAAGGATCGGACTATGTAAGGATAAGGAGGGGCATATACTCAATACAAAAGAAGAAGTATTGAAAAGGTGGGTGGAAAACTATGAAGAACTACTTACTATCGAAGTAGAAGATCCAAATTAACCACCCCCAGGAGCAAGCAACAATACACCATTTGAGCCTCCATCAATTCAAGAAGTACGGGATGCAATAAAACACCTAAAAGTAATAAATCTCCAGGAAGTGATAGTATACCCGCGGAACTTATTAAATGTGGAGGTGCTACTCTGACTAATTATATAAAATCGTACTGAGAGCCTGGAATGAGGAACAAATCCCGGAAAAGTGGTGTATTGGGATCGTTTGCCCGCTACACAAAAAGGGTCATCAATTGGAATGTATAAACTATAGGGGAATAACCCTTCTTAATACAGCATACAAAATATTTTCGAGTATTTTATATGGTCGCCTGAGTGCATATTCACAGGAGCTTCTTGTCGAATATCAAAGTGGTTTTAGGCCTGGTCGATCAACAACAGACCAGATCTTTGTGCTAAGGTAAATACTGGAAAAAACCAATGAATTCAATATCGACACATACCATCTTTTCGTAGATTTTAAATCGGCCTATGATAGTGTCATAAGAAATAAATTGTATGGAGCCATGGATGAATTTCACATCCCCGATAAACTGATAAGATTGGTTCAGGCTGCAATGCGTAAAGTTGTGTGGAAAGTCAAAATACAGGGCGAATAATCACAGGCATTTGAAGCGCATGTTGGGCTGAGACAGTGAACCACCTTGTCAAACGCCTTAAAAAATATGGTCCTGCAAGTAAATGAGGAGAAAACTAAAATAATGGCATCAACGCCCAGCAATAGAGCCAGAAACATCGGCCACCAATTCACGGTTGATAACTATACCTTTGAAGTGGTGGACAAATTCACATACTTAGACTCCCCGATCACCAAGGAGAACGTCATATCGGAAGAAATCAAGCGAAGAATAATCCTAGCAAACAAATGCTATTTTGGACTGAGTAGACATATGAGAAATACAACCAGTGTTGACATATAGGTCGGAGACATGGACCATTTCCAAGGAAGATGAAAACCTCCTGCTTATATTTAAACGAAGGATCCTGAGAAGAATATTCGGTGGTATCTGTGAAAATTGTGTTTGGAGAAGGAGGTACAACTACGAGATATATCACAGATACATATAAACATATATTTGGTGGTAAAAACGTAGTATCCCTTATAAAAATAGGAAGACTAAGATGGGCAGGACATGGCAAGATCACAGCAGAACAACCCTCCTAGAAGAATCCCTATGTCACAACCTGTGGGAAGTAGAAGTAAGGGTAGGCCAAAACTCAGATGGAGGGATGGTGTAGATGAGGATGGTAAAAAAATAGGCGCAGCAAACTGGCAATAGTTGGCAATAGATAGAACTGACTGGCGTAATACACTTGGGAAGGTCGAGGCTCTTGTATAGGGCTGTAGCACCAATGATGATAATGATAATAACTCTTCGTTTCTATGTTGTTTGTGGGGTCTATTGTATATTCATTGTCGAGTGGATTTGGCATTGAGGGGGTATTTCTTATGAATTGTTCTGTGATGAGTTAAGTACAAAATTTGCATTTTGGGGCATTTGAAAAATATTTTAAAGTAAGTGTTTAAAAGGTGTGGCATTTCTTTTTTGGAATGTAGTATTTGACTATTTACCATCAGTTTTGTATTAATTCCGATTTCCCTACTGGACTATTATGAGACTTGTTTTTGTAACAATAAATGTATTAAGCAAATATTAATTAATCAAGAAAATGAATTTATTGATATTTACTCAAATATAAAAGAGGTAAGGACATATTCATATTTTACCTCTGCCTTTATCTCCAGATCATCATGTGGGTTGTGAACAACAAAAATACATTGGAAAAGAATTGTTTGGTGACAAATGATTTACGTTTTATAAAGTTAATATACAAAATTAGTGAATATTCTTGTGGAGTACCCTTACTATCACAAAAAAGAAAATTGTTAAAAATTATTTACCAATCTAGCTTCTGGTTGTTTGGGATCGTTGGTATAATCAGTTTAGTGTTTGAACACGGAGACGCTATTGAATTTTATAATGGAATCACCTTGCAAATATTTATCTATTATACTAATTTCCTAAGTTTTACTTTATTTTACTTTATTTGTCTTTATAATGCAACGTTTAGAAGCAGTTCTTGGAAAACGTGTTTCGAAATTTTTGAACTGTTAAACAAAAGGATGAAGAATGATGTTAATTGTATAAAACATTGGATTTATATAGGTTTTGGTTTTGGCCTAATGATGCTGGCGTATCTAAATTTATTTTACTATTATAAAGGCCATGACCAATTAGTGTTTCCAATTATTGCAAGCATATTTTGGATAATTACAATCATTCAGACAGTCTCTTTAAGTCTTTTGTTGTTCGAAATATCTATTTTTTTATCAACAAAGTACGCCATAGTATCAAATAATATACAAGCTATTTTCAATAGTTGCATTAAAGAAACATTGGGGAAGTCTCACGAGTACCTTAATATTACAGAATCTATTAAATTGCTGCATACTCTTAATACTAACCTTAACAAAAGTTATGGATATGTTATTCTTGACTTGCTGCTGGTTAATTTTTGCATGTTTTTAACTGCGATAGTTTTTATTTTAAGTTGGGATAGAACTCAAGACATAGCTTACACCAAATATATTTTTAATGCTCTAGGATCTGCGGTAGAACTGGTAGGTTAACTACGATGCTTCAAATAATTAAGTGGGTAATTAGTATCACAAGAAAAATAGTCATTTTTATCCAGGCGTGAGAGGGTCTGACATAAAGTCATTCATCTATTATTATTATTAAGATCCGTTTCGATTTTTATTGGACCATGTCCATCTTCCATTTTGTCTTCTGTTTATTTATTTATTTAAGTCCAAATTTAGTCTTACTCTCCCTCTAAGGGGAAAATTCACTCATTTCTACGGTATTAAAACAATTGAACTCTGATGGGACTCTTTCCCGTTATCGAGAAATTTTCGTATGCATCTGGACGTCATGAGTAGCATAGTTTTTTCATGATTTTATACAGGTGTTCACTAGGACCCAGCTGTTTTATGTTTTATAGGAGGTTTTTCGATATAACACCAGTAGGAGGCAGAATAATAGGTACTGACTGGGTCTTCTTGTGCGTCTCCGGTGCGCATTTTTTGTTTGCTTAGAGAGATGATTTACACGCATTTCTTGTTCCCTCAGTTTAAGCGGCGACTACTGCGCAAATTGCGCGATGTAAAGAAGATGTCTCAGCCTGAGTTTAAAAATAGATTCCCAAATTAGCAACCTACCTATCCACTTGCTTCCCCCTAGATAACGCGGTAATGGTGTTCTCTCTACTTCACTGCGTAGATGATGTTTTTGTGCCTTTGTGAGAAGTATTCTTGCTTGCCGCTAAAGACTTTCTGTATCCGTTTTTGACCACTTTATAATACCAAATGAGTAGCTAAGCGTGAACAGGCATATAATATTCTACGTATTTAATGCCTGAAACAAATTTTTGTTTATAAGCGATTTAGCTGTCTTACTCTTCGCACAAACTCCGAGATATTTATACATATCATTTTCACCCATTGATGCCTTGATGTATTGGCCATCCTGCATATCGAAACCCCCAGGCTGAACTTTTTCTCTGACTATATTTAGTATACTGCACTTGTCTAGTCCAAAGTGCAATCTCTATATTTATAGATATATTTTCAGTATATCTATAAGCTATTGATGTGACACTGAATCAAAGGTATTTTTGTAGTCAATGAAGGCAGTAAAAAGACTTATTTTTTGGTGTATGCTGATATGGCCGATTTTGGAAGACAAGTAATTGGGTACTTGACTGGATTTTGAGTGTTATTTTGATTCTTCGGTATTAGATAAATGGTTTCCTCTGTAATAAATTATTTGTGTAAATAAAAGTATTTAATTAATCATGAAACATGATTATCAACATTGATAAACACTTATGAATACTCCAAAACTTCTTTAGCCAGAAGTTTTGAATTCCATCTGGTCCAGAAGATTTTTAGTTACGAAGCTCTTTGATAGTATTTTAGACTTCTTTAGTGATGAAAGATCCGTAAAGAATATTATTGTAATGTTGACAAGTGTTCGTTGTGTCTTTAATTCATTCAACATTGGTGTTATGAGTAGCTGGTGTTAAAAGTTAATTTCACCAAAACTCATGAATTTATTCTCGGTTTGGTATGATTTATTTTCATTTTAGACAGTGGAATTAAGTTTTCTATAAAACGCCTTTTCTGCATGTTTAAAAGCATATTGGCGCATTTCCGCTTGTTGCTAACTATGTATCTCGTTAGGCGGCATTAATAAATGGAAGATTTTTATTCTAATGTGTCCAGGCATTGTTGATGTGTGCTGTTTTATGGATCATGTTGTGACTATCTTAGAGTCTTTTGCAATATTCTTACTACTTGGACGTATTCCGATATTTTTCCAATGTCTCTACGCAATAATTAAATCTTCCTCAGCAGTCTTTTTCCCAGGGTGCTATTCTCTTATCAGTGCTTCCGTTGTTAGTACTGTCGTACAGCCGTAGCGTCCTCCATGTTGTTGAATTATAAGCCTACTTGGGGCTTTTATTCGCTCTTTACCGTCACTGGTCCTAAAGAATGCTTTGTCAGTTCGACACGATTTAATATAGTTTTAAAGAGCACTATCTTTTCTATTTCAAAGGCCGTGTCTTGCTGGCAGGAAACGTTCTCAGTCAACACACCGGTTCTTGTGCTTCTATGAATTATCTTCAAAGTTGATAGTCTTCTTTTGTTCGACGAAAATAGGTTACTTGATTAATAATAGAACTCAAAGTAGTAGAGGTAGTGGCACCAAGTCAACAAGGTGTAGCGAGGTTAGTAGTGTATGACGACTAGATCCTAGACACTTTGTGTTTCAGAATTCGCAGCAATCTTCTACCGGGAGGCCAATGACAAAGCAGTTAATAACGAGCTTTGTGATTGACCGGCCAAAGTAACAATCATTGTCGTGATTGATCATTTTGGCGACAGTACTCTGCCGTATTCTGATCTAAATGCCCATAACGTTAGCAATTACTGTTGCTGCACCGTAAATCAGCACATGCAAATATTCCAATGTATGTGCTTCTGCAATAAAATTGGGTAGGACTTCAGTATTCACAATTTGTAACAGCGCTCCTAGTTTCTTAGAAGAGTTTATTTTTCGTAGCGGTGGTCTGTTAAGTGAGTTTGTTTCACTAAACTATTGAACAGCACGTGCCATCTCGTTTACCAGACGATCGTGCAACTCGTTATTGTCCTGCTATATATTACCAGGTTGAGTTTCGTATAAGAGAAGCTCAGGAATCTGCTCATTAGGGATTTCATTAGGGACTTGGTTTACAACCTAACTCTTGATGAATCTCCTGTTCGACTTCTCTTCTGGTCATATCTCGTCTAGTCTCTGGGATAAGATTGTTTCTTATAATTACTCGGTATTGATCTGCTATTTGTTGTTCAGATACTTGGATTTCTAGGTACTTCCTACAAAATTCGGCATACAGCTGTTGTCGATAACCGATTGATTCTTGGCTGAGGTTTGTCACCTTATAAAAAGAGCGCAAAATATTTTCATTCATGGAAATAGTCCAAAAGGTAAAAGAAATAGTCCACTTTATGCGCTGCCTTGGTCGTCCCGCTTAAGTGAGCGCCGGCTGATTTTCCAGCGCAACACCTTCAGCGAGTTAAACTTTTATTGTTGTTTGGCTCGCTTTTGGTTGTTGTTATTGGGCTGTAACTGATTGTACGACAGGGACAATCTGCTCAACACTCTACTAGAGACATTATTCAAGTTATTACTATAACTATTATTTCCAAGTTGTATTTTCGAAGTTAATTCGAATTATTTATTCTCACAAAAAGAATGCTGGTATCAAACCACCGTCCATCACTTATTCTTTCAAGGTTTCATAGTAATAAGACACATAAATACCGGAGAATGTTGAGAATCCCATGGACTGCCAGGGTCACCAATGAGGAAGTGCTGAGAAGGATGGGTCGAGACAAAAAATTGTTGAGAACGATAAAAGTACGCAAGACTGCATACCTTGGACACATACTGAGAAATGATAAATATAGTCTTCTGCAGGTCATCATGCAGGGTAGAGTCGATGGCAAAAAGGGAATAGGTAGAAAGAGGAAGTCGTGGCTGCGAAATATTCGAGACTGGACAAACATGACTGTAGACGAATTATTCCACGTTGCAAAAGACAGAGAAGCTTTTAAAAATGTGGTCGCCAACCTCCGTTAATGTGAACGGCATAGGAAGAAGAAGACACATAAATTGTCGTAGACAACCAGAATCAACAAAAGCAGTCTATTTCTTAAGGTTACAAACACAAAGAGAAATTAACAGTTATGTAGCACTTGCGACACATTGCTGAGCCCCAAAAGAGGGCTATCAACAAAAGAAGTAGAAGCCCTACTATTAATATGTTTTAAACATCAATATAATGTGAACTTAGAGAACAGTCACCAATTACAATTATTTAAATGAACGTCATGAGTATTCACAAATACTTTACTCACGCGACATGAGTAAAGTATTTGTGAAAAATACGCTTTCTACTTAGTTGCATTTTTAGATTGTACCTAAAAATTAAGTGAACATTTCCAGCACAAATTTTACTTATAAATTCTCAAATAATTTCGTTGAGGTGGAATGTAACAAGCATATCCTACCCCATTGACGTTTTGAAAGCACCAGTATTTAAGCCAAAGCTTTAAATCAATGCTCCATTCTTCTTTAACACTAATTTGATGTGGCTAATTTTTTGACAAATAGAATCTCTTCTCGTACAAAATACATCGTATAAAATTTATAACCAGTACGAACAAAACTTTACACGAGTAAAATACTAAGACTGGTGCAAGTAAATTTTACGGTACGCCTGTTTAATTACTTATATGTGTCAAACAGTTCTGCTTTTATATTATACAATCATCAAATTATCTTGAATTCCCCAGAAACTTGCGTCTTGCTGCGCTAGATGATTTTCTCCGAACTACGCGTCAACAAGAAGCTGACGAACCGAGGTCGTTCGATTACTTATAGCTTCGGAGCTAATGATGACGGATGTGTAATATTTCGATGTAATAGGCCAGGCGTTTACTTAGCAATATAATAAATTTATAAAATTACTAATTAACGATCGTTTAGACGACAAATCAGACGTCGAAAGAGCCGTTGGATGCAAACTCGCGGTAAGCGTCCTTTCAACTTCCGCGCCCTTTCCCAACAAATTAGCCATGAAGGGAACTGTAACCGCGGTAGCAGGTTGCGACATGGACGCCAAGGTCACCAAATTTTGTACGTCGAAGGGTGCTAGAAGATTTTCAGTTCCACTAAGGAATTGTTGCTGAAGCAAACCGGCACCTACCATAGCTTGAAGAAGCTGTAGCGACGTTGCTTCAGTAGGTAGAACGGGGGAGAATTAATGAAGTGGTGAACCCAGCGTTGTTGCTACTAAGTCATTCCAGACATTGGCTTGCGTTGTTGCCGCTTCAGTTCTTTTTCTTTTTGCGTATCGGCGAATTTGACTACTAAAGGCGCTGAGCAGCCTTCCATCGTTTGTGATTGATCCTTTGATAGCACTTAAGGCGGATTGTTTGGAGGCGAAAGTGACAAACGCGCAACCACGAGAATTTCGATTCGCGCAACCACTCTTCGATAATCCCGTATCTATTGAAAAGGGAACGTACATCGTTTTCGCACAACTTTTTACTCAACATTTCAACAAATAATTGTCTTTCATTCCTATTCTCGCTGTCGGGCCGGCTTCATCTGAATGGTATGATTTATCCCATTTAAAGTGTTCACATTATGCAGAGCAACTTTGCCCCCCAGGAGGGCAGTTTTTTCTTGTAAAAACCGTCACAAAACAGCATCCTTTACTGGTTCCGATTACTTTATCCCGAAGTACATTTATCAAGTCTACCCTGCCGTATTCCTCAATGACTTAAGGAGAATGTTTGAGGAATAGTAATTTCATAAAATTACGTATATGTACCCGTTAAACAAATAGGTAGGCGTTTGGTTTTCTTGGCTTAGTTTCATCTTAGGTAACTTTATTTTTATAGGTTTCACTTTAATACGTATATTCATTTTATTATGGTTGCCGTTCGAGTCCTACCGGAGGCTTTGCAAGGCACCGAGTGTCCGCGTAACACACTTTGAGTAACTCTATTTTACACCATGCTACAATGAACACACAAGGTATGATATTGCGCATGATATTTGACAGCTGGCCCAGGAGTGTGACGTAGTTAAGATCGCCTGAACCACCTCGAACCCATTATTACAGCTTAACGTACACATTAATTTTGAAATTATGGTTAAAAAGTGATCTAATTTTTTTTTAATGTTTTGTTTTGGTTATAATTGAATAAAAAATATATTTTCAGTAGCGTAAAACCTTTACTTCTCCTAGAGATTCAGGCGAAATATTTATTTTTGTTTTCATACATATACTAATAATATAAGTACTCTTTTTGTATGCAAATCCCTTGAAATTTAAAAATTTTCTGCAGAAGAAATACTGTGAATAAGTAAATAGTAGTAGATTTGCTTATTCTGATTCACTGTCACTCACTTCCAAACAGTTTTACTGAAATAAAAACAAAATAGAGTACAATAGAGAAAAATCTGTTTTACAATTCAATATGGTATTTTAGATGAGTTATAATGAAATTTAGTAAAATAAAAAATATACACATTACTATAACCTACCGATTATTATATGCAAAATTTACTTATCAAACAATATAATAATATGAAAATAAGACACAAATTAGTTCAAACGCAAAACACAATAAATATCGACTTCAGACGACTTTACACCGGCAAGACAGAAAGCTTGTATAAAAACAAAAGTTCAACAATAATATCGGTTATCAATGGTGACTATTGCAAATTGCAAGTTATGAGATAATAAATATATTTTAAAGTATCTCAATTCTGACTGAGTCATCTATTTTATAATAGAAAAATAATTTAGATATATGCTTATATATGTGTCTTTATACAAATGGTGTTTAGTTACTATTTATTTATACTGTATAGTATTTTTTTGTAAAACTGAAAGTTTTTATTTGCCATTGTATATCTGGTTTTGTACCTTTTTCAAAGTACGCTGTGCAATTGCTTGTTGCAATAGTAACAATGAAGATAAAATCTTTAGGTTTCATACATTTCCTAAAGATAGCGTGACCAGAAAACTGTGGATTATATCTTGTTGTAGATAGGATAATTTTAATTGTAATACTGCAAGAATTTGTTATACACATTTTAAAACTGAAGATTACCAAAGAAATCTACAACAGGAACTTTTAAATTACGTTTCTAAAAAGGGTCTAAAACTCAAACCTGAGGCAGTACCTAGTCTTTATTTGCCTAAATCAACATTGGCTGCCCTTTTAACTAACCAAAAGAAACGCGTACAAAGAGGCGAACACAGAGAGTCCAAAAAGTATGATGAGCAGCTTCTTACTACTTCTAGGTCAACGACGTAAGTCTAAATCTTTATTTTTATTAATTATTAGTCATGAAACCTTAAATGGTTTTTTCATATCGATTTGTTAAGTAAGAAACTAGCCTCAGCCTGCTATGCAATTTGCAATAAGAACTGTTTCGGAGGAAATCAATTTAGCATCTTCCAAAATAACATATTTTTCTTTGTTAAATCATGTTATCATTATTAAAATATACAATGTTATCATTATTATAAACAATATCAAGATAATTTTATGTGTGAATATTACAAAAATGTCATTTTAAATGTTGTGCAATATTGTGTGCCCTCACTACACTCATATTCGATGGCCAGCTAGCTCATTCGATATAAATAAAGTTGACTTTGTCATTATTTATTTTGATTTTGTGTTTAGTTCAGTAGGTATATATACGTACAACTTTTGTGTACCTCCATTACCACTTTTATGTATCTTTTTAAACATCTGAAATATCGAACTCTGGAGTATAAGTTAATTAATCTGTACCTACGTGTAATAAAAGATAATTAAAACTTGTCTTATAAAGGATATCTATGTTTTATAAAGGATAAATATTATAATAACATAATTTTATCATCTCTTTATAATTACTATAATTAAATTAGCCAAATTATATAAAAAAAACTTAAAATTAAAAGTCTTTCCTATACAACTACATTCAAATGTTGCGGGAATAAGCGTTCTTGACTACGTCATGCGCAAAAGTGAACCGATTTTGGAACATTATGTATCATACCTTGTGTATTCATTGTACCATGATTTTACACAATATACAAGCTATTTGTCTCGTACTATTTAATTCCCTAAACATTTGACGAAATAGATCCCAATAAGTTTTGTATCTTTACTTAATATAAAATTACTTCATTTGTTTTATGAGTGTATTTCTAAATCTAAAATTATTAAGTTTGAAAATAAAAAGTATGGAATATGTATGACATTCAATAATCATTATTTTCTATAGCTATGAAGCACTCCAATGCATTAAATAAATTGTATTATAACGAATCAAACTCTTCACCAGCAAATATGCTACAGCTATCAAATAGAACAAATTTTATAAAGAGCGATCTGAATTCTCTAAAAACAATTTACAAAATAAACAGTTTCATTTCTGTAGTACCTGTCCAGACTACAAAAAGTATTATAGCCAAAGCTCACCAAGTATTTTTCGTGGTATTTGGTATACTCTCCGTTATAAGTATAACAGTTGATGAATGTACCACAGATGAACATACATATGCTAAAGATATTTTTATTCATTATGTAAGCTCTTTTTTGCTGATTTGGTTTTACCTTAACTGCGTGCGTGGGGCAATTTTCAAAAAGCCGTCGTGGTTCTTAATTTTTGATATTTTCTCAAAAATGAACATGGAATTTAAACGTCAGCTCAACATTTCGGTGCAATATTTCATTCTGTCTCTTTTTGGTTTGCTGGTGACAGTTATCACTATAGATTCGTACGTTTTGTTCCTAATATGTTCATCTCACATGTGGAACGGCGTTTCTATAATATTTTGGGCGTTAGTGCACATCCAGTTATTTGGCTTTACTGTCCTCATGTGGACAGTATCCTTTTTTGTAGCAGGAAGATATATAAGTCTCACGGATGTTATAAAAAACATGTTTGGCGAGATCGTAAAAGGTAATTTTGTGTGCTACAATTCGAAAGAAACAAAGCATATAATAAAAGTTTTAAAAGAACTACATTTGGTGACAACTAAGATAAATGAAAATTGTGGTACATCAGCCTTGGCAATGTTTTCTCTTGCCTTGATGTCTGTGTTGTCTTGTATTAATTTTTATAAAAGTATCTACGATTATACACATGCAGAAGGGTTACTGCTCTTTTTTGGCAATACGGTTTTGACTCCGGTAAGTTAAATTTTTAAAAGTTTTTAATCATTTTAAGAAATGATCTTTATACTTGATCAGACACAAATGACCTCATATTTAGGCAAAATATTTCTCTTTTTCTGCAACTCTTTAATTTTTTTAGTTATTTTTGAAGTTATACTTCTATACGCGCATTCGACATTGGAAATTTGTACGGGAGTAAATCGGTGAAATCATTGCACATGTAAGATATGAGTAAGAGAGAGACAGAAGATATATTTTCTCTCTCTTTCTCTCTCGAGAATAAAACTCTTCCTTTTGTATTATATATTTATTATTATATATATTATATCATCATCAGTCTCAGATCGTAAAAGGTAATTTTGTGTGCTACAATTCGAAAGAAACAAAGCATATAATAAAAGTTTTAAAAGAACTACATTTGGTGACAACTAAGATAAATGAAAATTGTGGTACATCAGCCTTGGCAATGTTTTCTCTTGCCTTGATGTCTGTGTTGTCTTGTATTAATTTTTATAAAAGTATCTACGATTATACACATGCAGAAGGGTTACTGCTCTTTTTTGGCAATACGGTTTTGACTCCGGTAAGTTAAATTTTTAAAAGTTTTTAATCATTTTAAGAAATGATCTTTATACTTGATCAGACACAAATGACCTCATATTTAGGCAAAATATTTCTCTTTTTCTGCAACTCTTTAATTTTTTTAGTTATTTTTGAAGTTATACTTCTATACGCGCATTCGACATTGGAAATTTGTACGGGAGTAAATCGGTGAAATCATTGCACATGTAAGATATGAGTAAGAGAGAGACAGAAGATATATTTTCTCTCTCTTTCTCTCTCGAGAATAAAACTCTTCCTTTTGTATTATATATTTAATATTATATATATTATATCATCATCAGTCTCTCTCAATCCACTGCTGGACATAGGCCTCCCCTGTTTGTCTTCAAAGTGTTCTATCTTGTGCTTGCTGTATCCAGTTTTTTGTTGTCTTTCGTAAGTCGTCTTTACATAGTGTTGGTGGTCTTCCTCTGCTACGTTTATCGGCTTTTGGTCTCCATTCAACTAGTTTGCGAGTCCATCTTCCGTCCTTCATTCTGGCAACGTGTTCAGCCTATTTCCATTTTAAGTTACAGCTTCTTTCAATGATGTCTATGACTTTGGTCATAGCTCGTAGATCTTTGTTTCTAATCCTGTCTCGCAAAGTGCCCGTATCATTGATCGCTCCATTCTTCTCTGCGCTACTCTTAGTTTTTGTGCGCTTTTCTTTGTGAGCGATAATGTTTCTGCACCATAGGTCATCACCGGAACACGCATTGGTTGAAAACTTTTTTCTTCATATTAGTTGGGATATCACTCTTAAAAACGTTCCTAAGAGCTCCGTATGCTGCCCATCCTTGTATTATTCTTCTGGATACTTCGGTTGTTTGATTGTCCTTACTTATCTTAATTTCGTGACCCAGATATATATATTTGTCTACCAGTTCTATTTCTTCATTTTGTATTTCAAGATGTTTACTTGGTACTAAGTTCGTCATATATTTTGTTTTTGTTATATTCATTTTTAAACCTATTTTATGACAAGCTGTACTAAGTTCTTCCAACATTTTCTTTATTTGTCCCAAATCGTCTGCAATCAGGACTATATCGTCTGCGTAGCTTAGGTGGTGTAGCATCTCTCCGTCCACATTTATTCCTTTGTCACCCCATTCGAGGATTTTGATTGCTTCTTCTAGAGCCGATATGAAAAGTTTAGGTGACAACGTATCACCTTGTCAGATACCTCTTTGGATTTTTATTTGGTTGCTGTTAGCGTGTAGTTGTATCGATCTTGTCGCATTTTTATATATATATTACATATTAGCCTCGAATATCGGCTATCAATGTGGCTCTCGTTTAGTGCTTCTATAACACTGTCGAGTTATACTGAGTCGAATGTTTTGTGGAAATCTACGAATGTTAAAACTAAGGGCTTGTTATATTCTATAGATTTTTCGATGAGTTGTTTTATTGTTTGGAGGTGATCGTTGGTTCCAAAGTTTGGTCTGAATCCAGCTTGTTCTCTACTTTGATATAGGTCTAATTTCTTGTCTAATCTTGTGGTGATTACTCTCGTGAAAAGTTTATAAAGATGGTTTAACAGACTGATTGGTCGGTAAATTTCCAGATCAGTTTTTTCTCATTTTTTGTGTAGAAGAATTGTTTTGGCTCTATTCCATTCAGATGGTATGGATTTCTTTGTCAAACATAGATTAAAGAGATCTTTTATTTTCCTCATTAGAGGTTCACCTCCATTCTTAACAGCCTCGATAACAATTCCATCGTCTCCTGGTGATTTATTGGATTTCATTTTATTCATTGCTTGTCTAATTTCACTGAGAGTTATTTCTGGCATGAGTTCAGAGCCTTGATTTAATATTGTTTTGCTAATTGCATCTTTTAGCTATGTTTGGTTTATCCGTCTGCTTTTATAAAGTTCTCCATAGAAGTCTGCTACTATTGTAGAAGTAGTATATGTGAGTTCGAATCCCAATATGAATTTTCTTTTTTATTTTTGAAATATTTAAAAACCTCACGTCAATCTTATTAAATATATTATGTAATATACGCAAATCCAGTTGTTGGTTTTTATTTTTATATTCCACAAACATTTTTTGAAGTTATACTTCTATACGCGCGTTTGACGTTGGAAATTTGTACGGTAGTGAATCGGCAAAATCATTACATATGTAAGATATAGGTAAGAGAGAGACAGAAGATATATTTTCTCTCTCTTTCTCTCTCGAGAATAAAAATGTACCTTTTGTAAATATATTTAATATTTATTAATATTATTATTTTTTTATTAATATTATTATCATGATAAATTAAACATATGCTCCTATAACAGGTCGAATATCTATATACAGCAAACGATGCACCATACACCTATATACCTAATTCTTTTCCCCTTTCTGCTCTCTCTTACCTACAGCATTACATATGTAATGATTGTGCAGATTGACTCCCATATAAATTTATAACGGCGAACGCATGTATAGAAGTATAACCCCTACCGGCAGTCCCACTGGACTGCCACACCCAGTTTTTTGTTTCAATCATATATATATATATATATATATATATATATATATATATATATATATATATATATATATATATATATATATATATATATATATATATATATATATATATATATATATATATATATATATATATATATTATATTTTACTTTATATATAAAAATCTCGTGTCACGGTGTTCGTCCAAGCTAATATTCAAAAACCACTGAACCGATTGCAATAAAGTTTTATAAAAGTGTATTTGTTAGTCCATCTTAGGAGATATTTTTTATCTCGATCCTTATTTTTTTTTAATTGTAAATTCAAAATGTTTTATGCGACTTCACCTCTAAGTACAGTTTTAGTTCATTTGATACATGTAGTTATAAAATATCGTAAAATGACGTTTAACAAACTACATTTAAGTTTTGAAGTTATACTTCTATACGCGCGCTCCACGTTGGAAATTTGTATGGGAGTGAATCTGTGAAATCATTACATATGTAAGATAATAAGTAAGAGAGAGACAGAAGATATATTTTCTCTCTCTTCCTCTCTCGAATATAAAAATGTTCCTTTTGTCCTATAATTTAATATTATATATAATATATAAAGATATATTAGATATATATATATATATATATATATATATATATATATATATATATATATATATATATATATATAGGTATACATATAATATTATACATATAATAAAATATTTATTAATATTATTATTTATGTGATATGTTTTGTATTATTTATTAAATGTTCATAATTATATTAGTCTTTTGTATTTCAAAATAATAATCTCAATAAATCACTGTATGATCCAGAACTGTCAATTTTGAAATATTTTTGTGTGATGTCCTCGGTAGTATAGTAGTCAGTATCCCCGCCTGTCACGCGGGAGACCGGGTTTCGATTCCCAGTCGGGGAGGACTTTTTTATTAATATTATTACATTATTGTCATTTTTTAATACTTATGGATATTGCATTTTAATTTGTATTGTATTATTATATGGAATTATGTTGCACTGTATTGTAGCGTATTTTTTATGTATATTATTGTCATTTTTAAATACTTATGAATATTGCAGTTTAATTTGTATTGTATTATTATATTAATAACAAAATAAACAATGAATTTTACTGCAGAGTATGTGTAAAAAAATTTTTGCATTCAACTTCTTTCATACATATGAAAATAAAAATATACATTTTCATCAAAATATTGATTCAATCCTTTATTGTTAGTAAGTTGTTATTAATTCTGTTTCTTTTTTTGCTATGTCTTACCTATAGAATTACATATGTAATGATTGTGCAGATTGACTCCCAAATAAATTTGTAACGGCGAATGCGTGTAGAGAAGTGTAACTTCCACCGGCAGTCCCACTGGACTGCCACACCCGTTTTTTTTTATAATTGTTTTTATAATAAATCGAGATCGACTGAATAGATTTGGCTAATTTTGATTTTAAAAAATATATTTGAAGTCCTAGGAAGGTCTGATAATTGAGAAAATAGTTGAAGTAATGGATTTATTTCCCATACAAATAGTTACTCTTATACAAAACGTTTTACACGACTCTACCTTTACAGTAGTTTATTTGAATATAAAGTGACATTTAACAAACTTCAAGTCTATTTATTTTTGCACTATCTGGATATATTTAAGGGTGATTTTTCATACTATTTACACATAACCAACAAGAGAATTTTATTGTCACAATTGATGTGATGAGAAAGACTAATCACATCCTAAAATCCATCACATCCTAAAACCCAATCGTCTCACGAATGCACTGCAGCCGAAGCGTGCTAACAATAACACTTAAAAAAAAATTAATACTATTGATTTAAATTCATTAGAGAAAATTGACATTTTTTACAGTCTTTCGGACCACTTTTGAATATTGCATACATCAATTAGTGCAGTGCAGTGTCTCGTAAGTAATTCATTATATAAATATTAATAATAAATAATAATCAAGACTCACACAATACAGGCACAAACACGCATATCATCTTTGCACAAAACAAAACTCCACAAAATGAATCAATAATGAAATTAATGCAAGAACTAACTTAACAATACACGCATTAGCAGAATATTGTCGCCAATAAAAGATCTTCTTCTTTTTCTTTTTATATAGACATGACTATCTGTTTTTCAATGTGCCTTCAATAAGTTGTCGTTCCATCGTTCTCGTGGTCTTCCTACTGATCGTCTTCCTATTGGGGAACCGTCTCTTGCCGTCTTTACTACTCTATTTGTTGTCATTCGGCTTATATGATCGTTCCATTCTACTCTTCTATTTCTTACCCAGTTCTTGATGTTCTCCACCTTGCATCTACTTGTTTTCATTTTTGCTGTTTCTAACATCCTTTTTGTCCTCTCTATTCCTCTCTATGTCAGGTCTTGTTTCTGCCGCGTATGTCGTTATCGGTCTGATAACTATTTTGTAAATTTTGCCTTTCCTTTCTTTCCCGATATTTTTATTTCTCCATATTGTTTCATTCAGATAGCCTGCGTAGATCTAGATAATGTGACGCCTAGATATTTAAACTCCATCACTTGTTCTATTATCTGACCTTCCAGCTAGAATTTATATCTTATAAATTTGCTGTTGTAACCATGCATTTTGTCTTTTTTGGGGAAATTAACATGTTAAATTTTCTAGCGGTTATATTAAATTGGAGCAACATACGTTGTAAATCATCTTCACCTTAAGAGAGTAGTATTGCGTCGTCTGCATAAAAGATTTTTGAAGTCGTTTTTCTCCCATTTGGTATCCTTTTTTAGTTTTTACTTTTTTTATTATTTCATTCATAATCAGGTTGAACAATAGAGGACTCTCCTAGTGATTTTCTATTTTTGAATTTCCTTAATGCTTCCTTTACCTCTTTCTCCTCAATATTTATTATTTCGGTTGTTCGTCACCTCTGGTGTTCTGGTTTGGTTCATTATCGTCACCTTTACCAAATAGAGAACAGCTACATCTGCTGAGTTGAGGCATCTTACGTCGATTATTTTTGATGGATGTTTATTTCGGTTGCTTATAACATAGTCTATTATAGATCTTTGTCCACGGCTGTTATTAAATGTATATTTGTGTTGGTGTTTGTGGTCAAAGCTTATCATCAGTTCTCCATTTTCGTTTTTGACATTCTCGTTATGTTTTTGCTTAATTCCGGGTGTTACCAATATAAGATATAAAATAAATTAACCCAATAAATTAAGCAATACTCGAGATTCTCTCTCTCCTCATTCCCAAAGCCCTTGTCATAGCAAAGTGATACTCTAAATATTATTAGCTTTCTATCCCTATTAGCTGCGATCCTGTGCCAGCTAGACTGTTTCATGTAGGGATTTTCCCACCAGAGTCTTTATTTGTTCTGCCCCTTGTGTTGGGGATTTTTCTCTTGGTCTTAGGCCTTCTACTTTTCCTTCTACTCTCAATAGTTCCATGGTCAGGGTTTAGAGTATTCAATTTCCAATGCAAACTTGCACGATTATCTCTTAGTTTAGTCTACTTGACAACGATTACTTATAGTCAGTCTCAGAATTTTATTCTAAGAGTATTTTGGCCATAATTAAAGCTCTAAGTGGTACGATATTTCCATGTGAACAAAAATCACCTTTTTTATTAGCTTTGGCAAGGTTACAAAAGAAATACTACGCCCAATTTCATTCGTAGTTCTTGTAGCGATTATATTTGCCTACCACATTGGTTACCATATCTCCAGCCCAGAAATTACTGGGCTGGAGATATGGTAAACAAACAAACCGAAACGTTTGCGAACGGCTACTCTTGGTTTGATTGGAGAGACGGGTCGTAAGTAAGTGAATAAAAGGGGGACTGAAAGGTGTAACTACAAAGAAATGAATCAAAAAATACTTACATCGATTTCCTGGGCAACACAACACAAGAAGATTCCTAAACTATTTAAAAAGGACGCCGTTTAAAAAAAATCCTTCCGCTGGATGGAAAGATGGGCTTTTCTTTCCTAAAAAATAAAAAAGGGTGAGAATCTGTTTAAATGAAATAATACTACACTTGGTTTGGGGAGAAACATCACAAACAAATAAAATTAACTGAATTTAACAACAACTTACAATGGAGCTATCGGTTTACCTTATGGAAGAATAGATGCCTTTGAGATGTACATATACAGACGAATGTTGAGAATTCCATGGGTACAAAGAGTTACTAATGTTGAGGTACTTCGTCGCATGTGTAAACAAAAAGAAATACTAAGAATAATCAAAGAGAGGAAAATGCAATACTTATGTCATGTGTTGAGATGCGAAAGATACGAATTAGTTCAAGTTATACTGGAACGAAAAGTACAGGGCAAAAAATCAGTAGGAAGACGCCAGATCTAGTGGCTTAAAGAGATGGTTCGACCGCTCCTCCGCAGAAATCTTTCGCGCAGCAGTTTGCAAAACTACAATTGCATTTGGATCGCCAACCTTCGAAAGGAGAGGGCGCCCTGAGAAGAAGAGAGAAAATAGAAATGCTACGGGGTAATTATTCGCGTGTCGGAAAATCGTCATCGTATATTTTTTTAACGCAAATAAAAATAAAATATTTTTATTAGACAGCAATAAATTCATTCAACATTTTATATGAATAATATGTTTGGTTTTTGGTTTTATTTTCTGTTAATTTTTAGACACAGTATTTAATTCTAAGGCGGTACGAGGTGCGCCGTGTCAGCTAGTCTACAATAATTTGACCAACAACAGAATTTTACCAGCACATTTGGTGTGATTGTGAACTCTAATCACATAATAAAATTATTTGTACTGGCATATGTTCTTCAGTAGGCTTCATTTAATGAAATTAAAAATCATTCATCCAATAAAGTCGTTCCACGAATGCACTTCATACGTGCTGACAATGACACTAAAAAAATTAATAATATTTATGTAAATCCAGTAGAGAAAATTGCCATTTTTTAGATTCTTTAGGAACACTTTTGAATATTGCGTACATCAATTTGTAATATTTGATATATTCGAATACCTATTACTTATTTTGTTTTAAATTAAATAAAAAGCATATTAAATTGATATGGATTTTACTAAAATATTTTTTTTATTCGATGCTAATTTTATATAGATAACAGCGCAATATCACATCGTATACCGTCAGAACCTTTCGAAAAACAAACATGTGTGCAGTTTCAAAAATTTCTAACAAAATTAATGATTTCAAATTCCTATCACTCGTATATAAGGTCTGTAGTTACTTATCTATAGTGCCACTGGAGACAGAAAGTATTTTGTTGTGTATATTACATCAGTTATTTATTATTCCGATAGGACTTTACGGAATAATTTCTACTGCAGAAACAGTTTTTGGTAAACCCCCATATGCCGCTCCATTAGATGTGTTCTTTCAATACATAACCAACGTTTATTTTCCATTTTTATACTTGAACTGCACGTACGGCAGATTCTTTAAAAGCCGTTCTTGGCGTTTGATTTTCCGCATGTGCAAAGACTTAAACGATAGGTTACCATGCAAGAATGAGAGTGCTATTTTACATTCGGTTTCATTATTATGCCTTCTTTCGGTACAAATTTTTGGCGATTTTTTGTCAGTTAAAATAGAATTCATACACGCATTTCGTCCAGTTGTGGTATATTATGTATTTTCAGCAATGCAATCATGTGGATTTGCTGCTATCACATTGGAATTTTGTGTTTTTATTTCAGCAAGATACAAAAAGCTATCGGTTTTGTTATTACAAGTCTATAATACTAATAATGAACATCTTTTTAAGTACAGTACATTTAAGGAAATAATCCGTCTCACCGAATTGATGAAAGATCTGCATTTACTAGTTAAATATATCAATTATTGCTGTGGGACTTATCACTTATTATTATTTGGTTTAACATTGCTATCCTCTACTTGTACCATACATTTTTTTATTGTATCCATACTAGCTGATATACACCTTGGCATATTTGGTTTTTATGTTATAATCAGTGGTATAATGCAGTGTCTCGTAAGTAATTAATTATGTAAATATTAATAAACAACGAAATCGCAAATTATCGGATAATAATACAGAACAGAACTCAGAGGATACAAACACACACGTACATACCATCTTTCCACAAAGGACAACTCCAGTAAACAAAACAATAACGAAATTAACGCAAAAACTAATTAAATAATACACACATTGGCAAACCATCTACAGATAACTAACTCACTTATAATAAAAGACAAACTCCCAACACCAAAAATAAACAATAATCGAAGATTTGATAATAACATAACTTCGTTTTCTTCTTCTTCCTTATCTTTTAAATTTTTAGTAGTCCTTACTATTCGTGGTCACTCATTTCTGTCCATCGAGTCTTCTTCGCCTAAACCTTCCTCTCTCAAGTCCTCTG
Source organism: Diabrotica undecimpunctata (assembly GCF_040954645.1). Lineage (NCBI taxonomy): Eukaryota > Metazoa > Arthropoda > Insecta > Coleoptera > Chrysomelidae > Diabrotica > Diabrotica undecimpunctata. The sequence continues at coordinate 21,652,601 of NC_092806.1, read as the reverse complement.
TCACACAGTCCTTCTATCTTCTCCTTAGTTTTCCTCTATCTCTTTTCCATCAACAACGAAACAAATGTCCAGTTTCGTAAGCTTTTTCATATTTTTAACATCATTGACTGCTACATGTCTTTGTAAGGTAACAGACATTTTTTAACTTCTCTATGGATGTTTGGTTTCATATTGTTCTTTTTAGATGAACTGATGATGCTTTCTGAGCAGAAAGCGAAACGTCTTCAGTAAATAGTTGAAGTAGCCACCTTCTTTGTCTTTTATTTCTCCACTTTGACCGAAAAACCCACCACTCTTCGAGTGTACCTTAGCTTATATATATATATATATATATATATATATATATATATATATATATATATATATATATATATCAAAATTCACGTCTTTACATCTTTGAAAGAAAACTTGTATTTCAAAAAGTGCCTCTCGAGTACCCAATGCATCCCTGAAGCCGAATTGTAAGTTTGTCATGTGTTCTTCACACTTTTTACATACTCTTTTAAGTATAATTTTTAAAAAAGTTTTCAGGAGATGGTTCCTAAGGCTTCTTATTCGATAATCTTCACATTTTTTGGCATTCGTTTTTTTAGGGATTGTTATAAAAGTTGATCTTAGCCACTGTTGGGGTATTTTTCCACTTTGGTATAATATATTGTTGAAGATCAGGGTAAGTCTTTTTACTTCGTCTTTATCCTTAATTTTCAAAAATTCTTTTCGTTTCTCTCTCCCTAATATTGTTTATATCAGCTTCTACTTCCGATTCGAGAATAGGTGGTCCAGTATCGTCATTTTTATTTTGTGTGATGGTGACATTCCTATCGTCTTCAAATGTTGTCACATAGTTCATCCATGTTGTTTTTATTTCTTCAATATCAACTATTGGATTTTCTTGAGCGTCTGTTAAGTGTCTCGGGCTTTTGGATTTATAGATACCTGCTGCTTATTTGATCTTTTTGTGGAGGTTGAAGGAATCGTGTTTACGTTCCAATATCTCGATTTCTTCACACTGTTCTTCCAGATTTCTATTTTTAGCTTCTCTGACAGCTTTTTTTATCTCTTTGTCTAGAAATTGATATGCAACGTAGTCTTTCCGCTTGGATTCTCTTCTTCTGTCCATCATCTGTAATATACCGTCGGTCATCCAAGGTTTTTTCTTTTCTGTCTTTTTCGGTTGCAGGTATTGGTCTAATATTTCCTTCCCAATATTTTCTAAGTGGTTTATTTCTGTGTCAACATCATTAACTACTTCTGACTTAGTTATGTTGTTCTTCAGATATTCCCGTTCTTCTTGCTTTATGTCACCATCTCTTAGTTGTTTGAGATCGAGATCTGTGGCTCGAATCACAGTAGCTAAATTAATTAAAATATGGAAAGACCAAATAATAACAAGGAATATTAAGATAAGGTTGACCAATGCCCTTATTTTTGCCATTGCTACATACGCTGCTGAAACATAGACTCCCAAAAACATCGTAGGCGTAAGATCGAAGCCTTCAAAATTATGGTCTATAGAAGAATTCTGCGGGTGTCCTGGACATAAACCAACCTGCCAATTCTGGAAAAGCTTTATATAAAAGACAGGCTAATAAAAAAAGTAAACCGAGCATACCTAAATTACTTCGGCCACATAGCTAGAAGAATAAGGACCATGAAACTATTGGTAGTATAAGGAAGGGTAGAAGGCCGAATACCAAGAAGATCTCCAACACGATGAGCAGACCAAATGAAGACTCATGAAGTAGATTGGGAAATTCCTACATGAAGCCAGCCTTATAACACAGGATCGCAGCCAATGGATACAGCAAGCTAACAATATTTATAGTGTCTCCACGCCATCGGAAAGGGCCAAGGAATGAGGAGGGATTTTCTATTTCTCTTCGCCGATTAAGAACGTCGCTCGACGTTATGTCAGATCCCTGCTTTAGAATCTTGGTTTTATTGCGGTACGCGGTGATAAGATTTTAGTATCTGCGTGCTTTTATGCTAATTGGTGATGGGTTTACGTGTAGCCGAATAAAAATACACGTTGTTTTTTCTAAAATTGGTCACCAATAAATATTCCAAAAAAAAAACATAATTAGTACAACTTAATGACAACAAAAAGTTTTCAACATTGGAGTTGGATACTTATTATTTAAATTAATTTTTTAACATTCATGAACTTTTTACGACTTTGGCTTTATAACTTTATTAAAGTCATCAGTGCACTTGATAAATTAAATAACAGAATTGACGTGATGGTGAAATAGTAAACATGCCATTTCTAAAAACTGATTTTTTGAAAAATGATTTCGAAGCTCCTTTTTTAAAAAACGACTTTAGTTTCGTAAGATTGGTGTGCAAAATAAACTATTACGTAGGAACAATGCCATTTATGTCGCAAAATTTGTGGAGTACAATACATCAATTGTTAATGATAGCTATAGGCATTTCGGCCTTATATAATAATATATTCGACACCTTAGCAAGACCTAACTACACAGAGGACACTGAAATGGTACTTCACTATATGAATGTTTTGCTCTATATTGGTAGCTACTGGTACTTAGTATACGCACGAGTATTTAAAAGCGATTCATGGAAAATTATCGTTAAAATATTGACCGAAGTGAATACGAAGTTATTATGCAAAGTAAACTTAATCAAGCACTACGTTGTTTTACTTATGTTTGTAATGGTCGTGTTAGTTTCAAATTTACGAATGTTATTGCATCTGAAACCTGCAAGCTTAAAAGCAGAAAGAGATATATTTTGGGTTCTTATAGGCATTCAAATTCTTTGTGTTGGTGCATTCATGTGGGAACTGTCCATTTATCTCTCTGGAAGATATAAACAATTAGGAAGCTTATTAGAACAAGTGTTCGAGCGATACTCAGAACAACATTCTTATTACACCAAATTCAATGAAACAGTACGTCTCACAGAAATAATAAAGGAGTTGCATCTACTAGTGAGACATTTTAATCGATATTTTGGTATTTTTATTCTATTATCGTTTTCTGCAGCCATGTTATCCGTTCTTGTTACTCTAAGAATATATCTCAAGTTATATGTGTATTCAAATGTAACAAAATTTGAAGTAAAAAATTTGGTGGGAATTGCTGGTACAATCTTGACTCCGGTAAGTAAATTGTAGATTTATTTAGTTGGCAAGAGAATCCAAACCACAGTTTAATGCTAAAAGAATCAGTTAGTTCACTTTCTCATTTTTACGGTTTCAATATTGCATCCACCCCTAGAGTAAAATAGTAGATACAGAGCTGTTGCAAGATTTAAAATATTTCATAAGTTTCAAAGAATATTCCAAAATTATTTACGGGCGCATTCCCTGAGACTTATTTCAGTAGCAGGCACATCATTGACTGAAATAAGTGTTTCCTTGCAGGTGGTAAATTCGTTTCTTGCATAAAGTTGGTTTAAAATATCATGCTTGGTGCCTAGCTTATACAAACTTTTATCTTTAACAGAAATAATAATGGCAATAATATTTCGGCTATCGGCCTTAGCTCTATCAACTTGTACTGTTAACATCCAAATTACCACGGTGCTTTGCTCCATCATCAGCATCATCGGACTCATCTGCTAATTACTTCTTAATCTTCTTTGCTTCTAATTTCAGTTAAAGTACCACAGATAAATTTATATTTAAATGGGAATAAGCCACAATTAAAGGTTAAAATACGTTTATTGACGTTTCAATTTCCACTTCGGAAATCGTTCTCAAAATACAAACATTAGTAAATTAAACAAATTTTGTTTTTTGTTACTTAGTGAAAAATTCTTCTAATAATTTAATTTTATCTGACTCATCTATATTGACAATTCAGACATACCTTATACATTTTAAAGTAGACGACTTTAAAATGATATTGCCAATATTGTTGAATTGCGTTCCTGGGACGACTTTACTTATATACTTATAAGATAGTTCATTCGATTATATGAAATCAACTTTAACTTGAGAATATCCGTCAGAAAAGATCATAACATGTAATTCGTCTTTAAAAAGACAAATATATGCCATGATGACAGTAAAATTCTCCTGTTAGTGATTCCATAGTAAATTATGAGGGAAAACCCAGGAAAAAACCTCATAATACTATCCCGACATGGTAAGTATTTGATCGTGCATTTAGTTTACCTTCAATAAACACCAAATTCCGATTTTATATGTTTGTTATTTAAAAAAAAAACATAAATTATGTATTCTCTATGTTTTTTTTTTGTTATAATAACAAACATATAAAATCGGAATTTGGTGTTTATTAAAGGTAAACTAAATGCACGATCAAATACTTACAATGTCGGGATAGTATTATGTAATTTCGGTCTCATTTGAATATACCTACTTAAAATATTTATATCCTAAAATGTTTTCCAATATAAACTCTTTATGTTATACACCTAATCTTAAAATTATGTTTTGACCAATCCTTAATACTCTTCTTATTTAAATGATATTAAAATATTAAATACCTAAATTATTTTTCAAATTTTCATGTACCTAATGAATACAAATCTTTTAATCTTTTAACAATAGGTGCGCACGGTCCCGACCCTCCTTTACAATTAGTTAAATAATGTAATAGACGTAATAAAATTATTTCAATTTGAATATTTCTTACCTGGTAATTTATTCTGTGAAATATAAAAATTCCATTGTATTTACTAAAACTCAACTTGATTTCAGTTATTTTATATTTATAAAAGGGACTAACGATTCGATTTCGCTTAGCCATGTAATACGACTCGAATCAGAGTCAATTTTTTAAAACAGGTAAAATTTATAGTTTTTGGAATAAAGTGTTCATATTTTTAATATTTAAACATTAAAAAAAATATATTAGTTAGTATAGAATAACATTTGAAAATGTTTTTCAATTAGGGTAGTTGAGAAAAATATGACTAGGCTGGTAAAAATATAGTAAAATTCTAGCAAAGCACTCTTGTGTTTTCAAAAAGATTTTTTATTCACCTAGCGTCAATGTGTATCTTGTTGAATGTTTCCCATTAACTGAGGCTTAGGGGGTCAAAAATTATAAGGGTGTATCAAATTCAGTAAAAACCTGGCAAGCTATTTATATTTTCAGTTACAAGTAGAATACAGTAAAATTATAAAAATAGATTTTTTATCACCTTAAATTTTAACGTAGTAGAATTATTGACTCCTCATAGAGGGTAGTTGAAGGGTAAAAAATTACTAGGATGGTAATGTATTAGTACAAATCTAGCATAATACTGTAGTATCTCATATTTCCGAAAAGAATTGCTTTGCATTCAACCAGCGTAAATGTGTAGATGGTAGAATTGGTGAAGTTGGTTAAAATTTAGTAAAAACCAACCAGAGAGTTTCTTATTTTATTTATAAATAGTATTTAGTAAAATTATAAAATAAAACTTTTTCACATTTAATTTAAACGTAGCAGAACTATTGACTTCCACTAAGGGTTAGTCGAGGGATAAAAAATTACTAAGTTTGTAATAAATTCGTAAAAACTTGCAAAACACTGTGGTATATCATAAATAATTTTTTTTTAATTCCGCTGGCTCGAATATTAAGCTAGCAGGAACGTTTCCAAATAAGATTGGTTTAGAGATGGAAACTTATCAGGGTAAAAATACTTTTTTATGTCAGTTATAAGTAGAAGATAGTGAAATTGTAAAAAAAGATTTTTTTCACGTTAAATTTTAACCTAACAGAATTATTGACTTATCACAAGGGTTAGTTTAGGTGTGAAAAATTACTAGGGTGGTAATAAATTCGTAAAAACTTTGCAGAATACTGTGGTATTTCACAAATACGTTTTTTTCCAATTTTGCTGGTTCAAATATTCAGCTAGTAGAAAAGTTTTCGAATGGGTTTATGGGAGCAAAAGTATCAGGATGGTCAAAGTTTAGTAAAAACTTAACACAACACTTTTTTATTTCAGTTATAAGTAGTGGACAGTAAATTTGAAAAAAAAATTTCTCCTTAAATTTTAATCTAACACAATTATTGACTTTTCACAAGGGGTAGTTAATGGGTGAAAAATTACTAGGTTGGTAATAAATTCGTAAAAACCTAGCAAAACACTGTGGTATATTATAAATATGTTTTTTTAATTCTGCTAGCTTGAACCGCAAGCCAGTAGAATGGCTCCCCTTAAGGGTGGTTTGATGGTGAAACAATATTAGGGTTGTAATAAATTAGTGAAAAATGGGTGAAAAAATATGCCATCAACAAAAAGTTTTTTTTTTAATTCTGCTATCTTGAACCTTAAGCCAGAAGAACCGCTCCCATTAACGGTGGTTTGGTGGTGAAAAATTATTAGGGTGGTAAAAAATTAGTGAAAAAATATGTCATCAACAAAAAGTTTTTTTTTATTTCTGCTAGCTTGAACCTTAAGCCAGCAGAATCGCTCCCATTAAGGGGGGTTTGGTGGTGAAAAATTATTAGGGTGGTAATAAATTAGTGAAAAATTGGTAAAAAAATATGCCATCAACAAAAAGTTTTTTTATTTTATTATTCTGCGATCTTGAACCTTAAACCAGAAGAACCGCTCCCATTAACGGTGGTTTGTTGGTGAAAAATTATTAGGGTGGTAATAAATTAGTGAAAAATGGGTGAAAAAATATGCCATCAACATAAAGTTTTTTTTTTAATTCTGCTAGCTTAAACCTTAAGCCAGCAGAATCGCTCCCATTAAGGGTGGTTTGGTGGTGAAAAATTATTAGGGTGGTAATAAATTAGTTACTTGAATTACTTCAAGTTATACTGGAAGGAAAAGTACAGGGCAAAAGATCAGTAGGAAGACGCCAGAACTCGTGGCTGAAAGACCTGAGGAGATGGTTCGACCGCTCATCCGCAGAGATCTTTCGCGCGGCAGTTTCCAAAACTACAATTGCCATTTGGATCGCCAACCTTCGAAAGGAGACGGCGCAATGAGAAGAAGGAGAATAAATTAGTGTAAAATGGGTGAAAAAATATGCCATCAACAAAAAGTTTTTTTATTTTATTATTCTGCGATCTTGAACCTTAAGCTAGAAGAACCGCTCCCATTAACGGTGGTTTGGTGGTGAAACATTATTAGGGTGGTAATAAATTAGTGAAAAATTGGTGACAAAATAATACGTAGGTTAAATTGCTCATGTGTCCCCGCTAGCTTAAGGGTCCTGAAACTAAGCGCCAATGATGAGTAACAAGTTTCACTATTAGATTTCAGTATTTTTTAGCAATTTTCTTCAAAGTTGGAACACGCTTTCCTCGATTATTACTGGACACAGAAAGGTAAAAAAAAAAATCAAAGATTACAGAATTATTGACTTATCACAAGGGTTAGTTTAGGTGTGAAAAATTACTAGGGTGGTAATAAATTCGTAAAAACTTTGCAGAATACTGTGGTATTTCACAAATACTTTTTTTTCCAATTTTGCTGGTTCAAATATTCAGCTAGTAGAAAAGTTTTCGAATGGGTTTATGGGAGCAAAATTATCAGGATGGTCAAAGTTTAGTAAAAACTTAACTCAACACTTTTTTATTTCAGTTATAAGTAGTGGACAGTAAATTTGAAAAAAAAATTTCTTCTTAAATTTTAATCAAACACAATTATTGACTTTTCACAAGGGGTAGTTAATGGGTGAAAAATTACTAGGTTGGTAATAAATTCGTAAAAACCTAGCAAAACACTGTGGTATATTATAAATATGTTTTTTTAATTCTGCTAGCTTGAACCGCAAGCCAGCAGAATGGCTCCCCTTAAGGGTGGTTTGATGGTGAAACAATATTAGGGTTGTAATAAATTAGTGAAAAATGGGTGAAAAAATATGCCATCAACAAAAAGTTTTTTTTTTAATTCTGCTATCTTGAACCTTAAGCCAGAAGAACCGCTCCCATTAACGGTGGTTTGGTGGTGAAAAATTATTAGGGTGGTAAAAAATTAGTGAAAAAATATGTCATCAACAAAAAGTTTTTTTTTATTTCTGCTAGCTTGAACCTTAAGCCAGCAGAATCGCTCCCATTAAGGGGGTTTGGTGGTGAAAAATTATTAGGGTGGTAATAAATTAGTGAAAAATTGGTGAAAAAATATGCCATCAACAAAAAGTTTTTTTAGTTTATTATTCTGCGATCTTGAACCTTAAGCTAGAAGAACCGCTCCCATTAACGGTGGTTTGGTGGTGAAAATTATTAGGGTGGTAATAAATTAGTGAAAAATTGGTGAAAAAATATGCCATCAACAAAAAGTTTTTTTATTTTATTATTCTGCGATCTTGAACCTTAAGCTAGAAGAACCGCTCCCATTAACGGTGGTTTGGTGGTGAAAATTATTAGGGTGGTAATAAATTAGTGAAAAATTGGTGAAAAATTATTACGTAGGTTAAATTGCTCATGTGTCCCCGCTAGCTTAAGGGTCCTGAAACTAAGCGCCAATGATGAGTAACAAGTTTCACTATTAGATTTCAGTATTTTTTAGCAATTTTCTTCAAAGTTGGAACACGCTTTTCTCGATTATTACTGGACACAGAAAGGTGAAAAAAAAAATCAAAGATTACAGAAAAAAAAAACTCTTTCAAGTGATGGGCGTAAAAAGTTTGGTTATAATAGAACGTTAAACAGTGTAATTCAATTTTTCAACAGAAGTTTCAAAAAAATAAAAAAAGTAAAACCATCAGTTAAAAGGCAACATAATTTCGAATAACGTGTCCAAATTTCGAGACATTTTGTCGGTAAATAACAGAGAAAACACTGTCCCTAAATATAGTGGTTACCTATAGGTTTTGGTGCACCGATAAAACAGCCTTAATATTAAGTGCTTATTATTTCTGCTAGTCTTAATTAATCTTTTGGTATGATTAATTTATTTGTTTCACACTTAACCTCTATTGAAGAAATATTAGGAATACAAACAAAACGTTAATACATATACTGATTGATACAAACGTTAATACAAACAAATATTACTTATATTCATTTGAATTCATTAGGCCGTTAAAGGTTAACAACATAACGATGACAGTATTTAAACAAATTTCTAGTATTGTTAGGGAAGACATTCATTTCGTTATTATGCAATATAAAATATGCAGTTATTTATCCGTAATGCCGCTGATGACCGAAAATGTCACATATTTCAAAATAAACCCAGTTATTTTCATTGTTATAGGAATTTGCGGAACTGTCAGCAATTGGTTTGAAGACGATCAAACTCTACATTACAACGAGCCAGTTGACAAAATAATCCATTGCAGTAATTTATTTATAATTGCATTTTTTTATTGGACTTTTTGGTATAATGCTAATTTCAAAAGGAAACCTTGGTTTAGATGTCTTGACATAATGCGGGAAGTGAATAAAACATTTAAAAATAATATTCACGTATTACGACGTTATTCAGAAATCATTTGCATTTTGATACTTATATCCCTGAATTTTATACCTATATCTTATTATTTAAGGAGTCACGGATATTTACCATTTCCAAGTATATGGTCTATATTTTTTACAATAAACCTGTATCAGATTAGCTGCTTCACATCTCTCATTTGGAATGTCTCACTCTTCCTGTCAAACAGATATAAAATGTTACAAGAATTATTAAAACAATACTATAACAACAATACAATTGATTCTAGTGGTTTAACTAATCTCATGGTGGTTAAAAAGACTTTAAAACAATTGTATTTAGTCACGTTTTACTTAAACAGTGGTATTGGCCCCATTATTGTTGTCTTTTTATCAATGGTATTTGGTTTATCCTTGGGACCTTTATTTTTTATAATCAATTGTTTTTTGTTGCCCGAAAAATACAACGTAGCCATATTTTTTATGAGAATTATTTTAACTTCGGCAATGTTGGTAAGTATATTAATAATTGTATAATATGATCTGCTAGTACTTAAGGTCTTAATACACCTGTCATGCAGCCTTCGAAAGATATTCAGGCAATGGTGGTAAACGTTAAGACCAGTGGCGCACCCAGAATTTGTCTTAGGGGGGGTTTTGAAAGTTTTTTATGCTACCTCCATTTTGAGTCCCTAAAATTTGGGTTTTAGTTAGATAGTAGTTAGTAGTTAGTAGTTAGATAGTAGTACCAAAGATTAAGGTATCTATTATCCTGCCTACCAACTAAAACCACCCTCTTTTACTTGTGCGCAGTTGACTGTCGACAGTGACCACCCCACTCTGAAAGTGGGGTGGTCACTGTAAGGCTGACGACATTTTTGGAACACTTCCTTCTCTTATCTAGATCTTATCTATTGTTCAGAAGCTATTTTCTTGTGGAATTTTAAAGTAATTACTATTTTAATTGAAATAAGTCACAATTGAAGGTTAAAATAAGGTTATTGACGTTTGACATTAATCCAACTTGTAAATACAATACATTAGACGGCTATCGCCGTATTTCCGTTCTCCTCCGCCAATCCTCCCGGTCCAAGGCATGTACCTCCTCCAAACCTCTCGATTCCGTCGCTCTTCTAATTCCTTCATTCCATGAGCGTCGAGGTCTACCTCTTTTTTTCCTTTCAGGGGGCTTCCATTTGTAAAGTTTTTGGGGCCAACGTTCGTCAGGCATTCTCAATAGATGTCCAAACCATTTTGAACCTTTTCTTTCTATTCTGTCAATGACCGTTTCTGTAGCTTTCATGTTATTTCTTATAGATTCGTTGGTCTTCCTTTCCTTGCCTTGATGTTCTACCACTTCTTCTTAAATAATCCATTTCAACTTCCAGCAGTCTTCTCTTCAGGTCTGCATTTGTACATACTTCAGAGCCATAACAAAGAACTGATTCATCCATGGTTTGCCCTATTCTTTTTTTGTTCCTTTTGGAAATGTTGTGATCCCACTATAAGGAGTTCAGACATCCTACAATTTTACGTCGCTGATTAATTCGTGTTTGATTTAATGGAGGAGAACCGCGTCGTCAAAATAGCAAGAGATAAGTCACAAATCGATAGAAATATCGAACGATAGAGCAAAAGATGGAGTGACAACCTTCCATAGAAGTATTTATCCGCCAATGAATAAGCAGAATTGTTTATAAAGAGGAAGAAACAGAAGAATAAGCAGCCTGGAAAAATACCCCTAGACTACTAAGAAGATTAAAAGGAAAAAACTACCCTAAGGTAATCTTGGAATTAGTCTATCAAAAAAGAAGAGCAAGAAAAAAATGGCAACTAATCAGAACACTATAAGGCAAAACAAAAGTCAACCAACTTGCCTCACAACTAAAGAGAAAGATTAGACATCTTATGAATAAATCTATTAGCGAAAACCTGATACATTTGACAAATGATTTTAGTACTAAATACATCACCACACTATGTAAAATCACCAAGAATTTAATGAGACCGATTATACAAACGCCACCTATAAGAAACAAACAAGGAGGTTGATCAAAAACAACGAACAAAAGCATCAGTATTTACAAAACATCTCGAAAGTGTTTTCCAACCACATATAGTAGACATAGATGAATCTCTCCCAGAAGTTGTTCGACAATATGATGTGGTTATTCCTTTAACCACGCCAAAAGAAATTAAAAAATGAAATTGACACAATCGATAATCCCAAAAAGGCTTCCGGCTACGATAACTGGGCAGGTCTTTAAGGAGCTACCCATAAAGACACTGGTTAGAATTTACCAATCTTATTAATGCATCGTTTCGTTTAAATTCTGTTCAAAAAAATGGAAGGTACCTGAGATCATTGTGATCTCAAAACCAAGCAAACCACCACATGAAATGACGACGTATGGGCTAATATCCTTGCTATCAATTATTCAAAACTGTTCGAAAAGCTCTTGCTTAAAAGGCTAAAATACCCGATCATCAATTCGGATTCCGAAATCAGCACTCTACAATTGTTTAAGTCCACCCAATCAAGGGGTGGACTATCTATGGGCCTTGCAGAGAAAAGACAACAGGAAAATGGAGAAGAAGACACAATGATGAACTCAAGACAGTATATGGAGATGAAAAGATAGTACGCTACATTAAAGGGCGGGCCACGTACTAAGATCGAGTGACGAAGGACTCCTTAACGCCACATTCTGGGAAAGGCCCGATGGCAGAAGGTCAGTTGGTCGAACAAGAAAGGAAGGACACAGTAGCCAGAGATCTACGCAAAATGGGAATACAGCAATGGGAAATAGCTCCTCAGGATCGATAACAATGAAGGGAAATAGTAAACCCGCCAAGACTTACGTAGAGTTGTAGAGCCAAATGATAATGATTAATTTTTGCATGTAGCACAGCCCTTGGACAAGGTCTGGCACAAAGTGTTGAGGCATAAGATAAAAATTGCCCTTCCTGTCCAATACTTAATGATCTTAATTTCATATTTGTCACAGACATCATTAATATCATCATCCAGCCTTAATTTATCACGTCCACTGCTGGACATAGGCCTCTCTTAAACTCCTTTAGTCTTTACTATTTTGTGCTCTTTGTTGCCAATTTTTGGTGATACGCCCAAAGTCGTCAGCCCAACGTATAGGTGGTCTTCCTCTACTACGTTTATCTGCTCTTGGCCTCCAATTTGTAATGTTCCTCGTCCACCGTGAGTCGTGTATTCTCGCTGCATGGTATGCACAGTTCAATTTCAGTTCCGCTATGCATTCCACAATATCAGCAATACTCGTCTCTGTGCCGCTCTCAATTTCGAAGATATAGTCTTGGTTAGAGTCATAGTTTCCGCCCCATAGGTCATGACCGGTAATATGCATTGGTCAAATACTTTTCTTTTTATGCTAATTAGTATGTTGGCTCTAAAAGTGTCTCGCAGTTTTCCAAAGTCTGTAAAAGATTATAAAGATACTAAAGTAATACGTCTTTGGATTTCGCATGTTTGGTTATCTCTACTTCTTATTTCATGACCCAAATACGTATATTTCTTAGCGAGTTCTACCACTTTGTCTTAAATAGTTTAATGGTTATTGGGACTATATTTGTCATAAACTTAGTTTTGGTCTAACCCGTTGTAAATAATTTCGGTGACAATGTATCTCCTAGCCTTATCCCATGGTTTATTTTTATTGATTGGGTTTTATTGTGTATCTTAACAGTCATAGTGGCTAAATATTGTAAATAAGTTCACTATACCAATGGTTAATAGTCCATAGGTATAGTCCGTGGACTATAGGTATAGTCACAGAGACGCTTCAGGATTAAGCAGAAAAATGCTTATTCTCAACTAAGAAAAATTAGTGCAGGAGGAAAAGTCTACTGTGACCCGTCCTATATCTTCTGTACACTAAAGATCTGTCAGTTTCAGAGTACGGCAATTATGGCTGTTGGTGACAACGTAATTGAATCAGCAGATAAGTTGAGTTCTTCTTGCTTTTTCTTAACATGTGTTTTTCATCTCAATTTAGCGTCCAAAGTCATACCCAGATATTTATTACATTTCTTATTCTTATCCCGGTATCTGGTTTTGATGCTCTCAGGCAACATCGTCGTTATAAGCTCTTAAATCAATTTCTACTTTATATAGCTGTTATGTGACAACGATAATTGTAAGCAACAAGTCGTGTTAGTTATATAAAACTGGTGGCGACATCTAACATTCAATAGAGATATTTGAAAAAAATAATTTTACTAGAGAGGATACCAGTAGAGACCTACGTGTAAGTGGGTGTGTCATAATTTTTATTATTAACCGTTTGTTAGGAGTACTATGAGGTTGAATTTTTATTTGGTATATAAACAAAGGTTGTTTTAGTGTAATTCTCTGCTATTTTTTGCTGTATACAGTAAGTAATGATATTATTTTGTTGAACAAACATCATGTGGCTCTGAAGCAACATTGTCAGTTTAGTAATTGACTTTTTTTTTCAGTATAAGATTTCAATAAGGAAAATTTAAATGAAATATCAACTACCTCCTTTTATGGAAAAAAGACCAAAATGTCGTGTATTGTTCCTGTTAACCCTGATCTCTCTGATTTGTATGATATGGAGGAGTATGATGAAGAAATTGAAAACATCAATATAAATGAAATTGCCGCAGAATCAGATGAAAATGATGCACCTCATAATCATCAACTGCTAACTGAAGAGGAGGCTAATCAAACAAATGAAGAACCAAGAAAACGTAAAAAAGTAGTGGAGTCAGTCAATTATAACTGGTCTGAAAGTGACATAGAAACCATTCCATTCGAAAATCCAACTATAGGCAATAATGCAGTAGAGGTAGCCTTGCCTCTTGAGTATTTTACGAGGTTTTTTTCACTAAATCTAATAGAGAATATTGTATACCAGCCGAATTTATACAGTACTCAAAAAACTGGATTAAGTGTCAACACAAATACTTCCGAAATAACAGACTTTTTCTCCATTTTGATTCTTATGGGGGTAATACAGCTGCCAGCAATAGAAGATTATTGGGCTACTTCTTCAAGAATTTCTCTTGTTGCTGATGTTATGTCTCTAAAAAGATTTCAAAAACTGAGAACACTGGTCCATTTCAATGATAACTTAGAAGCAACTTCAGAAACGAAAGACCGCTATTTCAAAATTTGTCCCCTCTTAGATCATATTTCTACAAATTGTTATAAGTATCAGTTCGAAAACCAATATTCCATAGATGAGGCTATGGTTGCATACAAAGGTACATACAGTGGCAATTTACGACAATACATACAAAATAAGCCTCATAAATGGGGTTACAAGTTCTTTGTAAGGGCAGGTGTTTCAGGATATATTGCCGATTTCATTCCTTACCAAGCAGCTTCGACATTTTCACAACTACAGGGAAATATCAATCAGATTTCTGAAGAAGAACAATCCTTGGGTGTCGGTGCATCTTCAGTGATTGCACTATGTAAAACATTGGATGACCCCTAGAATTCAATGATTTTTTGTGACAATTGGTTTTCCAGTTTGAGACTATTTGATTACTTGAAGGAAAAGTATAATATCCTTAGCTTGGGCACTATTCGCTCAAATAGAATAGCAGGTTGCACCTTGGATACTGATAAGGTTTTGCTAAAACGTGGCAGGGGTTCCTATGTTTATAAATCCGATGAACAAAAGAATATTATAGTTGTCAAATGGGCAGATAACAAATGTGTACTTCTTGCTAGCACTGGTTGTGGGATTGAGCCAATCAATCATGTACAAAGGTATTCTAAAGAACATAAAAGAAAAATAAACGTGCCATGCCCAAATCTAATCACTCAATACAATAAACACATGGGTGGAGTGGATAAAGCTAACTCTTTATTGGGTCTTTACAGAAGTCTAAGTCGTAGTAAAAGATGGTACTTTCCAATAGTTACCTGGCTCTTAGATGTCTGTATTATAAATGCTTGGATATTATATCAAAATGACAGTAAAGCCAATAATATAAATTTTATGCCTCTCAAGAAGTTTAGAATGGAACTAGCTAGCCAACACTGGAAAGAACAAAGTAAAGCGAGGCCGTCCATCAAGTATAGAAAATACAGATAACATTATTCGCCACCCTCTTGTTGTAAGACCTGATGATGCTACCAGAACAGATGCGTTAGGTCACTGGCCACTTTATACCGCTAAAGGAAGATGTAGATTTTGTAAAACTGGCTATACAACTGTGCAGTGTGAAAAATGTAACATGCGGCTTTGTTTTACACCGAACAAAAATTTACACCGAATCATTCCACCGTTAGAATTAGGCCTATATTTTTAATTTTTTAGTCTTAGGTACTTTTAATTTTTTTATTAAATCAATAAAATGTCCTTTAGTTAAACAGTTTTTTATTTATGATTAACAAAATTTTGAGATCTTCATTAGTGAAGTTATCAGTATCAAATAGTGTTTCTTGACTGGCAATGTTTCTTGTAGGCAACGGATTCAAAAACCACTTTTCCCTATCTCCTTCCGGTTTTTTTGTACCACAGTGTGTTTTTGAGAGTTATATAAGATTATATACACAATAAAATAATTTTGCGACATCTATTTTTGGTGTTGCCAGATACCGGGTTATACCTTGATTGATATGTCCATTTATTTCTCGTTTGAGGGTTGGCAAAATATGATATGTCTACTATTCTGTAGAATATCATTAAAAACAGGTCTTCCTTAAAAACAATTAACTAACACCAAATAATAAATTTCGTTACATATGCAATGTGGTAATCTGAAAAAAACATTGACAATTTACTTTGAAAATGCTGGGCATTTCAAACTTTTAAAATGCTCTACTGAAAAATTAGTTTAGATTGACATCAACTATTGCCATACCGCTACAGATTTTATTTCTGCACTTTTCAAGTTAGCATGGAATTCTTTTTAAGTTTATTCGAATTTTTATAACCTTAATCCTATTTGCTGGGCCAACTTGACCGGAGTAATACTAAAATATTGCACCTTAAAATATTCAAGTTGTTTGTGCATGAAACACAGATTAGGTTAAACGACAATATGATAAAAGTAGTTATATAGTTTCCAACGCAACAGTTTAAAATGTTAATACAAACAAATCTTTTATTCCAATAAATAGAAACTGAAACTTATTTACATTCGAATAAAGACTAACGACTAAAGATATAACTATGACTATATTTAACCAAATTTTAAACGTTGTTAGAGAAGATAATCTGCAATATAAAATATGTAGTTATTTTTCTTTAGTGCCGCTGATGACCAAAGATATCATATCTCTCACATTACTTAAAGTATTTTTTATTATCATTGGAATTGGTGGTATTGTATCAACTTGGTTGGAAGACAAGGAGGCTCAACTCTACAAAAAGCCCATTGACAAAATAATTCATTACAGTAATGTCTGTATAAATATATTTTTTTATTGGACATCTATATATAATATTAATATGAAAACAAAATCCTGGTTTAGATGTCTTGGCATAATGCAGGAAGTCAACAAAATGTTTAAAAACAATATTAACCTATTGCTGCGTAGCTCAGGAATGATGTCCTTCTGGATTCTTGCTTCTCTCAACAATGTATCAGTACATTTTTATTTCAGGAATCGTAAACATTTATTATTTCCAATTCTGAGTTATATATTTTTTAACTTGTGCATCTATCAAATGGTCTGTTTGACATCTATTATTTGGAATATCTCACAAAGTGAATACTTTTCCTATCGCGTTATTCCTATGTGGGTTAATGGATTTTTACGTCTGCTTATTACTGTAATGTTAATATTTTTTTATAACACACCACATATAAGTTCTTTAAAATCTAAAAATCCTAATTTTTTTCTATAAAAATTCTGTTTATTGACTTTTATTGATGTTTTAAAACTTGTTAATTTTTAAAATTTGGTAAATAAAATATGTAAAATATTCAACATTTACATTTTCATTATTATCTTGTATTTATGTTTAATAACTTCATTTTGTTTATCATTACAATAATAAAATCATAATTTTATTTATATTTTATTTAATTTTATTTAATTTGCTTTTAATTTTATTTAGTTTTATTTAATTTTATTTAATTTTATTTAATTTTATTTAATTTTATTTAATTTTATTTAATTTCATTTAATTTTATTTAATTTTATTTAATTTTATTCAATTTTATTTAATTTTAATAAATTTGATTTAATTTTATTTTATTTTTTTAATTGTATATACATAATTTTATTTAATTTTATTGTTTTGTTTAATTTTGTTTAATTTAATTTTTTGTATTTAATTTTATTCAGTTTTATTTAATTTTATTTATATTTTATTTAATTTTATTTAATTTACATTTAATTTTATTTAGTTTTATTTAATTTTATTTATTTTTATTTAATTTTATTAAATTTTATTTAATTTAATTTAATTTTATTTAATTTTATTCAATTTTATTTATTTTTATTTAATTTTATTTAATTTTAGTTAATTTTAGTTAATTTTATTTAATTTTATTTAATTTTATTTAATTTTAATTTTATTTTAATTTTATTTAATTTTATTTAATTTTATTTAATTTTATCTAATTTTATTTAATTTTATTCAATTTTATTTAATTTTAATAAATTTGATTTAATTTTAATAAAATTGATTTAATTTTTTTAATTGTATATATATAATTTTATTTAATTTTATTATTTTGTTTCATTTTATTTAATTTTATTTAATTTGAAGCATGTTTAAAATTTCCTTAATTATTGGTCTTAGAAAATTACTTTCACGTAACCTATGTCTATATACTTTGCTAGATGCCCTAAAGATAACCCATAAGCAACGAGCGATTTGTCATGCCTGTTTGCAACAAAGAAATAGCTCACAGTATGTTCCTTGTCCTTATTATCTTTCGTTTGTTAAATAGAAACCCTTCCTCTTAACAAAGAAGTTAGTTCCTATTGTCGAACAACCCAGTTTACTTTCTAAGAAAAGCTGAAATGTGGGTCTTCGATGAAATAATCTTTTCTGTCAGGAGAAAGTAGCAAATTTATGAAAATTAAGACCACACCGGACTTGTCAATTAAGTACCATTTTCGCTTGGAACTCTTCGCTTTCACTTGGGCAAATACTTCCACTCTTTTTTTATCCCTAGCTGATCTAAATAACCAAAATCGAGTTCATTTTCGTTGTGGTTCCTGTTGCAAGCCTTTGTCTCTATCAAACGGCGGTAAGTGTAATTTCAATTCACGATTATCCATCGCAAAAACGCAAAGTCATTGTCACTTGGTCTTTGAATTGTTGACTTGGTCCTTAAGGGATAAAAAGGGCCCACTCTCAAACTCATGAAAATCACTAACTTTCCACTATATTTTATTTAAATTTATACACGTACATTGTTACAGGTTACGGACAAATCTCTAACAGTAAATGTACAATAATAATAATAATAATAATAATATATATATATATATATATATATATATATATATATATATATATATATATATATATATAAATATAATGTCGGTTTACAACGTTCTTCGACGTCTTCCGATTTCCAATCTCCATCTCATTCTATCGTTCCATAGATCGTCCTCCAGTTCTTTTTCTCTGATTTCTTTATTAACTCCTTCTCTCCAACTTCTTCTAGGCCTTCCTGGTCTTCGCCTACCTCTTGGTTGCCATTCAAGAAGTTGTCTTGGTATTCTATTCTCCGGCATTCTCCTTACGTGTCCGTGCCATCTGAGTTGTGTCGTTTTGATGTCATCACAATAATAATAATACATTAATAAATATCTTTCACGTTTTAGATATTCTCTCAGGGATACCCTGGCAGACTTTCAATCTACGTGATAAAAGGCAAGGCTGTGTATAAAAAATAAGTGTATGTAATCCAAACATAACTGCTCGTGTCATAACCCACTTTTGGCAACATATATATGATTTAGGATATTCTATAATAATATAACATGGCAATGTAAGGGTTTATACCCTTACTGTAGATCATACTGAACAAAAGAAACAACAACAATACACCATGGTTCAAAAAAGAAATAAAAGAGAAACGTAAAGAGAAACGAGAGGCCTAGACGAAGTACAAAACATCAAATACTTCAGAATCCCGAGACACCTCTAGAAGAACATGAAATGAAACAAAGCAGTTGGTAAGAAGAACAAAAAATGAACACTGGGAACAGTTTACAAGAAAGGATGGAAACCGATTTCTACGGTACACAAAAGCAAATATAGAGATACATAAGAAATCAACGAAAAAAAATGGCAGAATTAAAGAAATACAATAACATACCAGCAAACAAATGGGAAAGATACCTGACGGAACTGTTTAAAGGAAAATAATGATCAATACAATAACGTACCTGAATTAAGATACAAAATAGAAATCAGTTTTCAGGAAGTGGAAATAGCCATAAATTCACTCAAAAATAGAAAGTCGCCAAGATCAGACGGAATAACCAACGAGCTTCTAAAACACGGAGGAGAAAGTATAACCCAAGAGATGATAAAACTTATACAAAAACTAATATTGCGCAGCAAGATACCAGACGCATGGAGAAACAGCATAATGATACCAATGTACAAGAAAGGAGATAAAGAAGACCCCAACAATTATAAAGGTATAAATCTACTGAACGCAGCACTTAAGCTTACTACAAAAGACCTAACCAACACAATCAATACACTAACAACTTTATCAGATTAACAACAAGGATTCAGATCCGGAAGATCCTGAGTAGGCGCCATATTTGTACTAAGACAAGTCACAGAAAAGGCCATTGAGTAAAATAAACCAGCACATCTATGTTTTATAGACCTGTAAAAGGCTTTCGATCGCATCCAAGTCGAAGACCGCTTACACCTACTGTATAAAAAAAACATACCAATCAGTATTATACAAACCATCGAAAACATCTACTTACATAATCGAATACAGGCAAAGATAAATTGAAAATTAACACAGTGTATACCAGTACAAGGCGGAGTCAGACAGGGTGACTCGTTAAGCCCACTTCCAGTGCACTACTAAAAGTGTATACCAATAAGTACCCAAATCTCCTCGATATCGGTCATTTTAGCATCTCTATTCGCTCCGTGCGTGACCATGGTAGGGGTACCTTGAAACGATGCCAGCGTGCGTAGCGGCGAAATATGACAAAATTGGACACTATCTTTTTACGCATAAATTTTATCAAAAATGTGTGCAAATACATGTTGCGTATTTAGTTGTGCTAATAATAGCAAAAATACTAAGTGTAGTTTTTATAGGTTCCCAAAGATTACATATAAATCAGAGAAAAGAAAAACATGGATCCGTGCTATTAATATGAAAAAGGAAATATCACGTAACCTCATTTTTATGCAATTGAAATATTTAAATAATTTACCTTAAATGATATTTTATAAGACTTCAAGCTAACTGCAGAGTGCCTGATGACTTTAGCTTTTATATCATAATTTTACTATTACTGTTTTTAATTATATGCTCTTTCACGTGAAAAACTTGATTTGCCAGTACTAGATTTTTAACTTTTCTTTTCCGTTTCTGCTTAAAAAGATATATTATGATGAATTTTGAGAAACCCAGTTTTTAATTCTACATTTATTTTGTACATAAACTGAAAAAATATAATTAAAAAGTTAATTATTAATAATTGTCAATTTCGTCTGTATTTAACAATGTCAAATATATGTCATTAATGTCATATGTTTAACCTGAAAATTGGTAGGTCCAAAACTGTCAGATGAAGGCGGTAGGTGTCGCGTCAGTAACGCACGGAGCGAATAGCATTTGAACAAATCCCCTGGCGATGACGTAGTGATCGAAATGATCAAATTTGGTGGAAACAAAATTATCCAGGCTTTGGTCAAGCTTTTCACCGAATGTATCTACCAAGGAAAACTCCTTCTCAATAGAACAATGCAGTCATAATTTTATTACACAAGCAAGGAGACATAACAGATCTAAAAACTTTTTTTTTCTTTTTCGTGTCTGGATCCGACTACAGTTTTTCTGCCCAATATCGGGCTACGTCTACACCCTTTGTATTTGCGAGCCATAAATCATCGAGGGTGCACTGTGATGGGCAAAGTCTGCATACTCTCAGGTGCTCCATGTTCTGTATTTCCCCACATTCACAAAGTGCGTCGCTGTCTGTCTTGATGCCCCATTTAATGAGGTTCTGTTTTACAGGGGCAACACCTGTGCGTGTGCGATTCAGTGTCCGCCAGGTTCTCCAGTCCAGGTTCATTCCATTAGGTCGTTCTGGATGTAGGGGGAACAGTTCGGGTGGTTCGACGCTGACATTTCTCATAAACCTTTTCCTTGATTTAAGTCGGCTGATTCCTGGTGGTTCGTCAAACCCGTATAGTTGGTGCCTTTCATCGAAAGTTTGCCTGAACTTCTCCACATATTGTGAGGCGCATCTACGGTCATCTGGTGATGAGAATCTAGCTACCCGGTACAGTAGGGTTAGGGGGGTAGGCTTCATACAACCGGTAATTATTCTGCATGTTTCATTTAACGCCGTGGTGACTTGTTGGGCGTGTCTAGATCTACCTCAGACGGGACAAGCATATTCCCCTGTTGAGAAACATAAGGCCTCAGCTGTTGTCTTCAAGACCTGGGGGTTTGCACCCCACTTGCTCCCTACAAGTTTCCGGAGAAGGTTGTTTCTCGTAGAAACCTTTTGTCTTGTGTTCTAGTCTACCGTCCTATTAGTTTTCTTTCACACATATATAAACTATTCACAAAAATTATCAAAAAAAAAAATCGGTTGCCTGTAAAGTCGGTTTTACGGGCGAAGATTTTACGTAACAGCGTCTTTTTCTCGGTAGAATATTTTATTGATATGAATATTATTAAATTGCACAATAGGAACAAGGAATTGAATGAAAATAAGAATTGCACAAATTTTAACTATAGAAATATATTTTGTTTACTAAAACATTGTACATGTAAACTTAAACTTAATTTAATAATTTACTTAACACTATCAACATTTGTCAATAGTATGACATAACCTATAAACTCAGTTTCTCAACTTTTGTGTCAATCAAACAATTAATCAATCAATCATAGTTTACGATAATGAAATATTAGTGTACAATTATTTACCTTTATTGTTGTAGTTGTTGTAAATGACGAATCTAAGCACTCCACATTTTCACTACAGACACAGCTGACGATACTTTAACCACACGTGTGAACTTGTATTATGACGCTTTCTCGGTTTTCCAACGCCAAGAACGCTCGGGAAAGACAGAGACACAAGCACGCACCGATTCAACGCGCCTAATTCTCTAGTGCTGCGCGCGCAGCGGACCGATCATGTTTGAGTGGGAGAGAGACGCAAGGCATTCGCCGGTCCGGCGGGCCTCTCTCTCGTTCGGTGACTCATCGTAACAGACATGAGCGGGCGTTACACTTTTTCATGAGTGACTCCGAGCCACAACCTAATTTAAGACGTTGTCACGTCAAAAACTGGACGCTAAGTTACAGTTCTATCAGCCTAAAAAATAAGAGAGATAAGTGTTTTTTCCGGTTAGTTTTTGGTCGTCTTAAGTTTTGTTTGTATAAAAGTATTTTTTGAGTAGCAACTTTAATATTGTTATACCGTATTTGGATGACTTACTGGGGATGTATTGACAAAGTTGACATTTTTCCCCAAAAGGAAGTAATTGGTCGTAAACTGTTAAATGTTCTGAAGGTGTAAAATTTTTTTGGAAATTTTCAATAAAGAGTCCAAAAATGTGTTTTATAGGAACAAGTTTATCCAGCTCTTTTTTGTTGTCTAGAAGTAAAGTTGTACAACAATTTATAGGCATTGTCAAGCAAATAGCTTCAACACCAGTACCTTTTGTATTATCCCACATTTGCAAAACATTTACTGTTCCATTTTAGAACAACTGCTAAAAAGAGTATACCAAGTCCCCAAATCTCCTCGATATCGGTCAATCTCAGCTGAATGTAAGCCGCAAAAGACAGACACAGATGGAAAGAGCTGAGGGAGACCTATGTTCAGCAGTGGACACACAATGGTTGATAACGATAATGATGACAGCATTGGAAATTTGCTCTTACCTTGTTAATATAGATGTTAATGCAACGCGTAATGTCTTACATACATTTGAAGCATTCAAACTGTGTTTTTACATTTTTAGCTTCTCTTACTGGTCCTGCTAACTTCAAAATAATATTTGTTGCACGAGTTCTTGAAGTAGGCGCAGGACACATCTTACACCACTTTGCTTTTTTTGTCTTTGCCAAGATAGTATTTTGAAATTATTTTTTTTATCTTCTTCCCCTTGAACCTCTTTATCACAGTTTTGTTCAGATTCTTGTTCAAGCATGGTACATTCTTGTTCTAGAACATCATCAGATACATATTTTTCAACATTATGGTCATCTCATTTATTGGTTATAATAACTTTATGTTTCTGCTCGTAGCTATTCACTGGCACGTGAAAACAATTTTTGTTTTGTCTATTTCCATTACTATAATAGATTAAATGTTCCACTACACTAATATAAAAATTTATTTAATAATACAAACAAACCGTTTATCCACCCAAATACAGTTTACTTTTACATTTATATAGTCATTAAAGACCAACCGTATAAATATGGCTCTATTTAAACAAATTTCAATGTTTGTTAAAGAAGATATATATTTTTTTAATCTACAATATAAAATGAGTAGTTATTTTTCTGTTGTTCCGCTGATGACGAAAAATAAAATATGTCTTAAGTTACAACAAATATTTTTTATCGCCATAGGAATTTGCGGCACTGTAGGATATTGGTTGGAAGACAACAAAACCCAATTCTACAAGGAGCCAACTGACAAAGTAGTTCATTATGGTAGTATCTGTATAAATGTACTCTTTTATTGGACTTCCGTCTACAGTGCTCATTTTAAAAGAAAATCCTGGTCGAGATGTTTTGAAATGATGCAGGACGTGAATAAAGTGTTTAAAAATAATATCAACGTATTGCAGCATTGTTCAAGAATGATAACTCTCTGGCTTTGCTTTATTCCTTGTAATATTATGTTACTATATTATTATTTCAGTATTCATCACTTTGCATTAATTCCAGGTCTGACTTGTATATTTTCTATGTTAAGTCTCTATCAGGCGGCTTGCTTAACATCTCTAATTTGGAATGTGTCGCTTTTTCTCTCAAGTAGATACAAAATATTACAACAATTAATAAAAGATATATACTCTAAAGCAGAAAACAAAATCAATTCTGGTAGTTTATATGAACTTATGGTCGTTAAAAAAACTTTAAAACAACTATATGTAGTCACATTTCACTTAAACAGTAGTTACGATCCTGTAATTTTTTTCTTTTTCTCTATGGGATTTGGGCTAGCTTTGGCACCTGTATTTTTGGCAATCAATTGTTACTTGGTACCCGCAAAATACAACGTATTCTCATTTCTCATTAGATTGATGCTAACTGTAGTCCTGTTGGTAAGAAAATTCTTATTTATATGAATATAAAATAAAGGTATCACTATTTTTTATTTGCCTTTACTAAACTCATGAGCCTTGATCTTTCTGTAGGCCAAATGGAAGGATAAAGAACATGCTATGGCCTTATTGTATCCAAATAAGCGTATTTTCTGAATAAGACTTTCGTGCTACAGCCTGTTGAATCTTTAACTGAAATTCAGAAATGCATTCGAGGATATTTATTCTAGTTAAATTCCTCTGTGATGTATTCTGTCAATCACGCTCATATTATACACATTGTAACGAAATATTTTGCCTACCACATAGGGTATTGCTATGGGGGTTAAAATTTGGGACAGAAGTTACTGAGGTGGAGATAGGACAAGCAAAATAAACGATAGTTGTGCGAATGGCACTCAGGGCTTATTTGGAGAGCTGGGTCGTGGATAAGTGAATGGCAAGGGGATTAGATTGGGACAACTACAAAAAAAATTAAACAAGGAAGTACTTACATGAATCTCCTGGGACAAATGAACAAACAAAAAACACAAGAGTTCCCTCTAGCTATTTGAAATGGGAAAATCTGCCT
Organism: Diabrotica undecimpunctata; assembly: GCF_040954645.1. Taxonomy (NCBI): domain Eukaryota; kingdom Metazoa; phylum Arthropoda; class Insecta; order Coleoptera; family Chrysomelidae; genus Diabrotica; species Diabrotica undecimpunctata. The sequence continues at coordinate 21,627,214 of NC_092806.1, read as the reverse complement.
GTTAAAATGACTGGGTGAGCATATTTCAAATTTGTTTTAAACGACACAAATCTCTTAGGTACTTAAAAAAATAAAAATAGTGGTGACTCTTTTCTAAACTGACATATTACATGGAGTCTAGTCCACTATTTTCATCAAATTTTGCAGGTCTCTGCAAAACTACATAACGACGTCTGTCTTTAATGAGCCATCTTCCAAACCTGACTTGAATTCCCCTCGATCTCAATTTAATACCAACAAGGGGTAAAGTTTCCCTTACCTCTCCACCGTTTCTTGTCATCAAAAAAACCAAAATTCTCGTTTTAAACAGACCTCAACTATCTCGCAAAGTGACCTTGAAACAAACTACTTTTAAATTTTTGGAAATAACACTTATTATATTAATAATTTTAACGTCGTAGTTATAACCGAAATTTGGAAATCTTCTTTTACCTCACAATGTAAACAGAGAATTGGGGGATGTAAATGTAAATAGAAAGACTGGATGACTGCAGATATCCTTGACATGATGGAAGAGAGACGGATATATAAAACTAAAGATACTGCCAAATACCGTGAAACCTATAGACGAATAAGAGCTGAGATAAGAAAAACTAAAGAGAAATGGTTCTCGGAGAGATGCGAAGAAATCGAACAGTGCGAAAAGGTATACGACTATCACAATATGCATAAGAAGATAAAGGAACTCACAACAAAGAAAAGCTACAATATTTTATCGAAAAGGCTGTGCGATGATAATGGAAATCTACAACTAGACCCCGACAAAATAGTTAGAATCTGGGAAAATTATGTGGAACAACTGTTTAATGATGACCGTCCTATTGGGTATACACTGAGCAATGATGATACTGGCCCTTCTATTCTAAAATCAGAAGTGGAAAATGCTATAAAGGGTCCTAAAAATAACAAAAGACCAGGCAACGATAACGTATACGGGGAAGTATTGAAAATGTTGTGCGAAACAAACAGTCAATTTCTAGACTCACTCAGTCTTCTAGTCAGACTCTTTAACAATATTTATAACAGCGGGGAGTTTCCTGAAGACTGGCTAGAGTCAACTTTTGTTGTCATACCGAAAAAACCAAAAGCAAAGTCTTGTGATCATACACCAAGGTTATTTACAACAGAATAAGCAAAAAATGCGAGGATAACATTGGAGATTCGCAGTTTGGGTTTCGGAATTCTCTTGGGACAAGAGAAGCACTTTTTAGTCTACAGGTACTCATCCAGCGCTGCAGAGATATGAACAAAGACGTGTACATATGCTTTATAGACTACGCAAAAGCATTCGATAACGTAAAGCACGAAAAGATAATTGAAGTTCTCCATAAGATCGGAGTCGACTACAGAGACATTCGAACAATAGCGAGTCTCTATTGGGGTCAAACAGCTAAAGTGAAAGTAGGATCTACATTGACCAATAAAATTGAGATCAAGAAAGGGGTACGACAGGGCTGTATCTTGTCTCCTATTCTCTTTAATATATACTCAGAAGAAGTATTTAAGACAGCGCTGGAGGGAAGCACAGAAGGCATAAAGATAAATGGAGAAATAATTAATAACATAAGGTATGCTGATGACACTGTGATTCTAGCAAGTAGCATGGAGGAACTGAGTTGCCTAATGAGTAAGATACAAAAAACAAGTGCACAATACGGACTCAGACTAAATATCACAAAAACCAAATGGATGTTAGTAAGCAAAACCCAACTACCACCACAGCAACTGATATTAGACAATGAAAGAATTGAACACGTGGATTCGTACATCTACTTGGGAACAACAGTTAACTCAAATTGGGATCAAGCGAAGGAAATACGTATAAGAGTAGAAAAGGCAAGAGCATCGTTCACTAGCATGAAGCAAATTTTCACCTCTAAAAGCCTCACCCTACCTCTCAAAATTCGACTTCTGAAATGTTATGTATTCCCGGTTTTGTTATATGGAATGGAGGCGTGGACAATGACCGCAACATTGATGAAAAAAGTAGAGGCCTTCGAAATGTGGGCTTACCGACGTATATTACTTATATCCTGGACTGAGCACGTGACCAACGAAGAGGTACTACGCTGGATAGGTAAAGAGAGAGAGGTATTAATAAGTATAAAGAAAAGAAAGTTGGAATACTTGGGTCACGTTATGAGACATAATAAATATAGAGTACTACATCTGATCGTTCAAGGGAAAATAGACAGCAGAAGGGGTCCAGGGAGGAGAAGACACTCGTGGCTCCAAAACTTGCGACAATGGTTCGGATTGTCATCTGCTGAACTATTCAGATCTGCCGTAAACAGGGTCAGAATAGCCATGTTGATTGCCAACGGTCGGAACGGACAAGGCACATGAAGAAGAAGAAGAAATGTAAATAAAGACAACAAGATTTATATATAGCCCAGGAGTTATTAGAACATTTTTATACTTACATATCGATATTTTAAGTAATTTCAACATGCTACAATTGCCCCTTGTTAAAAGAACTCGGATAATTTTATCCAGTTTTTGATAAAGACAAAACAATAATAACAAAATCAAAAGATGACTTTTTAAATGAGTTGGGACTTCTTAATATATTTTAGATGATGGTTAGTTCGGGATTAAACAACAAAAACAACATTAGTTACAAGGGATGGGCTAGCGTACCATCGATCACGAGACTCTTTAAAGTCGAGTAGACTGAAATGTTTGACTCTACTTGAACTGTAGGAGACATGAGTTTCTATGCCTTAGTGGAAACTAACCTTATGCGCTGCAGTGAACCTCGCTGACATTCACAGCAGTAACACAAGTGATTTGTCGGACAGGCATAGCCATGTCATCTCGTTGCCTAAACCGAATGCGGTACACAAAAACAAAGAATGCTCTACACTCAGCAGGTAGGCGTCTGCTAATCTCCACTATACGCCCAGTGAAACAGGGAATTCGGCAACGGTTCCACAAAAAAATTAGGATATAGACCCTAAATCTATATACCTACTTACAACAAAATGTGTTTCTCACATGTGTCTCTAATCCAAATAGGTTACCTGTACTAAAATATTATCAAAGGGATGAAAATAATTATTTCAAAGGGATGAAATCAAATCAACATACAAACTCGAAAACAACAACATGGGATATAATGTACTAATTACTTGAGGATGACATATTATCGTCATCTGACACAAAAGGCTTTAAATCTTTAACATGCCACTTACCAAGATCTGAATCATTTAAATCTGACAAATGATATACTACTGGTGACAATTTTTCCTTGATGGTTGCTTCAATATACTTTGATGCTAGTTTGGACATAAACTTGTTGACAGCACAAGACAAAACCTTATTTCTTTTCCAAACTCTCTCACTCATTTGAAATTCGACTTCTCTTCTAAGTGAGTTGTAACTTCTAGCGTTACGTTCATATCCTTATATAAACACAAACAAATAACAACAATAACAAAAACTACATCTCACACTGCGATAGGACTGACCATTTGAGGTTTGGAAGACGGCCCATTGTATGCCGTATCTCACATGAGAGATTTGTAGAACGGCGTGTGCAACAGCTCTAAGAAATATCCACATGTTTCAGTTTTTTTTGTAAGGAGCTCAGTCTGAAGCGGCGTCTCATTTCAAATAGCTAGAGGGAACTCTTGTGTTTTGTTTGTCTGTTTGTTCCAGGAGATTCATGTAAGTATGTTTCATTTTTTTGTGGTTTCCCCAATCCAACCCCCTTGTCATTTACTTATCCACGACCCAGCTCTCCAAATAAGCCCTGAGTGCCGTTCGCACAATTTCGTTTATTTTGCTTACCCTATCTCGGCCCCAAAAAGTTCTGTCCCAATTTTCAAACTCTTATAATTATACCCTATGTGGTAGGCAAAAACATATTCGTTACAACATGAGAGTAGATGTACAACACGGCCATGACTACAGGAATAGGAAAAACAATGTATTAGAGAGAGAGAGAGAGAGAGAGAGAGAGAGAGAGAGAGAAGCTGCTGTCATGACTATAGGAATAGGGAAAACAGTGTATTAGAGAGAGCGAGACGTGACATTTCATGGTATAGAATGATAGGGACTCGAGCTGTGGTATACAGGGGGTCCTTAAAATGTCTGTATACCAGGTAGGACCATTGTGTGTTACGGGGGCTCATTTTTGACATAAAACGTGACGTTTTTGACATAAAACGTGACGTTTTATGTCATAGAATAATGAGAACGACAACTTAATGCTACAACCAACTTACGTTAACTAACTCTATTTACAGTGTTGCCATTCAAATGAAATTAACATAATGTATTAAAATATTTTCTATCGAAATGTATGTATTTTAAAGAAATAATTTTAATGTAATTTACGAAATATCAAGAAGGTATTATTTGTTTGCGCTAGTACATAATATCTCACAAAGTTTTTTTAATTTTGTGAAAAATTTTGGCGTAATGGGCTTAAACCGAATTCATATTCAGAATCAGCTTACCCGTATTAGCTAAGGGCACAATCATGTCAAACTCAAAACACCAAAAATCATGTCGGCCTGTGAATCAATGGACGGCTAAAGAACTTTTTACTTCCAGAGATAGCAGAAGCACAATGCGGATTCGTACCAGGAAAAGGAAAGCGGGAGCAGATACTGAACACTACACAAATAACAGAAAAAGCGTGAAAACACAACATACCAACGCTGTTTTATTTTGTAGATTACACAAAGGATTTTGATTCAGTAAACTGCAACAGCTAAAGACCAAACAATCACAAGAAATACTAAGCTCCGGTTAGCCAATGCCCTTATTTTTTCCATTGCTACATACGCAGATGAAACATGGGCACTCAAAAAAAATCGATAGGAATAAGATCGAAGCCTTCAAAATGTGGGTCTATAAAAGAATTCTACGCGTGTCCTGGACAGAACAAAGAACCAACCAGTCAATTCTGGAAGAGCTTCATATAAAGGATATTGGACTATTAAAAAAAAGTAAAACGAGCATACCTAATTTACTTTGGCCACATAGCTAGCAGAACGGAGACCATGGAGAAAGATCTCCAAGACGATGGGCAGACCAAATGAAGACTCTAGTGGCAAAATCCCTACATCCGGCACAAGATCGTAGCCAATGGAAATAGCAAACTAAAAATATTTAGAGTGTTACCACGCTCTGATAGGGTCTCAAGAAATAAGGAGGAGGATTGTCTCATGTCACTAGGAACTGGATTTATTAAATTTGTGTGTGCGCGCGCGTGTGTGTGTATGTGTGCTTCTATACTCAAGTTCGGTATTCATTTTAATAATAATGGCTTTTAATATACATTTTTCAATTTACAATTTGCATTATATATTATTTTATTTATCTCTTTTATTATGATTAATTGACTTCTGTAATTGTAGAAATATTGAAGTAAATTTGATAATAAAAATAAAACGTGTATAAAAAAAAGGTCACTGCTTATTTAGATTCAGCAACGACTAGCGGTATAAAATTTTTATCACTTCACATATATTTTATATTTAATATGATCATATCAAATGTTAAAGAAGATCTCTATTTTGTTATTCTTCAATATAAAATATCTAGCTATTTTTCTGTGGTTCCGCTGAAAATAAAAAATAACTTGTGTCGCAAATTAAGCCAAGTAATGTTTATTATCATTGGAATTTGTGGCATTATAGGAAATTACTTTGAAGGTGACGAAACTAAATTTTACTACGAGCCAACTGATGCAATTGTTCATTACAGTAATGTCTGTTTAAATATATTTTTTTACTGGACTTGCACTTATTGTGCTAATTTTAAAAGAAAATCTTGGTTAAGATGTCTTCAAATGATGCAAGAAGTAAATGGAACTTTTAAAAACAATACTAACATATTGTATCGTTTGTCGAGAATGATCTCCTACTGGTTCTTCATTTCCATTAATAACATATCCATATATTACTATTTCAGTAACCGCCAACAATTAGTGTTTCCATGTATGACATCTATATTTTTTACATTGAGCCTCCATCAATTGACCTGCTTAGTATCTCTTATTTGGAATATCTCACTTTTTCTGTCCAGTAGATACAAAATATTACAACAATTTCTAAAAGATGCATTCTCTAAAGATTATAATTCTAGCAATTTAGCTGAATTGATGATGGTCAAAAAAACTATAAAGCAACTATATTTAGCAACAGTTTACTTAAACGATAGTAGTGGAGTAGTTATTTTTGGATTGTTTTCTTTTTTATTTGGTCTATCCTTGGGACTACAATTTTTTGCAATAAAATATTTTTTGGCGCCTGGAAAGTACAGCTTTATATTATTGGGTTTTAGGATTAACCTAGCTTTGATAATATTGGTGAGAAAATATTTTATATCTTATTAATTTATTTTAGTACTTATGTAGGGCAAGGTTTCCTAATTTGGACCATTTTTCAAATATCTATTGGATTACACATGTTAATAAATGTTTCAACATTTTATCAAAAAAATCATTTACTAAATACTGTTTATATTCAAAAAAATCACAAATATAAGTACATAGTAGTTTATAATATTTTATTTTTCAAATAAAAAAAAATATAAACAAGTCCAATTTGGGATATTGGCTTTTTTAATCCGACCATTAGCGCCCTAAATTGGATCGATGTTAAAACCTATATTTCAACTAGAGAAACGTGTTAAAAAACATATATTAACATAACATAAACTAATATTCAACGTTTTGTAACTAATAAACTTAACCTAAGTGTAAAAAATCTGTATTATCATATAATATTATGAATCTGAATCTTAAGTTTTATAATTTGAACAATAAAATATCTTAGTTCTTAGCGATTCATCTTGCTACCTTTTTTTCACAACCAATTTTTGACAATTTTAAAGTAGTTTTAACCGATTTGACTTTAGATGACTCGTTTAGCTGATTAGCTCGTTTCGTTCAGTTCGTTTTTGTACGGGGATCTGGTCAATTCAATTGCGTCCTGGGTGCGACAAACTTTTTGATGATTTTGATTTCTTTATAGGTAACGGCGAAATATCCTGAACTGCAATAGTATTTAGGGAAGTTGATGCTGCTCTCGTCGTTCGTTCTGTCAACGGAATATTGAGGGCTATGATGTATCGTTTATGTGAAATAATTACATGCTGTAAACTCCGATTTTAACACATTTATGTAAAAATTTTCAAATCGGTATGATGTAAGAACTACGTATAACGGGTTGCCTACCTTGATATGTAATTTATCTATATGTAAATGTAATTTTTAAGCTGTCTAAAATTAGGTGCCGTTTTCGCTTTTAGTTAGGTTATGTTATTGTATGTAATTTGTGGAAACCAGTTACTATTTTTTTTATAATTATAATAAAATAAACTAATGGCTTCAATTAAAAAGAAAACAACCAGGAAACAATTGTAAGTGATGTTAGACTTTATAAAAATAAATAGTGCTTACTGGCAAAATAGTCAAGGAAAGCTAAGAAAGTAGCCCAATTGTGAGAGGAATTTGCTATCATGGTAAATATAGTAGATGGTGGCCCTAAAAAACAGGAGAACAATGAAGACATGTAAGAAGATTAATTTCTGTTACTATCAAATTTAATAAATGCTAAATTTTTAGGTGTTCAATGAGTGAAAGATTTTGCAACTCATTTCAAAGATTCATCTTGGGGAGCCCCAGATTATAAATACATTGGAGTTTAAAAGTAAAGATTAATTATTGATGTATTATGTTTATTATGGTGTATAATATTTTTTAGAAGGAAAAGGAAGTCAACCTGTAAAAATTTAAAATGCAATAGTTTTATTTAAAATTCTATAAACATATCCTTTATAAAATTATATCTCAATTATGGAATAAACTGAATACAAACATTTTTATTTAACAATTTTATAACTCAAAATTTTTTAGCCACTTTGTAATATGTTTCAGATTTTTGTTTTGTCTTGATCTTTGTGTTATTCTTTTTGATTTTGTAACTAATTGTAACATAAATACCTACATATCATTATGAAATATACTAATTATAAACACTTTTATTTATTTGTTTTTTTTTATCTTACAACACCGAAGTTTGCAGCAATAATACTTCTTCATATTCTCTAAGGGTTATGAGCACATTTGGACCATTTTGTAATATATTTTAGTTTGTTTTACCATTATCATTAGTCAACATCAATGCAACACAGGAATATATGTTTCCAGCTTTAACAAGGCTATAATGTAAAACTCTGTGCTTGTGCAAATAATTCTTTAGGACAATCCTCCATTCACCCCTGTGTCTACCAACTCTTCTGTACATTCTAACTCCAATAGATTTTAAATCATCGTCTAAATTGTCTTGATACCTAAGTCTTGGTTTTCTTCTGGTTTATTGTCCCATCAATCCTTCTTCCTCTTCTGTTAAAAACCTTTCCGACTGTTGCACCTACCTCTTGCCTGATGAAATGCTCTGCTCTATCCATGTAAGGTATGCTACCTTAATGAATTTTATGGCAGGTTCTATACAACCCAAAGTTGTAATGTTTGTGCTACAAACCTTGTTCTTTGTAGTAGTATATTTTAGGTGTATTTGTAGGTTTACTTTGTGGTATATTTTAGATTTGCGTTAATTTTTGAAATTGTATTTTTCACTTGTATGTTTTAATTTTCCAAGGGTTTTAACAAATTTTGGACTACTTTTTAATATATTTTAAATTTGTTTATTTTGAACTTTTTGCAATTAATTGTAACATACGGGTTTTATGTTTTTAAACATTTTTATTTAACAATTTTATAACACAAAGTTTGTATAAATATAAATCATATAATTATAAAATAAACTGAGGATAAACATTTTTATTTAAATATTTTATAACAACATTTGCAGCGATAACACTTCTTTATATTCTCTAAGGTTTTCAAAACTTTTGAGCCAGGTTGTAATATATTTTTATTTTGTTAGTGTTGTGTCATTTTTGTAATTAATTGTAACATACATGATTTATGTTTTTGTTTTTAACAATATATTAACATTTTTAATTTAATATGTTATAATACAGTGTGCAGCAATATAATATCTTCGTATTATCTAAACAGTTTAAAAAATTTTTGAGCCACTGAGTAATATGTTTTAGATTGTTTGTTTTGAGCTTTTTGTAATTAATTGAAATATTAACATTTATATCACTAAACTATACTAGATTATAAAACTTTATCATATATATTATAAAATGATGAAATATCACTAAATTGTAAAATTATATTACTAAACTATATTTGATTATAAAACTATATCACTATTTATCATTGTGAAATAAATAAATTATGAAAATATTAATAAGTTTTTGTTTCACTACACAAAGTTTGCAGCAATAACACTTCTTATTCTCTGTGCTTCCAACACCCAACCATTGTTTTGATTTGCCTCCTTTGGAATCATTTCTATGAGAACTACGCTGTACTTCATCTTTTTCACCATTTTGGCACAAAGTGTTCCACTATCCCTGCAGCTATTTCTGTTAATACTTTACTAAATGTACTTTGTTCCATTGAAAATAACAGGTTGTTACCAGTACATTTTTGGTAACTTTCATTTCCTACAAAATTAAGTAGGGAGAGAACCTTTAATTCTATTGCAATTTAGTTAGAGTTGGTTATCTATTTCAAATGGGTTACTGGTGTCCCGTAACTGAAGTTGCTCTACATTTACATAATTTCTTTCTGCCACATCATTCAATTCATTGAGTAATAACAAATTTACAAAATCCATTTTTTCAAAAACAAACAAGAAGCCAAAAGTTAGGTTAATTTGAATTATCTGACAGATCTTCAGGATATGACAGAACCGAAAATAACGTTTTATGTAATTTTCTGCTGTGGCTTGGTCATTTTACGCATAGCAACGCAGGGCATGATACATCATACCGTTTTTACACATTATGTTTTGAGAACTGTAATCTGATGTACGATTTCTGAATTTTACACTAGTATGTAATTATTTACGTAAATGATACATCATAGCCCCCATTATCTTGTTCAGAAGAGGATGCTGCACAATTACAACATCATTGAAGCTGCAAAATTAGTTTCTTTAAAAACATTTTCATCTATAGACCAAATGCCACCAGAACGAAAAGCGTTCTCTGCATTTCTCACTATTGCAGCAAACCCATGCAAACTCTCCAATTATCCCGGAAACCTGAAACATTGGCATAGGTTTGACTCGTCACCTGTTATGACTAGTTAAGAAGCCTACGTCTGTTTATTAGCTCCCTTCAAATTTAACTATTATAATAATATCCTTTCAAAAGATACGAGGGGGGTAACGGACTTTTGACTAGCACTGTAGATGTCGGTGCAACGCGTAATGCCTCTGGCTATATTATCAGCCAGTATACATTTGAAGCATTCAAACTGTGTTTTTGCATTTTTAGCTTCTCTTAATTGATCCTAGTAACTTTTAAATAATATTTGTTGCACGAGGTCTTGAAGTAGACGCAGGGCATTATCTTACCCCACTTAGTTTTTTTTGTCTTTGCCAAGATAGTATTTTCAATTTATTTTTTTTTATCTTCTTCCCCTTGAACCTCTTCATCACAGTTTTGTTCAGACATGGTACATTCTTGTTCTAGAACATCATCAGATACATATTTTTCAACATTATGGTCATCTCATTTATAGGTTATAATAACTTGTTATTTCTGCTCGTTGCTAGTCACTCGCACGTGAAAACAATTTGTTTTGTTTATTTCTATTACTATAATATGATTAATTGTACCACTACACCAATATAAAAATGTTTTTAATAATACAAATAAACCGTTTTTCCACCCAAATAGCATTTACATTTATATAGTCATTAAAGACCAACCGTATAAATATGGCTCTATTTAAACAAATTTCAATGTTTGTTAAAGAAGATATATATTTTTTTAATCTACAATATAAAATGAGTAGTTATTTTTCTGTTGTTCCGCTGATGACGAAAAATAAAATATGTCTTAAGTTACAACAAATATTTTTTATCGCCATAGGAATTTGCGGCACTGTAGGATATTGGTTTGAAGACAACAAAACCCAATTCTACAAGGAGCCAACTGACAAAGTAGTTCATTATAGTAATATCTGTATAAATGTACTCTTTTATTGGACTTCCGTCTACAGTGCTCATTTTAAAAGAAAATCCTGGTCGAGATGTTTTGAAATGATGCAGGACGTGAATAAAGTGTTTAAAAATAATATCAACGTATTGCAGCATTGTTCAAAAATGATAACTCTCTGGCATTGCCTTATTCTTTGTAATATAGTACCGTATTATTATTTCAGTATTCATCACTTTGCATTAATTCCAGGTCTGATTTGTATATTTTTTATGTTAAGCCTCTATCAAGCGGCTTGCTTAACATCTCTAATTTGGAATGTGTCGCTTTTTCTCTCAAGTAGGTACAAAATATTACAACAATTAATAAAAGATATGTACTCTAAAGCAGAAAACGAAATCAATTCTGGTAGTTTATATGAACTTATGGTGGTTAAAAAAACTTTAAAACAACTATATGTAGTCACATTTTACTTAAACAGTGGTTACGATCCTGTAATTTTTTTCTTTTTCTCTATGGTATTTGGACTAGCTTTGGCACCTGTATTTTTGGCAATCAATTGTTACTTGGTACCCGAAAAATACAACGTATTCTCATTTGTCATTAGATTGATGCTAAGTTTAGTCCTGTTGGTAAGGAAATTCTTATTTATATGAATATAAAATAAAGGTATTACTATTTTTTATTTGCCCATTTTAGACAACTAATGAACCTTGATCTTTCTGCAGGCCGAATGGAAGGATAAAGAGCATTCTATGGCCTTATTGTATCCAAATAAGCGTATTTTCTGAATAAGACTTTCGTGCTACAGCCTGTTGAATCTTTAACTGAAATTCATAAATGCATTCGAGAATATTTATTCTAGTTGAATTCATCTGTGATGTATTCTGTCAATCACGCTCATGTAATAGACATTGTAACAAAATATTTTGCCCACCACATAGGGTATTGCTATGGTGGTTGAAATTTGGGACATAAGTTACTGGGGTGGAGAAAGGGCAAGTAAAATAAGAGATAATTGTGCGAACGGCACTAAGGGCTTATTTGGAGAGCTGGATCGTGGATAAGTGAATGGCTTAGATTGGCAAGGGGATTAGATTGGGGCAACTACAAAAAACTAAACAAGGAAGTACTTATTTGCCCTTATTTTTTCCATTGCTACATACACAGCTGAAACATGGGCACTCAAAAAAATCGATAGGAATAAGATCGAAGCCTTTAAAATGTGGGTCTATAAAAGAATTCTACGCGTGTCCTGGACAGAACATAAAACCAACCTGTCAATTCTGGAAGAACTTCATATAAAAGATATTAAGCTATTAAAAAAAGTAAAACGAGCATACCTAATTTTGGCTAGCAGAACGGAGACCATGGAACTATTAGTATTAGAAGGAAAGGTGGAAGGCCGAGGATTAAGAGAAAGATCTCCAACACGATGGGCAGACCAAATGAAGACGACTCTAGTGGGAAAATCCCTACATGCGGCACAAGATCGTAGCCAATGGAAACAGCAAACTAAAAACATTTAGAGTGGCACCACGCTCTGATAAAGTCTTAAGGAATAAGGAGAAGGATTGTCTCATGACACTAGGTCACTAGGAACTGGATTTACTAAATTTGTGTGCCCGCGCGCGCGCCTGTGTATATGTGTACTTCTATACTCAACTTCGGTATTTATTTTAATAATAATGGCTTTTAATATCGCCTCAATTCACATTATATATTCATTGTATATAACTCTTTTACTATAATTAATTGACTCCTGTAATTGTAATAATATTAAAGTAAATTTGGTAATCCAAATAAAATGTGTATAAAAAAAGGTCACTGCTTATTTAGATTCAGCAACGACTAGCGGTATAAAATTTTTATCACTTCACATATATTTTATATTTAATATGACCATAGCAAATGTTAAAGAAGATCTCTATTTTGTTATTCTTCAATATAAAATATCTAGCTATTTTTCTGTGGTTCCGCTGAAAACAAAAAATAACTTGTGTCGCAGATTAAGCCAAGTAATGTTTATTATCATTGGAATTTGTGGTATCCTAGGAAATTACTTTGAAGATGACGAAACTAAATTTTACTACAAGGAGCCAACTGATACAATTGTCCATTACGGTAATGTCTGTTTAAATATATTTTTTTACTGGACTTGCACTTATTGTGCTAATTTTAAAAGAAAATCTTGGTTAAGATGTCTTCAAATGATGCAAGAAGTAAATGGAACTTTTAAAAACAATATTAACATATTGTATCGTTTGTCGAGAATGATTTCCTACTGGTTCTTCATTTCCATTAATAACATATCAATATATTACTATTTCAGTAACCGTCAACAATTAGTGTTTCCATGTATGACATCTATATTTTTTACATTGAGCCTCCATCAATTGACCTGCTTAGTATCTCTTATTTGGAATATCTCACTTTTTCTGTCCAGTAGATACAAAATATTACAACAATTTCTAAAAGATGCATGCTCTAAAGATAATAATTCTAGCAATTTAGCTGAATTGATGATGGTGAAAAAAACTATAAAACAGCTATATTTGGCCACATTTTACTTAAACGATAGTAGTGGAGTAGTTATTTTTGGATTGTTTTCTTTTTTATTTGGTCTAGCCTTTGGACTACAGTTTTTTGCAATAAAATATTTTTTGTCTCCTGGAAAATTCAGCTTTATATCATTGGGTTTTAGGATTAATCTAGCTTTGATAGTATTGGTAAGAAAATATTTATATCTTAATAATTTATTTTAGTACTTATGTAGGGCAAGGTTTCCTAATTTGGACCATTTTTCAAATATTTATTGTATTACACATGTTAATAAATATTTCAAAATTTTATCATAAAAATTTCAAATTTTTTTTTTTCAAATAAAAAAAATATAAACAAGTCCAATTTGGGATATCGGCATTTTTAATCCGACCATTAGCGCCCTAAATTGGATCGATATTAAAACCTATATTTCAACTAGAGGAAAGTGTTAAAAAAACATATATTAACATAACATAAACTAATATTCAACGTTTTGTAACTAATAAACTTAACCTAAATGTAAAAAATCTGTATTATCATGTAATATTATGAATCTGAATCTTAAGTTTTATAATTTGAACAATAAAATATCTTAGTTCTTAGCGATCCATCTTGCTACCTTTTTTTCACAACCAATTTTTGACAATTTTAAAGTAGTTTTAACCGATTTGACTTTAGATGCCTCAGCTCGTTTCGTTCAGTTCGTTTTTATACGGGGATCTAGTCAATTCAATTGCGTCCTGGGTGCGACAAACTTGTTGATGATTTTGAAATCTGTGTGTGGTGTGACTTGGTAACTGCACTAACCTAATTCCATTATCCCTGACAATTTGCAGAGACATTAGGTTTTTACTGTGGGTGCTGTGGCCGTCCAACAATAACAAAACAGGGCCTCAGGGCTTGGCTGAACTGTTTTATTGAAATGATTAAACCGTGTCACAAAAAGATTGTCATAATAGTGACAATGCTGCCAGGCGGAGCACCTAATGAAAGTTCTTCTTGAAAACGTTTCCTCTTAAAAATTATCATAGGTGGTACAAACTACCCTGCTGCACTAGTACCTAGTACAACAAAGCACAGTAGCATTTACCCCCCTCTTTCCACTAGAAATGCTCCCAATTTGATGTTTTCCCTTCTTGGCTAATATTTTCTGACATTGCCGTTGTACAGTTGAGCAGCCTGTCTCATCGACGTTGAATATGCGTGTGGCGGTCAACTTTTTCTCTTTACAAATTCCTTGTAAAAGTTCATAGAATTTATCAACTCGTGCTTTGCTAAATCCTGCAGCCCTTGCCATTGATGTTTTCTCCGGCTGCCGTAACGACATTTCTTTATGTCTTGACATGGAGCCATAATGCCATTTCTGGGGACAAGTTTAATTTACAATACGGTTACCTAAATTGGACCGGTCCAATTTACAAGTCAATTGCTGGTCCAATTTAGGAAACCTTTTTCTAAAGCTAAACAATATCAAATTTTACCTACAACGGATTTTACCACTGTTTTATGATGAAGACTAAGATACAAACCAACATACTTCCCTGTGTAAGGACTACATAAATATAAAAATTAGCAAATACGCAACTTTAAATGCAAAACCATATTCTCTATAATTAAAGATCGGACACCAGTGATATGTAATAGCAATCATATATCGATTACAGTATTTAGGTTGCCAGGGATGTTATATTGGACAAACCAGACAGTGGCTGAAACAGCGCATCACACAACACATGAGTGGCTGCAACAGGAGAAATAAAACAAGCGCTGTTTTAGAACATTTTATAAAAATTTTGATTATAATAACGTGAAACAATTGCAATCATTAAGCAATTACAAAAATAGATTGTTTCTCAAGATGTGTCATATTAACCAAACTAAGAATGCCATTAACAATAAAACAGACACTAGCAATCTTAATAATATATGCAACCAAGCAAGCAATTTAATTAAACCCAGCCTGTGAGAAATATACACCCCTAAGAATTACGTTCGGGTGTAACAATTCATTGGAGCGAGGTGTGTTAACTCGAGTAAAAACAGGAGTCACCCCACCGCGCTCCAATGCCATCCCTTTCCCCCCTGTAGCACTCTGATGCGCGATAGAGTCACAACTATCAGCAAAATGCTCTTCATTTGGAGGTCCTGGGTAATAGAACCCCAACATGGTTTTTTAACCGAATGCAAAACTCAGGAAAGCGCATTGTCGCTATATATTATGTTAAAGTGGCTTATCCGCGAACTAAAATTGCTTACTTAGGCCTCAAGTCTCCGCTCTGAGACAGGCTCAGTTCGGCGACTTGGTGCTCAAGGGGTTGCGCCGGTTTTTGTTAGTATTTTTATAATTTTTTTGGTGACCGAGGCCGGTTTTTTGTGTGTTTTTTATGGTTTTTTTTTTGTAGGTGGCCCTGAAACAAAAATCAAAATTAGTGTAAAATCTATATTATGATACTGAAAAATATATAAAATATAGAACAATATAACAATATAGAGTTTATTCTCTTTAAGGCAACCGGGCCCAGTTTGTGTTTGGCGATAGTCCATGGGTGTTTTTGAGCTACGAACTGTCTTCTTTGTGCATTGTTGTTGTTTTTTGAAGTATTTTCTCTCTAGTGTTTTGTTTTCTCTCTGGTTTAATTTTCTCTCTGGTATTATTGTTTTAATCTACTATTTGTTGTTTGGGTTTTTTGTGCTTCCATGTATGGAAAGCGTCATACCTCATTATCTCTCGCAGTATGTGACTGGGGTGGCTCTCTATTTCCGCGAATTTTATCCTAGCTTTCTCTTTCATCGTGTCAGTCACTCTGATTTGTTGCAATTCTCTAAAGAGGAATCTTTCTGCTACGTATCTTGGTACATTGACTGCTTCTCTTAGGCTGTTGTTGTGTGCCGCTTGTATTTTATTTTTTGAAGTGTTGCATATGTGTCCCCATGCGAGGGATGCATTTGTTAGTATTGGAAGGATTATACTATTTATTAGTCTTATTTTTGTTTTCAGTCTGAGTTTGCTTTTCCTTCCTGCTAGGCCTCTTATAGATGCTCTTGCCATGTTGGCTTTTTGTACTGTGGCTTCTACATATTTGCTAAATGTTAAGCCTTTGTCCATGATTACTAGGAGATATTTTGCTTCGCTTTTCCACTCGATGGGATTGTCTTGCACAGTTACCCGTTCTTCTGGTTGTTGGTGCCTTTTTTTTGAAAAGTACAGCCTGTGTCTTATCGGAGTTTATTGCTATTTTCCATTTTAAACTCCATTCTTCTATGTCATCTAGCACTGTTTGTAGGTTGTTTACCGCTATGTCTACATTTCTATGTTTAGCCGCTATCGCTGTTTCGTCGACATAGAGGCTTAATAATGTACCTGGTGTTCTAGGTATGTCTGTTGTGTATATCGTATACAGTAGAGATTACAGTATCGCTCTCTGTGGCACTCCAGCCTCCGGGTTCCCGAGTTCGGATAGGACCTATCCGGACTCTGAAACAACGGTTGCCCAAGTACGACGAGATCGTACCCGTATATTCTCATTTTATATGTCAGTCCTTTATGCCAGACTCTGTCGAATGCTTTGCTTTCGTCTAGGAAGGCGGCTCCTGTGAATTGTTTATCGTTGAATCCAGCTGCTATGTACTCTGTTAGTCTAGCTCGCTGGAGTGTTCTGATCTAAAGCCGAATTGAGCTTCGGGTATTATATCTAATCTGTCTGTTTCGGCTTGGAGTCTGCTGAGTATTATTCTCTCTACAATCTTGCTGATTGCAGGTAGTAAGCTTATTGGCCTGTATTTTTGCAGAAATGTGCTGTCTTTTCCGGGCTTTGGTAACATTATGACATTGGCCTCTTTCCATATGTTTGGGAATTTCTTGTATCTTAGCATTGCAATAATAATGTTTGTTCAATATACTATGGCTCTTGCTGGTAAGTATTTTAGAGCCCTGTACGTGATTTAATCGGAACCAGGTGCTTTTTTCGGCGAGCTGTTTTTGATTAATTCATTTATCTCCTCCGGTGATGTAGGAGGGATGATTTCGTTTGAATTTTCGGGTCTTTCTCTTTGTCTTTCGACTTCTTCTATGAAGTCGATGTCCTCGTTTAGTAATATATTTTAACATTTTAAACACTATAGTAACATCAAACATAACCTAAGGTTACCTCTCTATATAATTTTATTTAGGCTTAAATATCTAAGCAAAAAAGTTAATATATTTTAAAAATGATATTAGTAATTATTTTAGTGTAATTGTTAAAGTACTGCGATGTGTTGGTTTGCATTTTAATGATTCCACTCTGTAATTTTTTATTTGTTTGTAAGTATATCCCTCTCACTAGTTTAATGTATGTATATATATATATATATATATATATATATATATATATATATATATATACGGGTAACGGGTAGGAACTCCATTGGATAGTCCATTGGATAGTCCTATCAGGGAAAATGAATCAATCCCTGCCTTCTGCAGATTCCAGGTGTTTCCTGGCCCAGGAAACTAGTGCCTGTTTAGGGTCCCTTGTTGGTTACGGATGAAGTCCATAACGGCATTCGTGGCGGGGAAGAATATCTTCACTACGGCATGGAGGGCGGAAGTGGCAACCTTTGATTTTAGGGTTTATATAGAATCAAGCTGCTGCCTTGTAGTTATAGTCGTTGGATCGTCAAAGGCTAGAGGAAGAAAACCTTGATCACAAATTACCCGGTCCTCCAGGTTGGGGGTTGTGACATTGGACTGGTTCTCCAATACTCGTCAAAATTTTAACATACCAAAAAGCCTAAACAAAGCCTCAGAACTTTAGGTGGGTTTTCAAGGAAACGACCAAAGCTAAGAAAACGGATTATGAATATTGGTACATGGAATATACAGGGGATAAAACAAAAGATTGATATCATTGTGCCTGATCTAGAACAAATAAAAATGGATATTATAGCACTAACTGAAACAAGCAAAAAAGGAACTGGCACTGATATGGTAGGAAATTATATACATATATTCACTGGAGTCCCGAAAGATAAAAGAGCCGCTAGGGGAGTATCAATACTAATAAAGAAAAAACTTAAGAATATTATCACAGACTGGGAAACAATTGATGAGAATATCCTAAGAGTAAATATAAAGATATATGGGCACAAGATTACCATGATAGACGCTTATGCCCCATCTGATGATGCAACAATCAATGTGAAAGAAGATTTCTTTAAAAAAATCGAGGATATACTTAACAACATAGGAAAAAAAACAGACAAATAATTATGCTTGGAGACTTCAATAGTAGAACGGGATATCAGAAAAACAGTAGAGTAGTAGGACCTTTTGGAGAAATGGCAACTAATGATAATGGCGGTAGACTTATACACTTATGTGAGAGCTATGAGTTAAAAATTAGCAATGGATTCTACAAGCATAAGGACATACATAGATATACCTGGATTCAACAAACACGCAATCTAAAATCAGTCATCGATTATATTAATAGTAAACAAAAATCTGTATTGCAGTGGAATGATGTAAGAGTTCTCCGAGGAATAACATGTGGATCCGATCACTACTTAGTAAGAGCGAAAATTTTGTTCCCACTTAAGATAATACACGGGGACCAAAACCTAGAAGACAAGCAAGACTTGCAGACAGTGGACACTCCGAAGTACAACTTCAATAGTTTTATAAATGATAGTACTAAACAGCTATACCAACGACGACTGGATGGAAAACTACGAGAAATAGAGAGACAAACATTTTCAGATATTTACGAGAATATTATTGCTAGTTTACACCAGGCCTCTAAGGAGACACTCGGGACACAGCAAAACAAAATTAGTAACAAAATATGGTGGAACGAAGAAATCGAATATATGGTAAAACAGAAAAAAGAACAGCATCTAAAATGGCTAAATACAAAAAATACTGAAGACCATCAAGCTTACAAAGAAACCGATAGACAACTACGAAAAATAATAAAACAAGAAAAGATTAAAACATGGGATCAGAAATGTCAAGAAATCAATACATACATCGGAGGGAAGCAATGTACAGAGGTATGAAATTTTATACAATCAGTAAAAAATACAGGAAAAGACAAAGCACACATTCACACCATAAAACCAAGACAATGGAGAGATCACTATGAAAGCTTGCTGACAGAGACAAGACAAGAATACCTAGCGAACTCCTCAACACAGTCAGTACATATACAAAGAAAGGAAGCGAGGGTAGGCATCGAAACAGTAAGGAAGGCTGTAATGACCCTAAAGAATGGTAAATCAGCTGGACCTGAGGGAATCTATGCTGAAATGCTTAAGAATGGAACTCATAAACGATTTGAAAAATTAACTTATGTGATCAATCAGTGTCTAAATGGACACCCAGTACCAGAACAATGGAGAACGGCATACATGTCCTCAATACACAAAAAGGGGGACAAAAGGAATTGTAATAATTATAGAGGCATATCGGTAACCAGCACGCTGAGCAGACTGTATGGACGAATTTTGAAAAATATGATCGAGGAAGAATATAAGCACAATGAAGAGGAAGAACAAAGCGGGTTTCGTGCAGGAAGATCATGCACCGATAACGTATTTTGTCTTAAACAAATAATAGAAAAAAGATCGGCTAAGAATCTAGAAACTCATATTACTTTTGTAGACCTGCAAAAAGCATATGACAACATCCCGTTAACAAAACTGTGGACAACGTTGAAAAGATCTAACATCAACCACACATTGATAAATGCTGTACAAGAACTATATAGAGACTTAAAGGCACAGATAAAAACAGGAAAATATCTAACGGAAGAATTCCTGGTTACAAAAGGCTTGCGACAGGGATGCTGTATCTCACCAACCTTATTCAAGATATATGTTGCAGCGGCATTGGAAAGATGGAAAAGGTGCATAGGATGGGTATAGAGCTTAGCAATGAATGTATATATACACTCCAGTTTGCTGATGACCAGGTAGTGCTAGCGACCGACAGGGAAGACATGCAGTACATGCTTAGAAAACTGATAGAAGAATATAACGACTGGGGAATGAATGTCAATACAACAAAAACCAAATATCTTTCTATTGAAAACGAGTCAGATAACATAGACCTCGAAAACGGACAACATATTTCCTGCTGTCAGAGCTATAACTACTTGGGTGTTGCCTTTGACAATACAGGAACTGATACACGGGAAATAGAAAAACGAATCACTCAAGCAAAGAAAGTCTTAGGATGTCTCAATGGTATACTGTGGAGTAAAGAGATAACAAAAGGAAGAAAATTTAATATATATGAGACCATGATTAAAACTATTCTTCTTTATGGCGCTGAAACATGGAGAATTAGTGAAAAGAACAAAAAGCGAATAGAAACAGTAGAGATGGATGCAATGAGAAGATCTTTAGGTATTTCCAGACGAGACCGAATCAGAAATGATGTAATAAAACAACGTATGGGAATAGAAGGAAACATAACTCAAGATATAGAGAAGAAACAATTAAGGTGGTATTGGCATGTTCAACGGATGCCAGCAACAAGTCTCCCCAAAAAAGTAGTAGAATGGCAATCGATAGGTCGACGGAAAAGAGGAAGACCCAGATTAGAATGGCAACACGGCGTAAACAAGTCCATGAGCGAAAGAAATTTAACAACAAACGACTGCGAAGATAGGAAGAGATGGTGTTTAGGTATCGGACAACGTCGAAAGACGTTCTAAACCGATGTATATATATATATATATATATATATATATATATATATATATATATATATATATATATATATGCCATATGACAAGGACTTCACTAATCGGATGCTAGCTTAATTAGTTTAATTTTTGCTTTCCTTGGTCTAGTTTTGCCTAGTTATATAGTTTATAAATTATTCACATTAGATATTACATAATACTATATTAATGAAATGTTTACACAGTTAGATACACACATAATTTAATATTGGATCATTTGTCAATTCCTTATTGAGTAACGTGGCAACACACGGCATACACAAAGCAATTACATGAACTTCAAGAACATCTAGCCCTGAAATTTATGGGGAATGAAAAAAATGATTAAACCAATGTGTAATCTAAAAGAGGACAGCTACTTTTTAAAACTTATTTTCAAATTTGGCGCTTTTTGGGGTGTTACTTCATTACAAACGAACAATTTATTTTTACTTTATATTCACAGATTTGTTTTCTCATTATTTGGTCTTCTTGGTTTATTGAGTATGTTCGTCGATACCAGCAATATTGTAGAAGGAATTTACAAATTAGAACTTCTTGATTCAGTCATTTATTACACCAATGCATTGGTCTGTGCAAGTTTTTATTTTAGCTGCCTGTATGGAGCATACTTAAAGACCAATTCGTGGCAGCTCTTCAATGAACTATCGGATCGGTTGGACAGAAAATACAAGAATAAAGTGAATATGGTTGTTCACATTTTTATAATTTCTTTCTTCGTACTCCTAACAATAAGTGGTAATATATCAGTATACTATTACATACGATTACACGAATACCGTATCTATTCCGTGATTGCTTCTTGTTTTTGGACGATTCTAACAATCAAAGTCTTTTGTTTTTCGATGCTTCTTTGGGAAGTCTGCTGCTTCTTATCTACTAGACATAACAACTTATCAGATGTAATAAAGCAACATTTCACCAAGTACAGACCTCCTTGTTTCTCTGTAGAAATTAACTCTGTTAAGGAGTCTTTGAAAGACATCAATATTATTGTAGTTAATTTAAATGAAATATTCGGCTGTAGCATTATGTCTTTGATTTGTATGGCGTTCTGTATGGGAATAACTTGTATAGATTTAGCGTTGAAGATGAATCTAACTACGGTTGTAATTTTTATAATACCCGCACTAACTATACCGGTAAGTCTCATAATGTTAATAAACTCATAGATTAATTTGTATTCATTTAAATAAGTTGCTATGTTTTAAATATATATATATATATATATATATATATATATATATATATATATATATATAGTAAACTCTTAAATATTGGGGAAATCTGCAAGAAATACTCTAATGTGTATCAAATGTTTCGCCGAACATTTTCGCCAAAGAGAATTAATTTGGCTTCTTCAGGGCTGAAAGAGAATAAATTATAATTAGCTACCATATATTATCTATTAAAACATTCCTTCGCGACTAACAATGCTGATCCTGATGTCTTAAGTGGGAACCCAGTCTCGGATACTCCTATAAACAAATATTTTTCATTACCATATTTCAGAGATATCACTCCGGGGTTAACAAGGATTCTGAAAAGTGTTGAAAATAGCTTTGGCAATAATAATAACAACATTAAACTTAATGTGGCTTGTAGATCAGCCCTAACAATTAATAATCTTTATTCTAAGATAAAAGATAAGACTCCCATAGATAGGCTTAGTAATATTGTCTACAACATTCCATGTCTCTCTTGCAACAATTCCTACATCGGTCAAACATCTCAATTATTGAAATCACGTATTACACTACACAAAAGTGATTCTCGACTTCACCCTGACCGTTGTGCATTAGCCAAACATGTCCATTCCACTGGTCATCTCATGGACTATACTAACACCACAATTCTCCACCGTGAGAACAATAAATCTAAAAGAGAGTTCATTGAAATGTCTTATATTTTCCTTAACGATTTCTCCATTAATGTTAAGAGTGACATCAAGAATCTAAGCGATATATACCACCTGTTACTTAAATCAGATACCAAGAACAATACTATATCACAGATAACTAACTTGACTGATATATCCATTAACAACTAACATACCTTTATAATTAATTTTCATTAACAAAAAATATATAACATTCCCTTGCTTTTCTTAGATACGTCTCAATAAGATTCAATAATACATGAACAATATAATATAATTAAATAAAGAAAATCAAAATAATATTTCCCTTTACTGGGATTTAAATTCATTCGTTTTTTACCAATGAACCTTAACGACATAAAGATTCATACGAACTAATGAAGTTGTCAGCGCTTGCGTTCTGGCTTAAACAGAACCTCTTTTTTAACTATCTAAAAATCAAAAATTTAGTTATTGCCGACAATTCAAAGAATTACCTCCTTTTAAATGTAGTTGCATTGGGTTTTTCGATTGACCTTGGGTAAGCCTTTACGTGTCAAGTTCGAAGCTACCATACATTTCAATCCTTATAAAAAACTTTTTTTTTGCACATAGTAACAAAAAACACCACTATGTTACTAGCAAAGTTTTTTAATATTCTAACTCTACAATTCTAAGTTACGGTAAGATCAATAATGTTTTAATAGATAATATATGGTAGCTAATTATAATTTATTCTCTTTCAGCCCTGAAGAAGCCAAATTAATTCTCTTTGGCGAAAACGTTCGGCGAAACATTTGATACACATTAGAGTATTTCTTGCAGATTTCCCCAATATTTAAGAGTTTACTATTTAACTAATCTGCAAAGATTATATATATATATATATATATATATATATATATATATATATATATATATATATATATATAATATAATATATAAATGTTTTGGATGGGTTGGAGTCAATAAAAGGGGCTATTGGTTAACTATTTATTATCTCGAGCTTTCAATTGTGTTTACAATTATGAACAAGAGCAGTCTTGTTCGATCATTCATAGAGAGAACAAGTATATTTACAGGTGCTTAAATAGTTATTAAGACCAGTTTTTTGTGACTATCAATAATAAACCAATTTCACTCCGGACAAATAAACCCAGTTTTTGTGTTTATTATTATTTTTGTTTGTGTGCATGTAGTGGTAGTTTACAAAAATGGATGAAAACTCTCCCCCTGACAAAGGGGGGACCCAAAATATGGACCAAGTGGAAGAATGCCTACAAACCAAGGAACAGGAAAAAGAAATTAAGCTGTTTAATCTACAAAAAGGTTATCTCTATACGGAAAAGGTATATGTATTCATTGAAAACACAAATGAAGAAAATATTGGCAAACTCCATCCTATGAAGGTAGGTCATATTTTACATAAAAAATTAACAATCAAAAATATTCTTAGTATTGACAGAGTAGGGAAGATTAGGGTAAGAGTACAAGTTAAAAGCCCCAAAGATGCAAATAATTTAGCAAAAAATGAAAATTTAAAAGATGAACAACTAAAAGCAGATATTCCAAATAATTTGCTTCAACGAAAGGGCATAATAAGAAACGTAGATACTGCTTTTAATGACCAATATCTTTTTGATCATATAATATCCAATATAACAGTAACGGAAGTCACTCGATAGGAAAATTGACTTAAATGGAGAAAAAGTATATGTCCCCAGACAAATGGTATTACCTACTTTTGAAGGAAACATTTTACCCAGATATGTATATATAAACAGTGTTGCCTGTTCCGTAGAACCCTATGTGCATAGAGTTATACAATGCTTCAAATGCTTGCAACATGAACACATATTTCGTAATTGCAACAGTACAAAAACCAGATGTATTAACTGCGGACAAGAGAAAAACGATGATCTTAACTGTAGAGACCCACAAGACAGTTATTGTATACACTGTAAAAATTATGAGCATAAATCCATTTCTAAACAATGTCCAAAATTTAAAGAACAAAACGAAATTAAAAGACATATGGCCGAAAAAAATTTCTTAGAAGCAAAGGACAGTCTAAAAAACTCTTACACATCTGCTGTTAGTACGAGGAATAGTTTTGAAGTATTAGGTATGCTAAATAATGAAAGCTTTCCACCTCTCACAAGTCAAACTAACACCAAATATATACCTAAACCATTCTCATCCAATACCCAAAAACAAACACAAAAAGTACCTCCAAATCAACCTGAAACTTCTTCACATTTTAAAAAAAGGAAAGCCCAATCTCCCTTACCTGAAGCTATGTTTCCTTTTGAATTTAGTCCAAAAAGACCTCTTCCCTCAAATATTTTACACAGTGCCGATACTGATCCTAATACAGATGAATTTATAAACATATTTTTCAATATTTTTAAAAGTGTACTCGAAGTGTTTGATTCTTTCAGCGATTTAGAAAAGTTAGATAAAGCATACATTTATGATAAAATTAACAATTTCAATAAATTTAAGTAATGGCTAATAAAATAAAAAATTAAATAAAAATTTTACAATGGAATGCGCAATCAGCTGTAGCCAATAAACTGAGTTTACTTAAATGTTTAAATGAAAATATAATTGATATTGCCTTAATTTCAGAGACATGGTTTAAGCCAGATAAACAATATAATTTCAAGGGTTATAATATTATTCCTAAAGATAGAATTGATGGTTATGCAGGTGTGGCAATCCTTGTCAGAAATGTATTTTGTTTTAAAGACATTTTGTTTTAAAGGTGCTTTACCCTTTTCTAAATCCAGCTTGTTCTACTGGTTGATATCGGTAAAATTAATTGTTAACCTGTTTGTAATAATATTTGTAAAGTTGTGAAAGAAGTGAAATTGGTCGATAATTTTTCAGGTCTGTGGTGTCTTCCTTTTTGTATATTAGTATTGTTTTAGCAGTATTCCATTATTCGGGTACGTTGCCTTCGAATAGACATTTATTAAATAGTATTTTTAGATATGTGATGGCCTCTTCTCCGCCTTCCTTTAGCATTTCTGCTAGGATTCCATCGCTTCCAGGAGTTTTATTCCTTTTTATTTCTTTTACTGCTCTTTCTATTTCTTCGTGGCTTATTTCAAACATCACTTCTGAGTTGACATGTGTTATCTGCCTTTTCAAGTTCTGCTTTAAGGAGTTAGGGGGATCGTTTCTGGAACGATTCAGATCGGCGTAGAACTTTTCAACTCAGTTTGCTATATCAGATTTACTTTTTTCTAGTTGTTATTGTTCATTTTTCCAAAAAAAAAGAACTAACAATATATATATATATATATATATATATATATATATATATATATATATTGTTGTGATTTGCTTATAATTGTAAATCTACTTATATAGTCTGAAAAGTAATAAGTTTATCTTTATCAAACAAATCAAAATCAAAAAATATCTCAGGGCTGAAAATAATTATTATATATAATTTTTTTAGTTAAAACGTGGCTTCAAAGTATCTTCTGCTAGTTCCATTTAAGAAAGATAAACAAAAAGAAAAAAAAATACTAGACAATCAATTCTGATATTATAACAATTGTCCTTTATTTTAAAATATATCAAATTAATTGAAAATTCCGTTGAGGATAAATCTTACACCATACACTATAAATAGAATAATAAAAAAAAATATAATCAATCATCCATCAAATCATACATCCCTTAATAATCAATAAGGTTTAACTACACATATTTCTAAATCAACTATCTCTTAATATAAAAATTTTAAGAAAGAATTATTGGTTCCTTTGCTTGGATTTTACCACAATCTCCAAACTCCAAGATAAACAAACTGCTTCCTCTCAGACACAACGAAAATATATCTGTGTGTACTTACACAGTAATGCCTCTGTTTCTACTGGCATTCGTCTGTTTACCACAATGGCTGCTTAATTTTCCACACAAAACACTAAACACTACTTCTTATAAATTCTAAATTAGAATATCTTTTCTATAATATCAGAAAACCACCAAAAATTCATAAATTTTTTAGGAGCATCTCTCAATTCGCGTTCTCGTTTGACAGTTATTTTGACAGTTCTTTTGACAGTTCCCTGTCATCCAACGCATCATCGGATTCTTAGTTCATAAAAATTTTTTTGTTTTTCCAAAATTTACTTGACGTTAAAATACTTTCCTTCAAACGAACTTGAATTCTTTTTTCAACTTTTATAAAGGAGAAAACTCAATAACCAATAATGCTTACTTATTACTTTCTAATCTATTATATCCGCAAATTTCAAATAGTTGTGTACTAAATCTAACTGCTTATGTCCAAACCGTATTTTTTTTTTATTGGAGAAAACTGTCCAAATCACTTATTCACTTATTCGGAAACCACTCATGTACAACTAAACTATTTCTATATACAGGGTGTTCTCGATTTTTTTAATGGTCTTTCTAATTTTAATTTTATCTAAAATTTGGGGATCTTATTAACTCCCCGCCTGGTGAAAAGATGAAAATTTTCCGCATATGCAACAAATTTTCTCGCGTCAACACTTAATTTCAAACTAATGAGATTACCCAAATTCCTTAAATCAAAAATTTTATTTCTACTTAAAAAAAAACCTTTTCGTTTTCTATTCATGATATTTGTATACATCGTGAATATTGAAAATTCCTCTGATTCTTTCAGAATCCATATGTCTCAGGACATAACTATTTACACCGTTTTCATTATTTACGATATATGGACCCTCAAACACCGGCATTAGCTTAGCACAAACATTGTTGGTGATGTTGGATACTCTCAGCGCTCTCACCAGCACCTTCTCGCCAACCTGAAAAGTGACAGGCCTTCTTTTCCTGTTACGGTCCTGTCTTTGGACGTATTTCTCATTACTTCTTTGCAGTCTTCTCCGCACCAATTCCAAAACTTGTTGATATTCTCGGATGTTTGTATCTTCCCACGGCCTCTCTGGCATTATTCCTTTCATAACATATTCCGGGGTTTCTTTTGTCACCGTGCTCGGGATCGTATTTAAATATTTCTCTATTTCTGTTATTTTTCTGTCCCATCGATTATGTTGTCCATCTGTAGCAATACGAAGAAATTTTGTTACCTCTTGGATAAATCTTTCCGACGGATTGCTCTGAGGGTGACGAATGCTGACAAAATTTGTCTCTATTCCTCTTTCCCTCAGCTGTCCTTTTAAACGATCGTTTCCAAAATACGTCGCGTTGTCCAATACAATCCTCCTTGGCGTTCCTACGGAATCTATGAAATCGTCAATTTTTCTCAATATTTCGACTCCTTTTGTCGTGCGACAACTATACAATTTCACATATTTTGAAAATACATCTACCATT
This sequence comes from Diabrotica undecimpunctata, assembly GCF_040954645.1. NCBI lineage: Eukaryota > Metazoa > Arthropoda > Insecta > Coleoptera > Chrysomelidae > Diabrotica > Diabrotica undecimpunctata. Next base: position 21,598,696 of record NC_092806.1, on the reverse strand, counting down.
ACCAGGATGTGTTTATTTCGTTGATTTGTTATGATTAAATCACTCAACATATCGATTGCTACGATGTCCAATTTGTTTCGGGATACGATGTTTTTGGCGACATTTTCATTTTTGTAATTCTTACTTTTATATCTTTGACATTTACTGCACTTTTGGGTCATCTTCTTAGCTATACAATAATCTTGTCGACAAATATAATTTTCACGGAAAACTAACCATACTTTCCGGGCTCCAATATGTCCGTTATTTACATGTAGGTTTTCCATCAGTTTCTCGGCCAGTGTTGGTGTCACCAAATATAATTCTTTTCCTTCAATTCTTTTAAAGAAAATATCGTCTTTTCTTTCTGCTCTTCTTTTATCCTTTTCCTCCAAACCTTCTTGATTCCTTCTTATTTCATTAAGCGAGAAAATACCGTCTTCTTGTGCCAATCGGTTTAAACCTACATGCAATTCAATCGTATCCTTTTTTCCTGTTTCTTCATCCCGGGTTAAAGCATCGGCTATGATATTGTCCTTTCCTCTGATGTACTTGAATTCAAAATCGTACTCTTGTAGTAACAAAATTCCTCGATGTATTCTGTTATTTACTAATCGATTCTTCATGATGTGGACTAAAGCGGCATGATCCGTCTCGATTGTAAATTTCGCTCCCAATAGGTAGAATCGTAGCTTCTTAACACAAAATAGTACACTCGCGAATTCGAGTTCAGTAACGCTATATTTTCTTTCATGCTCTTTCGTTACTCGAGAAATAAAACATATCGGAACTTCCTGTTCATTCTGTATTTGTGATAAAACCCCAGCAAATTTTTGAATTGAAGCATCGGTTCTCAGAATAAATGGTTGGTGGTAAATAGGATGATACACCTTGATTTCTTTTGAGAACTCTTCTTTTAATCTTAAGAAAGCTTTTTCTTGTTCTTCCTTCCAATTCCATCTAACTCCTTTTTTTAGTAATTTTATTAGCGGTATTTGTTTCTCGCTTATATCTGGGATTAGTTTTTTAAAGTAATTCACCATTCCGAGAAAACCTCTCAAAGTTTTCAAATTTTTCGGTCTTG